>NC_136512.1:61566100-61571100 GCF_053919585.1 Euprymna scolopes | reverse complement strand
ACATTAGCTATGGGAAAATAGGGGAGCATTGATTAGATGTGAGACCAACCATATGAATTCTGAGTAATAGGCAAATACCAAGAAATTATAATTATTAGATAAATACTGATGTAACACCTTAAGTTAATGTAATTAGATAACAATTAAATAAGACACCGGCGAGTTTTTCAAATTCAATCGAAATACATACACTTTTTAGCTAAGTAATTAACTAGCGACTAATTTTTATGCATTACGACTGCTATTTGAATAAATTAAGTGAATAATTCAGAGTCCCTACCCGACATGGGTTTGGTTTGTTACTCTATCGAAGGGACATATTATTGTTACACTTGTAATTATTTCTCGTTAAAGTCCTAAGATATTAATAAGGATTATAAAGCTATCTTATTTTCTTTTCCATTATATTTTCGTATTTTGCAGTATTACCTTGTTACACATTAAATTAACAGAGAGATACACGAAATACGAAACTTTCCATGTGAAAGATTTGTAATTTTGAGTAAACGTTAAATTATAACCTAATTCCTTGAGATACATTAATGAATAAAAAACTAAAAATAATAGATTAAAAGAAGAAACCATAAATCTCATGAATTCAGAATTCTTGTCCGATTTACAAAATAGTCAAAATTTAATTATTCTCGCCGTAATTTAAGGAAAATATAGAACATAGGTCCCATATAAATTTCTTCAACACAGATGGTTGACAGGTTAAGAACACGAGAGGGGTGGTAATCACTGACTGATATAGATTAACGGATTGAAAACGTGTCAAGATACGCACACACTTTGTATTTTTTATAAACATATCTGATGAGAAAATGTTTTAATAATATAAACTTCAAAAGTGTCTGATGTATGTCGAAACAATTGTAATATACGAAAAATACAAATATGAAGTTATTCCTTCTTCTTGTTTCTTTTGTTTTTCCGTATATATATATATATATATATATATATATATATATATATATATATGCATATATATGCATATATATATGTATATATATGCATATATATATATAGTAAGTTATAAAATGTATACACTATATATATATAGTAAGTTATAAAATGTATACACTGAATATTCCGCGTTTCATCCACTCTAGAATTCTTCAGGCTTATGCGCATAAATCTGAAGAATCCTAGAGTGGATGAAACGCGGAATATTCAGTTTAGCTTAATCGTCATATACATTCTATAACTTACTAACTAGCTCTACCTCCGTATTGGACAATTTTGAATTAAATACTTAAAGTTTATGCATAAATCTATACTTTCGTATAATAATTTGATGTGAGTAAATTAAGTAGTTATATATATATATATATATATATATATATATAAATATATATATATATATATATATATATATATCCAAGTAAGAAAAGCATTTCATCCAAGGCATGACAATTGTTAAACAAAATGTTTTTGCTATATGCTTTAAAAATAAATGTACAAGATTCAATTTGAAATGTATTTATCTTCAAAATGCACTCTTATAAATTTTACAAAGCAAGGTATGAAATTTAAATACCGTATGATGATTTGCTCAAACAGGAAAACTATATTACTTTTGTATTTAATAATTTTATTCTTTTTTATATTTCAAGCGGGACTTTGCTCTAGATCAAAAAAACTATCGAAATGAAAAGGAAAAACAAAATGAAAACCTTGGGAAAACCGGAAATTTGTAGTATGGACAGCGTTATTCCTATCAATCATGTTCGAAATAGTTCACGAGGGTCATTTTAGCCGTTTGGAATAAGATTGTATTTATTTATTTATTATTCTATAATATTCCAACGTAATAGTCTTTTATTTAAACGGCAAAAAATGAGATGCAATTAGTTTCAATATGTATAATGACATTGAAACCAAATTATTAAATGGTAAAAATAATGTTATTAATATTTATTATAATGATAGCGTAGTAAAGTATTAATAATAAAAGTGATAGTTTTGAATGATAATAATGAAACTCCTTACAGAGCCGGAGTAAACGACAATGTCGGTTTTTAATGGGGAGTACATTCCCCTCCATATCTACAAAAACGGCACAACGGATAGGAACATAAATAGATAAATAAATGGATAGTACTACTACTACTACTACTACTACTACTACTACTACTACTACTACTACTACTACTACTAATACTACTACTACTACTACTAATAATAATAATAATAATAAAATAATAATGATAATAATAATAATAATAATAATAATAATAGTATAAATCATAATAATATTTATATTGTAACCATAGTCAAATAGTAGTTTCTAAATGAAAAAATATGCGCATAATGTATAGATATATATGCGTACACAAAAAAAAACCCACACATACGCCTACAGAGCAATACATAGCCACATGCTACAAACCTACATATATAATACATGCATTTACGTATACACATGAACACATAAATAATAATGTGCATAAAGAGATATGGTGCATGCGCACACATATACACATACGTATCCATATATATATATATATATATATATACATATATATATATAAATATATATATATATATATATATATATATATATATATAGCATATACATACATGCACGCACATATATTCATATGCGCACATGCACACATATGCCAAATATACATACATACAAGCGCATACACATAAATACACATATATGCATATACATGCATATACAAGTATATGCATAAATCAAAACACAAGAGCATGTAAGGCAGCACAAATATGTGCACATTAACACAAATTATGAATTACATTGACAGATATATATATATATATATATATATATATGTACATAAATATATCATAGAAACATATCCATAGAAATTATATACACCCGCACACACACACACGCACACATATGTATATATGTATACATTAATTATGATTATATATATACATATATAAATTATCTATATATATATATATATATATATATATATATATAAGCGAAACTGTGTGTATGTATGTTTGTTTTTATGTACGTATGTGTGTGTGTATGTCTCGCAAAAACTTTCGACAAGGGTCACAGATGTTCACGGGATCGGCATCATTTTTAAGTTACAAGTTTCGCCCGACAAATATCGAAAAATTGTCCTAAAACTTCAATTTCTTCACCCTAAAATAATCAGTTTTCTCCAGAGAGGGGTCAGCAAAAACCGTCCCCTCATAACAAGTTCGCTTCTCCGCACGCGCCATACGACGTCGGAACATGATTTAATTTAAATATTTGAAAAATGGCTACAATGTTGTCGATGCCCTCTTAGCTCTGTTGCTTAGAGCGCGGCCTCATTAATTAAAGGTTTTGGGTTCGAATCATGGTGTTAGATGTCTTTTTTTTTCGATTTAAAAAATGTTAATAATATAGCAGGGTTATTTAAGCCATTTTTTTCGTTTTTTGGGGGGGTATTTTTCAGATTTTTTAAAGTAGTTTTAACGTTCGTTTTCTGTTTTTTTTTCACGTGTATATTTTTAGTTTTTTCCGGTTTTTACATTTAACATCGTTCGTTCGCCTTACGTTGAGGTGTTTTTTTCGATTTTTTTACGTTTTCAAATTTTAATATTTAAAAAAAATATTTACTTCCCTTATTCTTATATTTTGATTAAAACCTCTCGCCCGAGCAAACACACGCCTCTAAACACCCGGGCAATGCCGCCCCCTGCTAGTATAAATGCACATAAATGTATATACATATCAACATACATATAAACATATATATATATATATGTATTTACACACTCATATATAAACATACCTATATCCACATATACACACATCAACATCCATATAGATACATACATATATCACCGTACATGTGCATACGTAAATACAATGATTGTTGAAACATTCAAGCAGGTAAATACACTAGTAGATATATATATATATATATATATATATATATACCTCCCACACATATATATGCATATATACATATATATACACATACACATATGTATATATACATATATATACATATATACATACATATATATACATATATATATATACACACATAGACATGCATACATATACGCACTTACACATCCATATACATATATACACCTTACGATATATCCACACAACACACATAAACATACGTAAACAATATACAAACACACACACACACACACATATATATATACATTTATATATATATATATATATATATATATATATATGCTTAAATACCCCCATAATAAACATTCACGTATATACGTAGGCGCATATGCATATTCGCATAATATCAAACACAAATATTACTCACTATTTAAAAGATATATAAAATACAGTGATTGAACAAGAACAAATATAAAGCTAACTATGTAAACATAATCATACATATATGTATGTATATATATATACATATATATATATATATATATATATTATATGTATAGAAAAATGGTGCAGATAGAAGGTTAAGTATATATAACGAAAATCATAGTAGTAGTAGCAATAATAATAATATTTATAATAATATAAATAAATAAAATAATAAGAATAACAAGAAAATAATAGGGGTGTTAGCTATTAAACGAAAATATATAATACACATATTGAAATCAATATAGAACAAGAACAATTAATACATACGTATGTGTGTATATATACATACATATATATATATGTGTGTGTGGGGGTGATTGTGTTACTTAATCATATCTTTGAAGTATTTGTAGAATTTAAACTGACTGAGGTCCATGTTAAGGTCTGTCTCATGTGTGTTTAATCGGGTGATCCATTGTATTTCTTTTTATTTTCGTTTTTTTTATGCGAGATTTGAGTCAATTAGGAGCCATCCAATATTGTCTATACTGTGTCCAGGTAAATTGAACTGATTTGCCAGTGGGGTGGCGGATTTTTGTCTAATTGTGGTTTTGTGATTGTTTAGGTAGATTCGAAAACGTGTCACCGTATCTCCGATACACCCTCCATTGTTGCAAATGGATCAATATATATATATATATATATATATATATATATATAT
>NC_136512.1:61538600-61561100 GCF_053919585.1 Euprymna scolopes | reverse complement strand
TTTTCTTAATACTTGAATAATTTTTCACTATCAAGATTTATATATTTGTAAAATGAAAAAAAAAACGAAAGCAATTGTCTTCTTCAACATATGTTATATCGCACGCGGGGACTACAGCGGGGTTGAGCCGTCTCTGGAGTCTGCTGATCTTCTGTCCTCTCGATTGCCGCCGTTGACTTCTTTTTCCAATAGTCGTACACCTTTTATTTCTTTTTCGAAATGTTTATCTTTTGTTTGCTGATGTCTGCTTCTTTAACACGTTATATGTTTTCGCCTTTGCCTTTCATATTTATAGGGCCTCTCCCTTTCTTCGTCTTCTTTTCTTTTCTAACGCAAACAATGTGCAAAAATAAACGAAGCTCTCTCTCTCTCTCTTTCTCTTTCCCCCTCTTTTTGTTCAGAAATCTTCGCTGACAACAATTTCAAAAAGAAAATAAAGAAAAGAAAAAGTTGACTATTTTTGGTTTTGCTTTAAACATACGTCCTTAAATTAAAATATGCTATTAAACATAACGTCATTCAATTACGTGATTACATAACAATATATATATATATATATATATATATATATATATATATATATATATATATATATATATATATATATATGGGGGGTGAGAGAGAGTTTGTGTGTGAACATATATATACATATAGTGAGAGAGACAAAGAAAAACAGAAGAAATAGCTACCATATAGCTCAGTTAAAACCTGTCGAGGTTCGGATGCTTACTTCAACGCCGTTGGCTAATAATAAGTGAAATCCATCGGAAATGCTAGCAGCAAATAAGCTCTAAATAGATATTCTGAATAATAAATTTTACATTACGGAACCATTAGCATTTATAACAGCAAACCATTTTCGCTAAATTTATCTTCAAGGTTTAAAAATTAGAAATTTCGACTTCGAGCAATTTTCATTCTTTATTATTGGCCATAATTCTAAAAAGCCATAAAATATACATGAAACCACTTCTTTGAAAATATTACCGTTATTTATATTTGCATTCAAAATTTTATGCATGCTATAAATATGCATGCATTTAACTCAGGATAATACAAATAAATACACACTGGCTAATAAGGGCGCCCCCCTACTATAATAAGAAGAGAGTTATAATGATTCACCAATATTAATTATTGATGAGAAATGATTTTAAAGGTTGTTTGGTCCCAGTAATGACAAATGAAGGTTCTGCCACCAAGAAGTAGAGAGTGTCAACCACTTAACATTCAGCTGTAAGGTATTTCTAAGGGGCCGCTTCTATAGAATGCCATTCGATTGAACATATACATATCTCCTTTGGTCGATTTGTAAAATGGTGATATCGAAGACAGCGGCACGGCATCAGAAACACTACCAGCAAATAATCTTTTAATAGATAGCTGAATCTTTAATGTTACATTAAGAGAATCATAAGCGTTTCGAACAAGAAACTAGTTTCGCTAAATTTGCTTTTAACATTTTGCAAGAAATTTGATCAACGAGTGGTTTCCCTTCTTTATAATCGGCCATAATTCTGAAAAGCCGTTGAATATACATGAGTCGACGTTCTTGAATACTCGAGTTATACGTGTATTCATGAATTTTATGCATGTTGAAAGATACACATATATGCACACGTGAGAGTGTCATTCTTTTTTCATTCTCCTTCTTTACACGCTAACACACATGGACCCCCCCATATATATATATATATATATATATATATATATATATATATATATATATATGTGCACTGCTGATCCAAATTTTAAGACCACTTATAAATCTGTAAAAGGAAACCTTTTTCTTAATGATAGATTTAAAACTCTTCCGACTTAAGATTACTAATACTACAATCTAAAAGGTTATGGAAACAAAAAGTACATTCCCTAAACATTATTTAAAAATTTGCATTTTTAATAAATAAGGCTTTTTACACATGATTAAATTATAAGACCAAATGTATAAATTGTTAGATTTATGGTAATTCTAATGTTTTTTGTTCAGTAAGAGATTACCAATCAGTGTGTTAAGGTGTTACGATGCCTAAGTCAGGAAAACTAAACGAAGTTCAGTGCGCTCGAATTCTAGGATTCCATAAGCAAGGTTTGTCACAGCGAGTGATAGCAGCTAAGGTAAATGTCAGTAAACCTGTTATTTGCAACTTTCTAACGAACAAGGGGAATTATAGAAAAGCAAAATCGTTTTGAAGACCACCCAAAATTTCTGCTGCATTGAGTAGGAGAATCAGACGGGTTGATATGAATGACAGAGGACTTTCTTCTAGCCAAATTAAGGCGGTGTTGGATGCTGATTGCAGTCCAATAACCATCAGACGACACTTACAACAAAAAAGCACGATAAATAAATCACGTAAACAAAATTCTCGATTGTTTTCACATCCCAAAGTTGACCGCTTAATATTTGGCCGTGAATATAAGCCCTTGGACGTTTAGAAGTGGAAGAAATTCCTGTTTTCTGATGAAAAAGAATCCAATTTAGATGGTCCTGATGACATCCAGCCATATTGGCATGACAAAAACATGCCCCTTTAAAATTTTCCACACGTCATAGTGATGGAGGGTCCGTAATGGTATGCGGTACCTTTTCTTACAGGTGGACGATAAAGCTCCAGGTAGTGCAGGGTCGTCGTATATGTTATGTTAACATGATACAAAAAGCATCTTTAATGATGGACGATTGGGGATGGATACTTATTCTAACAGGATAATTCTGCAATCCATACTGAAAGACGGAATTTTACAAGAAATTGAGTCCATCTCCTCTGAAATCCTCCATGCTTCCCAGACTTGAACCCAATTGAAAATATTTGTGGATGGATGACAAAGGAGTTTTGTCGAAACGGCAAACAATATTCAACGAAAAATGAACTTCGTGAAGTAATATTCAGAAACAGGAGTAGGATCCCCCACACCTTAATATAAACCCTCATTTCTAGCATGCCCGAAAGATTTTTTGAAGTCATCAAAGACAGTTAAGATAGAACTCATCATTAAGTTTGATTTTGAATGTTTTCATACACTTCTCATGCACTTTTTTTACAATAGAATTTTTGTCTCAGATCTTATCATTTTGATCTCGTGTAAAAACCTTATTTAATAAAAATGTAAATTTACAAAAAAAATCTTTAAAATATAGCTTTTTGTTTCAATAACCTTTTAGACTTTAGCATTGGTGATCTTTAGTCGTATGGCTTTAAAATGTATCCGTAAATTTTTTAAAGGATTTTAATTGGTCTTAAATTTTTTATCAGCAGTGTATATAGTAAAGCACGTCTAATTGAACACAAAAGATGCCACATTTTTCGATTTTTCTGGATACCTTTTCGTCTTGTATATCTTGGGTACAATTATATACACTATGACAGCTGAAAGGAAATGACCACTCGGCGAATTAAAAAGATATCCAGACAAGTCGGAAAAAAGAAAACTCTGTCATGTTTAATCAGACGTGCTTGTACAATGACTTGCTGGCAAAATATACATATATATATATATATATATATATATATATATACATATATATACATATACATATATATATATATATGTATACAGACAGTTTGTCTATATTTGCACTTTCTATTGTCTAATCCTTCTATCCTTTTATTGAGACGCATTTAGCTACGAAATGGCATGGTTGAGAAAGTTTTTGTTTCATTTTCCCTTTTACTTTTATTATTGTTCTGATAATATAATATTTTTATATGTTTATTATATTAGAAAACAAAACTCGTCTTGTTTGAGTGTTGGAACCGGTCTCCCGATTTACATATTCCGGTTTGAAATATTCTGCGTATGCGTTATTACATATACATTAAATATTGCATATTACCTGAAAGCTTTTTGTAATCGACAGTTTTTCGCGGTAAATATATGCAAAAATGTTGAAACGATATGCTAAATCGACATTAGTTGGATGAAAGAAAAAACGATCAAACAAACACAAACGAACAGATACGTTTGTAAAGAATGTCTAGTTAAAGTCCACCAAAAGTATATAAAGCACGCATATACGCTATTAAAAATTTCAAAGCAATCGGTAAAAAGTTGTTTTGTTTACGCATAATAAAAAAAATGAACAAGTATACTTTTATTTATATAAACTCTGAAAACATGCATGAATTCGTTGTACGGGATGACTGATTTGTACAAGAAAAACCCATTCTCGTTTATATGTCGAATGATTAGGTCATTTTTTATGCGTACTTACAGTATTATTTTCTATATGTGCTTCATGCGTTGGTTTAGTTAGGGTTTTATGTAATTAAGTCATTAATAGTCCGTATGTATTACATCGTAATGTAAAGTTTACATTGTGTATACGGTTGTTTTCTATTTATCCTTACAGTAAAATATATTTTAGAGGTTTAATAAGTTTAGTATTTCAAATCGCAAATGCGGACATGATGTATATATGTATATATATATATATATATATATATATATATATATATTTATATATATATATGCTTGTCGTACTTTTTTCACTCAATTATTCGCGAGCGTCAGCTTTCTTGTACTCTCAATAAAAGCAGCAGGAGTTACTTATTACATTACAACAGATGAGCTATAGATGAGGTTTTTAAGAAGTGTTAATATACTGTACTACTCTCAAAAGAAGTAATAAAGCCTGCGCATATGTTTATACTTCTCGCAAATGGACTGTAATGCTGAGATTTACTGTATCATGATTATCATTTATTTTCGTACTTCTTTAAAAGAAAAATAAACAATGTTTAGGCAAATGGTATTATTAAATTAGCAGGTATTACAATAACCTGACGACAATATAAGAGGTAATACATTTAAAAGCCTTCCCATAATAGATGATGCAGTCATGGAAACCAAAAAAAGTATACACAATACTCCCCCGAGAAAATGGCCATTTGCTCCTCGAGAAGATAATCTCAGGAATAAAATAACATAATAAATCCCACTCTCCTTTAAAGTAGGGTGTACTATGTAGAGTTATACATTTACACCATCTCTACAGAAGATGTTATTACGTGGAGGACGGTTTTGTGACAATAGAACTGATAGTCTCACCAACGTTAATTTTAAAAATAACCAATAACACCTAAAATATGTTTTTCTTAATTTAAAAATGAAAACCATTTTTACATTTTCTTGTGTTGTTTTTTTCTAAATTTTCTATTTGTTATCACATTAAACACATAACCTAAATTTAAAGAAACAATATTAATAACCTTTCTAATTCGTCCAGCGCTTTAATTCGCATTTGAAAAAAAGTCCTAAATATGAAAAGTCACTTCATGCTCTTACAATGAATGAAAAAAACTAATTCATCGGATTAAAAGATTGTGCTCGAAATGTTTCACTGTTCTCTGATATCAACATAAAGCTAAAAACGGCAACAAAAACGTTTAAACGTCTAATATATACACACTAAGTAAGTCAAAGATTATATAGACCAAAAGTTTGTTAGTATAACAATTGTAATGAAATAGTTTCAAGAAAGAATCTAAAGAGTGTCCAAATCATCAGTAATAATCTTTAACATTTCTTAAATGTTGTTAAAGATCACAATTAGTTACCGAAACATGCCCCCTTTTTAATAGAATTCAAAAGAAAGAAAAGTATATCATCAAATCTATAAATTATTTATTATAATATAAAGCAGAATTTAAACATCTTTTCAAGTATAGCACTGGTTTAATGCATAAGAAATGCAATACTTTTGTAGCGTCGCTGTTTACACATCGGCGCACAAAATTAAAATGCATAAACGCGCCTGTCCGCTTGCCTGTTGTGCATACATTATTTTGAATAAAAACGAATAATTATATATTTGACCAATCCAAAAAACATTCTGAAATTTTTTTAGTGGTCTTTGTGGGAGCCGTGTAAACTCTATAACGTGCCAGATTTTCTTTCAATAAACCAGTGGAACCCATTTAGTCCGAATCAACAGACCGTTGACGCTGGCACTTCTTTCAACAACACTTTGGTCCACTCACATGCACACGGCTATTAACAAACACAGACGCACACACACACACACACGACGTCGTCTGGCAATCTACATACACTTCATTGATTGAAATACTTCAATATTTTAACTGGACTCCAAAGATAATACGAAATTTAATGAACATTAACTAATATGAACTAGTTTCAATTAACTATAATTTATTTAATTGAACATGGAAGTTTGGAATACATTTATCCTGACCCCCTGATCTCACGGTTCTTAAATAATTAATCCAAACTTTCTCTAATATCTTAGCTTATGAGCATCAGTGTTTTTATAAGAACTCTTAAAATATCCATAAACATGTTATGCTTTCTATTGTTGTAAACCTTTCATTTTAAATATAAAATATCTCGGTCGTGAATATATGCCTTTTTACTTATGTTTTATTTTCCGTATGTCACTGTCTCTCGTGTTCCCCACATTTGAATATAAACCCTGAAAATTAGTGTTAGGACAATTAATCGGAATCGGAATCAGAAATCGAAAAACATTGGAGCCTTTGGGATATCGGAATCGGTATCGAAATCGAGAAAAATTTACGCCTATTTGTCGAGGCAAAAACGATTCCTTTTAGTATCTTTTTTATTTGATTTTAGTTTAAGAAACATCTTTAACTGTACGTAGTAATAATAAAATCATAGATGTTTACTGATTTAAGCTTCCAGTCAGACTAAAATATCTAGATCACCCCCTCGCTCACAAGTGTGCTCTTACATCTAAGAAAGTATATGCACATATAAAATGTGTTTTTACAGTAATCGGGAATAAATAACAGTTTTATAGTTAAATATTTAGAGATTAATAAAGACTTGGAATTGGTAATTGTATGGAAATCGAGATTTTAGTACGGAATCGGTAATTGTATCGAAATCTGGAAAAATATTGGTATCGTCCCATCACTATTTAACATCTATTCACTGACACATAACAAAAAAGATATCTCTTTACAAACTTCCCTAAAATATAAGCAAACAACTCTGAACACATCTCTTAAATCTAATGACCGCCTCCCCATAACAATTGATCGAAACCGCCGTACTTTAAAGTACGTAAATAACATTCGTTGCACTAAAACAGATTACGTATCAAGTAGGAATCATATAGCGTGAAGGAAAATATAAAAGAATTTTAACATTTTGTTAATTTTTGTTCATTTTTTAATGCGAACTATTGTGGTTAGTTTATATTTATCAGGTCACTTAAAAAAAAGAATAACACCCTACAGGTGCCAGCATAAGATCAAAATACATTATACATGCTGTTTCTTGAGTGTGAACAGATAGTTTCCGATTTATTTTATATGCTCTTATGTAGTAATGAAAGAACCAAGAGTGTTCAAGGCTGATGAAAATATACTTAACCCAGAAAATATCTAAATGCGTAAAAGGGTGTACGTCTTGGAACCGAGCCGGAACATATATCATTTTGGTACAAAAATATCTCATATTGAATTCAGCTTCTAGATTGCTCAAATTTATGCCCAAACTAATAAATATTTTGCAAAAAATATATTATTTTATAAGTTCATACTTTCCGGGCTTACTGTATTCAATACTTCCGAAATGCACAGCTATAATAAGATATTCAAATCTATATACACGTTTTGTTATTTTCCTAGGGTTTTATTTCCCCGTGTACAAATGTACTAAGATTAGCCTGGCGCCATGTAAGTAGTCGCAATGTATCCCGGTGCACCATCTAAGTTAATGGAGTCTTCAAAAGAGACACAAGAGCTAAATAACGATTGCATCGGACGTGCCTTCCAGCAAATTCCCTATATATCTGCATGAATTGATTTTCAACATTACAATCCATCCAAATATATATTCAAAATTAATGATGGCTTTGCTGTCTTAGGCGTAGTTTTATAATATAATTTCACTTTAACAATATGCTTCTTATCAAACATTAGGACGTAAATATAATTTAGCAAAATCAATTACAATATCCTTATTTCGGCATAAATAACTAAATTTAAAAAATGAAATAGTTTATGTGTAAGTTTTATTAATATATGACTAGATCAAAACGTTGTATGTGGAAACGGTTGCTATGGAAATAAAATGTAAATAGTTAGTGAAATTCGGGTCAATTTCAATCTTAGAATAACAGATACCAAAATGCTAATAAAAAGAAAAAATAATTTTAAAAAAATCTAATAGACAATAGCTCGTTAAGATTTGAAGACGGACAGCGGGAAGACACACCGGCCACGTAATGCAAATAACATTTATATCCGTTCTCCAACCTACCTGCCCCCAAACTTAAGTCTCAACCTCAAACCCGACCTAATTTCTTCCCTCATCCTAATATAAAAAAACATCCACACTCACTCTACCTTTTTCTTCGCACAGGAACCTCGCCCCCTGCCCCCTTTTTTTCTAAAACCTTTTTTTTACTGTAAAATGGCTTTAGACTTTCATTAATGTTTCGCTTTTAAATATAAGCAAAGTTGCCTGACGAAGTTTCTAGTTACTAAATACTAGAAGACAAGACATGCTCATGACTGTGTAGCAACACATCACTGCTTATGTAAAAAGACAGATTGAAGGTATAAATAGATATATATTAGAAAATGGTGTAAGGATTCTCTGAAACACAATTTAAGATACTTAAAAGGGATCTACATCACTGGGAAGCCCAAGCGAATGAGCGATACCGGTGCAGAAAATCTATCAGAAAAAAGTTTTAAGATTTCTGAAGAGCAGTTTCTAGATCTTGCTGTCTTAAAATGTTTTTTTAAAGAAAGCAAGACGAAAATGTAATGTCAGAGATATTATAGCAGATATTGAAGTGCACGGTATGTGGCTGATACCTTTTGTCAAAAGCTGGTATTATAAATCATCCAAAATCGCACAATCAACGACAGGTACGACAGTCTTATGAGGAGGCTTTTAAAGCATAGCCGGCCGTACTAAATTGTCATATTTGTGGTCTAATCTGCAAATCTAAAAGTGGCCTGATACGATATTCAAGGATTGACAATATTTTCATGCGATCACCATTACAAGAAGGAACTACCACAGGTTAAAAAGTTACCTACGTGTGCACAGGTGTACAATGCTTCACTGAAGAGATAGAACATCATACATAAACACACACACACACATACATATATATATATATATATACTGTAAAAGCAAAATCAAGACTTCAAAAAGGGTGTTGATGGCAACAAAACGTGTACTTCATTTTACATTACAATTGTTTCCATGTCCAGTCGAACAATTTCAAACATTATATCGTTTGAGAATTTTCTAAAACGATTATTTCCTCGGACTTTATGAATAAACACACTTTTGACAATAGAGCATCTTTGAAGAGAAGGAAAAAAAAAGACAAACTCCCTTAACAAGAAAAGCATGTGGGAATCATTTACCCTTGTTATAGATAGGAAAAGCCCATTTAAATATAAATATATCGCCTAATTTTCGTATGCTTATTAAAGAACAGTCATGAGAAGTTTTCACAGAAACCCCTTAGCCATTAAAAATACAAAAACATGTTTTAATATATCCCATTCCTTGAGTCCCTAAATCCTGTTCCTTATTTCCCAATGATTATTTTTTTCATAAACATAATTTTTAATTTTTTTCTATATTTATAGTATGCCGTAACAACCTTGCAATAACGTTGCGGTTAATTTTAGTTTCATATTAGTGGCAAGTATGTTTACAGGTTATCGTTATTTTAGTACTTAGATTAAAGACCATTCTAGGTTTGAAAATTTACTGAATTACACGTACTCAGTATATTATATATATGTATATATATATATATATATATATATATATATATATATATATATATATATAGTACAAAACTTTGATGAAATTCGAACTCTTAAAATGTGTTTCTCTTTTATAAGTCTTGTTTATGTCATCCTTGATTTCGTCATTACAGACGTTTTGTTAATGTTATGGAAATTTTATGAGTGTATGATTACATAAAACATATCTTTCTAACCAACTCGACCGATGAGATTTCAATTTGCTGTAACCAACAAAAACGTAATTTCGTACATGGTAAACCTGATTCCATCCCCACGTATTTAATCTCGGCCATTAAATGAACAATATTTAAAACATAAACACGTATATATATATATATATATATATATATATATATATATATATATATATATATATATATATATATAAGTCGTAGCGTATGTGTCTGTGTGAAAAACTCTCCTAAAGCCTACTGCTTTTTCCAACGTAATGTTCAAAGATCACGGTCATAGCCTATGTACCTTATACAGCCTACCCCACTGGCCGATCATGACAAAACATAACAAGATAACGGTATATCTCCTTGGGATAGGGCACACTTTTTCAAGGTCAAAATAAAAAGATCGAGGTCATATTTGGTGCACATATTACACCATCCACATACTGCAAGGATGCCACCGGATAAAAGCAGGTAAGTGTTATCGGCCAAAAACTGAATGTCGGCACAAGGGATGCAAAAAGAAGAAACAATTCTCTGGCCACTGATAAATTTTCTTGCCCCTATACTGGAAAAGAAACTCCCTCACACCCAAAATTAAAAAAAAATTAAATCAAAACAACTTTTCTTTCAGTAAAAATAGCGAGTGCCCGATGACCGCAAAAAGAAAATAGCCAATTAGGCAGGCTCGAACTTGAAACGCGAATGAAGGGAAAAGGTAAGTTTGGAACTATATTGCACACTTTTCTAAGCCGACTTATGAGTTTATGACCCACTAAAAAAAGTTTAGTACATTAACGCATGCCTGATTTGCGATTTTTATTTTTGTGAAAGCATTTTTCACTGCCCTTTTTATCGCAAGTAAAGAAAATTTGCGATTTGCTTTTTTTAAGACGGGGGCATATTTATAAAGGTGTTGGTTAAATTTGAATTCGAAGCGGTCAAAGATTCTGTATAGCCGTTTCAAGAATAATAAAAACAAACAGTGTAAATATTTTCAGCTTATTAAAGAACAAACCATTATTCTGTCTACTCGGAATTATGTTTTCAAGCTGGAGACTTATTAAGGTTACAGATTTATTTCATTTGGTGCAGATTTTTTTGGTTTTCTTCGAAGTTTCTGAGAGGAAATACCCCTAGAACCGTCTTTAAAAGCTGGATGTTGGAAAAATAATTTCAAATAAATTAAATTAAATATATTAGCAATATAATTGTTATGTAACGTTTATTGAATAACCATTTTAAATAAAACATTTAAAACGCTTATTTCGCTAATGAACTTAACTAACATACCCCTATTTATATAATAAATTCCCTTTAATGTAATATGCCAATAAGGTGATCTCTTAAACATATATTTTGCAAGAGTCATGCTATATATAGAAATAAATGGAATAGTAAAGTTACGGAACTTTTCTATATCTTAATCGAATTGCGAACAGACAAATACGAACACACACACACACACACACACCCACACACACACACACACACACACACACATATATATATATATATATATATATATATATATATATAAAGTCGGAAACCCATTTTAGCATAGATATGTCTAATCCACATTCCCCTAGTGTTTGAATCATCACACATTTGTATTTTTTTTAGATAGACGAGGCAATCAAAAACGCATAGGAATATATTTTTTCTAGTGTTCCATTACCTCTACCTCACCATTTAATCCCTCATTTTTTCCATTCATTTCTATGTCTTACCACTGGCAAAAATCCACACCCCCATTTTTATTTTCCACATCTAACGGAACCTCTCCATATTAATTTTCTTTGGCGAGAAAAACCTGCTATTTTCATTACAAACGTTGCTCTTGTATACGCTGTATCCCTTGAACATGTCTCTAGTTATTGCTAAGTCGCTAATCCAAACATGCTCGCGAATGTGTAACAACATATTACTGCTAATATAGAACAAATAAAGAGTAGGTATATATATATATATATATATATATATATATATATATATATATATATATATATATAATTGATTTTTTTTTTCGATACGTTTAAATAAATTCAATTATTTATACGAATGTATAAATACGAAAGCGCATTTTTACCCAAAGTCGAGTTGGGAATAATTTTCCATTTGGCCAATTTGGAACTCTCAAAGTGAGAGCGACATATATGTTGTTAATATATTTGTTCACTCACATGTGTTTCGTCGTTTACGACTCATCAGTGTGGCTTACTTAAGCGAGATTAGACACCGGCTCCCTATTGTTGGAAGCCTAAACTTCTACCACCAGGCTATCCTGAATTACAGCTGCATGTATCGCGTTTTATGTAGATGTTTTTTTGTTGTTTTTTTTGCTTTGTGATAGTTTTTAATTAATTCAAGTATTTATATGAAAGTGCATTTTTAACTTGAGTTGAGTTTAAGTCGTGTTGGGAAAAAAATTTCTTTTGACCACTTGGATATATGCATAAATAGGGAGCGGCATATGTACTCTTAAAATATAATTATCTACTGACACGTGTTTCGTCGTAGACGAGTCATGAGAGTCGCTAAATCTAGAGAGATTCGAAATCGAGACCCCATGGTAAGAAGCGTAAACCTATTTCATTAGTTATCTCGCAGGGCTGCTGAATGTATCGCGTTTTATGTAGAAGGGATTTGTTTTTGTTTTGGTTTTGGTTGCGATACTATATCTTCGTAGAGATAAGTGAAGTCTTGCAAAAAGTATCATAAACAAAATAGCATCTCAGTAAATCGAGATACATCAGCAGACGTACGAGATAGCCTTGTGTAGAGGCTTACACTAATTACCATGGGTCCGAGTTTCGGATCGCGCTAGATTCAGCCACTCCCATGAGTCTTACACGACGAAAAACATGTTAGTGTATTATTATATTTTAGCATTATTAGCATTATATATATATATATATATATATATATATATATATATATATATATATATATATATATCAGTATGGGTTAATAAAAATTTAGCTTTAGCTATTATCTAAATATTTGCTCTTTTCACACGGCAGCCTCGAACTTGGAAATTCAACATAAACCAGTTCTTATTTTCGAGAGAATATAATTTAACGGAACTAATGAAAATAAATCACGGCACCGATCTATCGCACAGATATTATTTGGTGAATCTAAACTGCACCGCCTATGCTTAGCGCATAAGGGGCAGAAAGCATATTTGACCTCTCCACGACGTATTTATTAAAGCAAACAAGCAATAACATATCGTGTCAGCGAAGATTTTGCCAAGGTTTGATTTTATTCGGCAATTTGTTTGATGTGTCAAGATCAACATGTCTCGATGAAATATTCGCCACATATTGGAAATGTCTGCGCAAGTCTGAAACCAAACACCACACACACAAATATAAGCGCGTGCATACACAATACACACACACATATATATATATATATATATATATATATATATATATATATATACATATATATATATACATATAGATATATAAATATACGTATATATACATATATGTTTAAGTGTGCACAATGTTAGTTTAACGCATAATAACAGAGAATACACGCCAGCACACACACACACACACACACACACACACACACACACACATATATATATATATATATATAATTCTGCATAATCGCGTTGATACACCGGTTCTCGTCAGATCACCGAAGTTAAGCAAGGTTGAGTACCAGTCAGCGAAGATTTTGCCAAGTTTTTTTTTTGTTTCATTCGGTAATTTTTTTTAATGTTTCAAGATCAACATGCCTCGATGAAATATTGGCCACATATTGGAAATGTCTGCCCAAGTTTGAAAGCAAACACCACAAACATGTATAAGCGCGCATACACACACACACACACCATATATATATATATATATATATATATATATATATATATATATATATATATATATACATATATATATTACTGGGTTTATTAAAGAGGACTGATGTAATATATTGTTGTTTTTATGTTTGTCTTAGAGTTTCATGTTGTGTGAAGATATATAGGGTATATGTCAAGAGAGAGACAGTTCTGGATATATAATAGACTGTGTATATGTTTATACAGGAGAGCCGAACATGTAATTCAACGAGGGGAGATTTATGATACACTGAGTGATAGACCGAGAGATAGTGCGTTTGCCATTTACGTTTGTACAGTTCTGTGAATGGAAGTGTTTCTATAAACATTGACACATATATTTCTTCTCTATTTTTGAAATGATGATTTCCACAAGTTCTTATAATATAAATGGGCAATACCTTTTTCTGTTGAAAACATAACAGGGAGACGCTGATACGAAAAGATGAAGTTGTTTATTCCATTTCGACCGGTCAATAGCGCTGCATCAACGAATTCAAGTCTTACATGATTCTCTTTCTAACTTCCGCTTCCAAGGTTCTATCAGCTCTGTCTTACTCCTCTCTTCTCCTCTGACTGACACTCCGACTGGGTTTGGATTGATTATATTGAGACCCATGACACCATTGCATATCAGACAATTGGCATGGCATGGTCCCGTGTTTAAGGATACATTGTTACTCACATGTTTCGAACATGCGCGATTTGCACGTTTTGAAACTATTTCTGACGACCAGGAAATTCCCCATTTTATTTGTTTTATAAAGGAAGTTAACCTACTTGTTTATTCTCTAACCGATATTTTTATTATGCATTCTTTCTAAGAATGTAAACAGATTTTCCAGCCAAATTTTATTCATGAAATATTTTTTTTTAATTTACAAATTAACTGGAATTCCATTTAAAACATATTCTTCATTGAAACTTATCTACTGGGTTCGATTCCTGTTTTATCTGATATCATTTTCATTGAACTAATTCTCTTTTTTACTTACATTAAAAGGGGACAGCCATTTTCATTTAACATTCGTTCCTCCCATTTTAAATTTTAGTACATTTTTCTATATCTATATAACCACTTGGCGAAGAAAGATCAGACACTATAAAACAAAAAAAAAAAAACGAAACCTTTTTTTTTTCTTAAGTCAGCTGTTTACCAACAGACTTCATAATTTTATTTTTCAGACCAGACTCTCTATCTGATATTCCTGGCATATTCCTTGTGGGTGTAGGTAGTCCCGCCTATAACTCACGTCAGCCCTTCATCAAGCAACCTTTATGCTGTAAACTGAGGTCTCATTATCCCTCTTTAGGAAATCGACGACTCTTCCTCCAAATGTGTCCTTTATCTTTTCTTCTTTTAGGGGCATTCTAAAAGCTCATTTATCTTTGCGGTTAGCTTCCAAAGTGTAAGATATACCTTTCATACTCTGATTTGCTCGGATTTCCTTGCTTGGATCCTTAGAACTTGATGATGACTTAGAATAAATCATCTTAAACTTCCTATTTGCGCACTAAATTCTATCTAATGACCCGATTTTTGTGATTTTTATCCCCCCCCTTATCAGAGCGTCAAAGATCCAGCAGAGATACCCCACATTCATGCGTCTCTAAAAAAATACAAGGTTATATTTTCCTACGTACTTACAGTATATTTTACTTTTCTCTGACTTAATTATGCTATATGTGATTAGCCTTTTGGACCCTCACAGCCATGTTTTTCATAAGGAAATCTCTTATCCCTCCAACACCTGCCTTTTTTATTTATTTTGACACCGTTACATGTAGCCTGCTTTAAAAAGCACAAAATATCGCAGTTCACATCTGTATTTTTCTTATTTATGGGCACCTCTAGTACTTATCATCTCCCTAGAAAGTTACTCTTCTTGCCAAAATCTTATGGGGCGCATAATAAAAACACAATTTTCAAAAAGAAAATTTCTTTCTTTCGGCTTATCACATCTGAAAACTCTCAAAATACCCGTTTACCTAATTTATCTTGTCCCCTCTCGAAAACTCTAACTGATTTATAAGCCAACCATCCTTTATCTATTCATCTTCTTTTTCCTTTATCATTTCCATTCTAATGTATATACCTCAATGATTACTTGAATTCCTTTCGCAAAACTACAATACCATTTACATACATTTAAGAAAATTTACAATATTTGTTAAACATCATAAAAACATTTCCAAAAATACTTTAATACATTTAATTATGATTTACACAAGACTATAACTAACAGTTATAACTTTTTTCAAGAAAAAAAAAATTTTTCTGTAACAAACTACAATTCAACAAAGTCTGTCAAAAAAATTGTCCCTTCCTTCAGAAACAAATTAAATAAAACACACAAAAAGGCAAAAAATTCAACTATAAACACAAAAATGCATTTCCAAAGTGCAGTACATGCGCCCTTTGACAAATTCTTGTTTGATTCACATATTAAATTCAACAATTCGTCCAAACGATTTCATATTGAAACAAATCTTTTAACTGAACCACCATACAAAGTTCTCGTCAGATCACCGAAGTTAAGCAAAGTTGAGTCTAGTGCAAACCAGATGTTGACCATTTGGGAATTCTAGGCGATGTATGTGCTCTCTGATTATCTCGGCATTGTTTCCAATCGTCCTTTATATCACCTGCCACTGGTATTTTACTTAGTCTTCTCAGGCGAGGTGTGGTTGGAGCGCAAGAAGTGGGGTGTTTCACCCCACTTCCTACCACTTACCACTATCTACTCTCCCTAACACTTCGCCCCACTAAAAATAATATAGACTGCTTATGAAAAGGTTTCCACCAGACTTTGAATCATTATCGCTTGACCCACAAACAAATTTATACAAACACTTGCCCGATTCGGATATCTACACAGCTATGCGGATTACCCAATATATAGCTTGGACATTATTACCAAACGGATGTAGAGAACGTATAACATGGATTTTACCAAGCAAGCTGGATCTAAAACACATTCATATCCTTTTTCTACAAATTCTCCTGATACAGGACTTCTGATAAATGCATTATTTTCACTTTGACTTTCCATGTCTCTCTGACGTTAGCAAATAGGGTGCATATCTTTATAACTATTTGCTAATATTGTCTCTCCTCTGATGAGATGGTAGACATCGAAACCCTATAGGTTAAGGAGATTAATTTTCTAAAGCATTCTTTGTACTGCTTAGAATAATAAAAAATATTTGATATGAAACTCCACAACTTCATTTCATTTCAATAAGAGTTTTTTTTTTTTTAAATTCATTGAATTACAATTTAATTTATTGGCTCTATCTTGCATATCGAGTAATTCTTGTTTAGATGGGATAACTTATAGAATATTACTGCCAGTACTATTTTGTAAACCTGCAATCTCACGTTTCCATAACAACTGATTGTTTAATAAAAACTATTCTGAAGTGTATATATATATATATATATATATATATATATATATACGTGGGTGCGTATGTGTATCCTTACAGATAGGAAGATCGATAGGTTGATATACAGACGCATCACTAAAGTTCTCTAAATCACCATTACGTCTATAGACGGTTTAACTTCTATATTCCATTTTTTTATAAAAAGTACAAGTGATACTCATAGTTCTTATTAAAAACGAAACAAACTTGTTGAGAAAATAGTTGAACATTTATTTTGTTGTTTTGTGTGAAATTCCAACTATTCGATTTATGTAAAAGAATTGAATTACATGTTCAACTGGGTATGCTTGAGTGTATATATATATATATATATATATATATATATATATATATATATATATATCTATTATAGTTTTGTTTATATTCTTATATTTACTCAAAGAGTTTGGAAATGTAATTGCGTTGGAAAGTTTGTTTTTCGTGTTCTGAAACGTCATTCCCTGTTTGTATGTATTTCTCCATAATCAAATATTCTGAATCCAATATGTAAGAAATCATGAAATCTTACATGTAATAAGATTCACATATAATCGAATTCTGTAAAAAGAAAATCTTAATGGTACAAAACTTGTGAGTAAAAATTACTACAAACATACGCTATGTAAAAATACATTATTGTTGTCGTCTTGCACATTGGGCATTACTGTGTATATTTTATGATACCAACTTGGAATTATCAAAGCAGTAGTATTTTGTTAGGTGCTTTGCAGCAAGATAAACTAATAATGTCATCATGCGACGAAAAAAATTGAGACAAACATAACTACGATAAAGTTTTATGTTAGTTTTGTCAAAATTGAATTATTTTCTAAATGTTTACCGTTACAGAATTCGCGTTTCTATAGCCCGACTTTTTTAGAAGAATAATTTAAAGATATCGCTTTTATTTCGATGATACCAGAAGGAAATTGGGAATATCTGTTATTTTCTGAAAATTCTTTACTACATTCAAAATTCCACAAGCTTCCGGAATATAACTCGACTGCTTCGTGAATACCTGGTGAAAGACAATTTCTAAGGAAGTAAACCCCAACAAAATATGCGGTTGGACTCTCGATATGCAGATGGTTAAGTACTGTGACACTTTTCTGGCATTTTCATGCAACTGCCATGGATTAGACCGTATTGGCTTGCCTTTCCCTCAACCTTCTCTGCAACGAACGAGAGAGGGGTCTTGCAATAACCTAGGATCCCTTCTCACTAAATCCAGTGCAACAGCACATTATTTTCATTGTTTTGACTCTCGAGTGTGTATCCGTTGATACTTTATATGCCTTTATAGTGATGTTGTGTAGGATAATTAACTGTGTCTATGTCGGATATATATTCGAGAGTGAAAACAATGAAAAGAATATGACGTTGTCCCATCCCTACTTTTCATCCGTCCCTGCCTGAATCCGTAAAGCCAACACGAGCTTCTAAACTGACGAGCTACAGCAGATGCTGCAGTAAATTAGACTAGATTCAGAATAGCAATACCTTATTATATTGATGATTATCATCGTCACGTCGCAAAGGGGAAGTGGAAGAGATGTAGAAGCGAAATGTATGGCGATTGAATATAAACAAACAAAAAGAAATCGAAAACACGACTTCATCTATTAAAAGAGAAATTAAACGGGAGTTTTTAAACAGAAATACGAGGAATAAGATGTACAGAAATATAAATGAAAACAAAGAGAGAAAATAGATTTTGATGATACACATAAACAAACTATCCAATATGTCAGCACTGTTATCGTTTACATATGTGTTGTTAGAACACGTGTTTTCTTCCTGAATTATAACGATTAAAGATAGAGGAAACTGACTAATTTCGCTTCGTTATAAAATTAAAATACCTTTTACAGGAAAATGAAGTAATGAAATTGATGAATTAAAAAAAAAAAACTTTTGCACCTTAATTGAAAATTTGTTAAATTTATATGAAGGCAAAATAGACAATTTATATATTTATAACGAACATATTTTGAACATTTTAAAATTTTAATTTAATTAACATTTAATTGATGAAGCGATCATATTCTGATCGATGTAGCTCATTGTATTTTCTGTAAACAAACGGTATACACAATATATATATATATATATATATATATATATATATATACATATAATAAATGTTGAATCACAGATTTTATAATTAAATGAATTATTGTCTTATTTAATATTATAATGAATTTATATTTATAAGAAGATATCAGCCAAAAAGAAAAAAGCTCAATACATAAAATAGAGCAAATAAAAATGTAAGAATTAGTTTAATTCTATGGATTTTATCCAAAATATAAAGGGCAAACATCGGTTTTAATGTATGTGTGTATGTATGCCTGCCTAAAACTTTCGACAGAGATCAGCATTATTTTGAAGCAACCCTTCAGACGACAAATATCGAGGAATTGACTAAAAAAACTAATTAATTCACCCTCAACTGGACATTTTTCCACATGGATTGGTAGCAAAAAGAAAGGGACATTCATAAAAAAACACGCATACGCAAACAACCATCAAAATACGCATTCTCAAAAATCGTTCTTTCTTAAATTAGGTTAAATTTTTAAAAAATGCTCATCTGATCATAGATGAGTCATTAGCGGGGCCGTGTTGTAATCTAAGTATTGCACGTTCGACCCGAGGTATCAGATATATTTTTCGATTTTGAAAGTTTTACTATTGAAACAAGTTTAGTTATTCCATTTTTTGTTCGTTCTTATTTTTCAATATTTTTCCTCACCTCCGCTGTTTTTTTTTGGGGGGGGGTTGTTTTCCGACGTTTTGAAGAAGTTTTAACATTTAACAGGGTTATTAATGCCATTTCTTTTTCGTTCCCTTATTTTTTATTTTGCATCACACTTGCTGTTTTTTTGTTTCGTTTGTTTTTCCAATTAGAAAAGGTTATAATATTAATACATGTTTATTACTTTCGTTTATACTTTAATTTTCCTTTTGTTTGATTTACACCATACACACATCACAACACCCAGACAACGCCGGGTATCCCCGCTAGTCTATAATATAAATCTTATCTGTCTGTTTAAATGTATTATGTACGCATGTTTGCATGTCTCGTAAAAACTTTAGACACGAGATCGGGATCGATTTTCACGGGATCAGAATCGTTTGAAGCTCGACAGTTCGGAATACAACTATCGAACAATTGGCTAAAACCATTAATTCTTTCACCCACAACTGAACACCTTTCTACAGGGAGGGTTGCTTTTTCCCGGCAATTTCGAAAATTGACTAGCTTTAATTTTAACCTACGCCACTTCCGGTTTGGTGGTTGGTGCAACAACAAAAACGCCACGTTCTTTTCACGTTGTTTTCCTCCTTTGCGGTACGGGTTCGAACCTGCCTCCGTACTACCACTTACTTTTTTCCTCAACCCACATCTCCAAAAGCCCGGGTAACGCCGGGTAACGCCGGGTAACGCCGGGCACCAAGGTTAGTCTATAATATAAATCTTCTCTGTATTTCTTAATGTATGTATGTATGTTTCTATATCTGCCTAAAACTTTCGACAGAGGTGACGAATTTTCATGAGCTCGGTATCGTTTTGAAGCTCAACATTTCGGACTATAAATATCGAAATATTGTTCCAACCCATTCATTTCTTTAACTGGGTATTTTTCTACAAGTAGGGTTCATTTTTTCCTCAATATATTCGAAAGTCATCCGCTCGTTTCGATTTACTTGCCCTAATATAAACCCTCGCCACTTCCGGCTTGGCGATGGTCGCAACGGCAAAAATGTCACGTTTTTTTCACATTCTGTTCCTTCTTCCCGGTATGGATTCGAGATTGCCTGCCTACTATCACACACCTCCAAACACCCGGGCGATGTCGCGCAACCGGTCAAGTCTAATACATAAAAGGCAAAATGTGCGCAATCTTTTGTGTATGATCATGAAAGGCTTTTTGGTAGGCGTTCTCACGTCGGTTTGATTCCGAGCGAAGTTTTCTTATGCTCTCTTGATCGTAATAGCTCAGACTCACAAACTAATATCGTCTCTATTTCTTTCTGTGTTTTTTTTTTTGAGCAAGTTTTTAAAAATATACCCTCTTTTTGTAGTGTTTATTTGTTTTGTTGTATAAATAAAGTGAAACTAATTGAACACAACCACTAACACCCGCATTTCCGGGACCGGATGCTGATGCTTCACTTGCCTTTTAGCCAAGATCAAGGTGTAGTATCTGTTCTTCAGGTGCGGCACTTCCGTTTCTCGTTGTCTTCCAGTGGAGGAGAGGTTCTTCACGACTGAGACAATTTTTATTTTTGCACCTTTTCTCCACGTTAAAAAACGACACTGGTGTCTAACTCTGTCCCGTTGGGAGGCATTGTAAATAGGTAAATTATTATTTCAGCTTTTCAATTTTTCCTTAAGGTGCTAAATTGGGTACGTTTGCGTAAGCATGTATGCGCTCATACACAGATACATACACACATCGACCCCAATACCCCCATGTGTATAAGTCAAAAATTTATTGTGTGAGACAAGGAAAATATGAAAAGGAATTATATATATTTTCTTAAAAATTGGATCTTCAGTAATAGTTCATATCATCCAAGAAAAATATAGTTTACAAAATGATTAGTTATGAATAACATGCATTTTGCACATTAGCATATACAGTATAACTCCTCTAATTTCAAATTAGACAATTCTGTTCAAGTTTCGTGATAAAAAATGTACTGCAGTTAACTTTAATTTTCTAAGAATTAAGAAATAGTAAATGAAATGCATTGCTATATGATACTTCAAGTATATCTTCAGTGTAGTTTACGATATATTGCAATTAAGAATTGTTAAATATTATTACCAGGAACAAAAACATTGAAAATAAATTAAATCTACTCTTACTTGTTTGATATTTTATTACCTATGTTATCATCAACAGAAATCATACATTTATGTAAAATACAGTTTTATTTATTTATTCATTGAATGAGTTTCATTGCAGTTTCTATTTTCATCGGTTGAGCTCTCGGGCGCTGACATTGTATTCCGTAGGCGATCACGAAAATATACAATTTCTTTGATCTGTAGCTTCTTTATGATAATAGCTCTTCGGAGTGACATTGCATGCTAAACATAGTTTTACAAAAGTAAAAACTTTTTCTATAAATTTTATAACCGTCCCCATAAACAGTTCTGCATCACCTCATGATATTGTTTCATCAGAGTGTTCTTGTTTATTTACATTAGAGCCAAGCGAATGGGAGATGTCGCTATTTTCATCAC
>NC_136512.1:61503600-61533600 GCF_053919585.1 Euprymna scolopes | reverse complement strand
GGGGAGTTTCTGTTTGCCTTGTAGGTTTGAAGTTTATATTTTTAATTGATATAGACTCTATGTTACTTCAATCAAAAGTCAAATATAAACATGTAAAATTATAGAATAATAAAAGGCGAATCAATGAGCTGGAAGTTGTTTAAACTGCTACATTAAATATGGCTTACATTTTCGTTTTGGGAAGACATGCCCAGTGCGGGTTTTCTTTTTGCCGCCATATTTATATATATATATATATATATATATATATATATATATGTGTGTGTGTGTGTGTGTGTGTGTGTAATGACGCGGCAGTCAGGCATTATAGTTATAGTTATTTACAGCGCATCATTGATATTTCCATCTGAATGTAGTGCAATTCGGATTTCATATTAGATAAAATACATATAATATTTCCATTTTGTATTTGTATAGCTGGCGACGTTTTCTTAAAAACACAAGCTTCAACTTCTTTTCATTTGATGTAATTACTCTTAAATTATCTAGTTTTATATCATATCTCTCAACAGTATTTTCTCCACTGTTATCGCATCACCACATTGGTCAACTAGACTCCATTAATATATAGAAAATAAATCTAGTTTTAAAGGATTTAGTTGGCTCCCACTAAGATTATCTCGAATAAATTCAGAAGTTTAACCGATTGATCCAAACTGTAAGTATTTGCATTTATTCCGAATAATGTATGCGATGACGGTGTGCGTGAAATCGAGGTTAAGTATCTTGCTTTTAGATGCTGAGATGTAAACATCGATCGCCACTCTCTTCGGAATTTTTTTATTTAGATACAAGCCTGAATAGAAACATATCAGAAATATGAGACATATATATATATATATATATATATATATATATATATATATATATATATATATATATATATATATATATATATACGCACGCGCGTGTGTATATATTTAAATATATATATATACATACGCACGCGCGTGTGTATATATTTAAATATATATATATATATATATATATATATATATATATATATATATATATATGTGTGTGTGTGGGTGTGTGTGTGTGTGTGCGCGTGTGGGTGTGCATATTCAGATACTGTTTAAAAATATAAAGATTTTTCTAAACTTATAGAGATTTGCTTCCATTTGTTTGGAGTTTAAATTATTCATTTTTAGTCGCGTGCAAGCGACTCTATAAGTCACTCCGTCGGTCCGTCGGTCGTTCGGTCGGTCGCTCGGTCGGTCCGTCGGTCTGTACGTAACACTTTTGTGCTTGGCCTTTTTGGTTAAGATCCAAGGTCTGTTGTTAATAGATGCAATTCTTATTTTTTTAAAGCTTTTCTTGTCCTTTTCGCCAAGATCAGGGTTTAGTATCTGCCCCGGCAGGTACTACAAGCAAAGACCATATGTGGGGGCAACCCAACATATAAGACCTTGGTCAATGTAGAGGGAAACCTTCACACCAATTTTCACTATTCAGCTCTACTACTCTCCGCGGAGTTGGATCCCATTTCCCCTTCACTCCTCACATTAAAAATCGGCCTTGTGCTTAAGTTGCTCAGTGGGGGAGCAAGTAAACACCCTTTTGGCCAAGATCAATAAGTTGTATCTGTTCCTGAAGATACTGCAAGCAAAGACCATATGTGGGGCCAACACAACATATATGATCTTGGTCAATGTAGGGGAAACCTTTCATACTAACTGTCACTATCCAGCTCTCCTACTCCCAAAGGAGTTGATCCTCATATCTACTTCACGCTTCACATTAAAAATCGGCCTTGTGCCTAATTTGCTCGTGGGGGAGCAAATAAATGCCCTTTTCTTGGCCTCTTGGCTAAGATCAAAATGTAGTATCTGTTCCAGCAGATACTGCAAGCAAAGACCGTATGTGGAAGCTCCCCACATATAGCGAAAACCCTTTCCTATCAATTGTCACTATCCAGCTCCCCTACACCCCTCACATGGTTTCACTCCTCACATGTAAAATCGGCCTTGTGCCTAATTTGCTCGGTGGGGAAGCAAATAAATACCAACTCCACATATAAGACCTTGGTTAATGTAAGGGAAACCCTTCACGCTAATTGTCACTATCCAGCTCCCCTACTCTCATGGGAGTTCGTCCCCATTTCTCCTTTACTCTTCACATTAAAAATAGGCCTTGTGACTAATTTGCTTAGTGAGGGAGCAAATAAATACCAACCCCACATATAAGACCTTGGTCAATGTATGGGCACCCCTTCATGCCAATTGTCACTCTCCAGCTCCCCTACTCCCCGGGGAGCTGGCCCCCATTTCTCCTCCATTCCTTACATATAAAATCGGCCTCGTGCCTAATTTTCTCGGTGGGGAACAAATAAATGCCAACCCCACATATAAGAACTTGGTCAAGTTAGGAGCAACACTTCATACCAATTGTCACTATCCAGCTCACCTACTCCCGTGGGAGTTGGTCCCCATTTCTGCTCCATTCCTTACATATAAAATCGGCCTTATGCCTAATTTTCTCGGTGGGGAACAAATAAATGCCAACCACACATATAAGAACTTGGTCAAGTTAGGAGCAACTCTTCATACCAATTGTCACTATCCAGCTCCCCTACTCCCCGGGGAGTTTGTACCCATTTCCCCTTCACTCCTCATATTAAAAATTGGCCTGTGACTTATTTGATTCTTCGGGGAGCAAATAAATACCAACCCCACATATAAGACCTTGGTCAATGTAGGGGAAACCCTTCATACCAATTGTCACTATCCAGCTCCCCTTCTCTCTGGGGAGCTGGTCCCCATTTCCCCTTCACTCCTTACATTAAAAATCGGCCTTGTGCCTAATTTGTTCGGTGGGGAAGCAAATAAATACCAACCCCACACATAAGATCTTGGTCAATATAAGGGAAACCCTCCATGCTAATTGTTGCTATCCAGCTCCCCTATTCCCCGGGGAGTTGGTCGCCATGTCCCCTTCGCTCCTCACATTAAAAATTGGCCTTTTTACTAATTTGCTTAGTGGGTGAGTAAATAAATACCAACCCCACATATAAGACCTTGGTCAATGTAGTGGCAACCCTTCATACCAATTGCTACTATCCAGCTCTCCTACTACCCGGGCAGTTGGCCCCCATTTCCCCTTCACTCCTCACACTAAAAATCGGCATTGGGCCTAATTTGCTCTGTTAGGGAGAAAATAACCCCCTTTTTTGCCTTTTGCCTTTTGCCCAAGATCAAAGTGTAGTATCTATTCTTACTACAATGCTGTACTTATGTTTGTAACTTCTCCTTGGCCACATGGCTAAGATAAAAGTGTAGTATATGTTCTTAACAGATGCTGCACTTACATTCGTAACTTTTCCTTAGCAATGAAAGGGGACCCCTTTCCATGCTAAGGTATATTTAGTTGACTGGAAGTCACTCAATCGGTCGATCTGTAACACATTTACATTTTCTTTTTTAAGCAAAAGGTATGGAATAACATTTTGTACCCCTATATATCAGAGATGGGCCTATATTTTCAATGAGTCCGTCCCTCCGTTAGTCCGGATGATTGACGGATAACCGTCCATTTGTTTTTCCTGGAATTCTTTTTTATTTAAGTCATTTCAGCTCATTTTTCGTTCATTTTGTTTATCTTTAAGAATTTCATGTCAATCATACATTCACGCATTCATTCATTACACGAGAGCACGCGACTAATAGCTACCGGCCTTGTTATTATCAATTGATGAAAATTCAAGATTTGCTCGTTCTCTGAATTTGTTTTTCTGTTCGTCTTAGATTTGTTTGTTTTCATTTTATTTTTTAATCTAATTATTATTATTATTATTATTATTATTATTATTATTATTATTATTTTCTATTATTTAAAGTCACACTGGGTCTTATTACAGAGTATTATGAAATTATTATATAGTATCATGCAGTAGAATTTCGTGAAAGACTTTTCTCTCTGCGGCGTTGACGATGGGAGAAATCATTTGTTCAAAACGATGCACTAAAATTAGCGTTAACCATGCAAGTAAGGAACGTTATCTAGTTGATATCCGGACAAGTTTGTTGCGAGTTTTATTTCCGTTACATATGAAACAGGAAGGAAAATAAATAAGAACAGAAAGGAAACGAATGTTCTCGATTGCATATGGCCTGCGGCTCGGGGGATTTTTGCTGTCTATAAATGATCTGGTTCAGAGAGAGAAATATATAGAGAGAAATGAATAGTAACACCTGCATACATAGAATACAATTTACGTTAATCTAGCAATACATAAAATAAAATAAAAAATTTAAAAACTGCACACGTAAAATAAAAATTAGAAAAATACAGTTCGTGCTTTAATTTCACATATTCAGAAAAACTAAACAAAATTAGAGGAAAAAAATTGTGCCAATGGCAAATGACATATAATAGTACATAAGAATAATAACATCTCCCATGGTTAGTTTCCTATTTAAATTACACATATATCTAACTAGCAGTCAATCCCTGCTTTTCTCGGGCCGTATGTACTGTTCATAACTTTAAGTGTACACACCACCCACACCCACACCCACACACCCCATACCCACATATATATATATATATATATATATATATATATATATGTTGACACATGTCAAGGATACCTACATCTAAAATTTCAATTGGTTACACCCAAAATTGGCAGAGGGCAACTCTTTCAACAAAGTTTGGCCCAAAAAGTCATTATAAAGCTTGCTGCATGTCTGAATAGAGTGTATGTCAAATTCAAATGTTTAGACCGAAAATTAGTTTAGTAGTTTGCTAAAAACCGCAAAGGACAACACTTTTGAACTTTGCCCCTAGGCAGCGAATATTTCAGCCAAAACCCTATTAAATATATTGCCCTATGTTTAAATATACTTTATGTAAAATGTTACATGATTAAACCAATAATTGGCTTAACAGTTTTGCAGAGATTGCAGAGGTCAATTTTTTTAAACTTTGACCACATTGCCCCCTTTAGCATTTATCGATTTGATCTCAAATCAAATGGAAATGTGTGATACATGTCCAGGTAACCTACATCTAAAATTAAAAGTTTGGGAGAGTTATCAAAGGTAAACTTGTGGAACTTTGACCCCTTGACAGACAAATTTCTGGCCGAAAACCAGTTAAAAAGATTTGCCAACATCTCCGTACACCTTATATCATATCTCGATCTGTAGACTAAAAATTGACAGAGTAGTTTAGTTGAGAAATGTGTACACACAGGGACAATTTCACTTTTATATATATTCTAGCATTTCAGCCCGGCATTGTCCGGGTGTTTGGATGTGTATGTTGAGCAAAAAATAAAAGTGGTAGGAAGGCAAGGTCGAATCCGTAGGAAAAGAATGGGAAAATAATCTGACATCTTTGCTGTTATGACCACCGTACAAAAGGAAGTGACTTACATTTTAATTAAGGCTAGCCAATCAAAAGGAGTTGATGACTTTAAAAGATATCGGCTTAAAAAGCGACCGCCCTATAGAAAAGTGGCCAGTTGAAGGTGAAGATGTGTATGTTTTTAGCCAATTTTTTAATATATTTGTCGTCTTAAATGTCGAACTTCAAAACGATGCTGATCTTGGAAACATCCGTTGCCTCTGTCGAAAGTTTTAGGCAGACATACAAACATACATACATACATTTATATATTGGTAACTGAAAATGTTCGACCCAAACCGATTAAAAAGCTTACCCTATCTCTGAATAGACTTTATGTCGAATTTCAAATGTTTAGACCAGCAATTGTTTGAGTAATTTTGTAGAGACCGCAGAAGTCATTTTTTTTTTAAATTTTATCCCTTAACATTTATTGTTTTGGGCTCAAATAAAATTATTAAGTTTGATCCATGTCCAGGAAACCTTCATCTATAGTTTCAAGTTTTTAGACCGAAAATTGACGGAGAAGTTTGGTAGAGTTCTCAAAGGTCAAATCGTTGAATTTTGACCCCTTATCAGCAAAATTTCTGGCTGAAAACCAATCACAAAGTTTTTCTCAAATCTCAGTACCATGCATAACAAATTTCGAGTCTGTAGATTTAAAATTGATAGTTATTGCGTAAGTAAATGTACACAAACACACACAGCCACACCCACAGACACTCACACAAACTTTCACTTTTATAGATATATAGACTAGCGGTTTTTCCCGGCTTTTCTCGGACCCTATGTACTGTTGATAACTTGTATTTTATGTAAAATTTAAAATGTATAGACCAACAATTATTAGTAAGTTGGTATAGCTCACAGATGTATTTTTTTTAAAAAATCTGACTCAAATTTTAACCCCTTTAAATTAATTGTTTTAGCCTCAAATCAAAATAAAAATTTGTCCCATGTCCAATTTACCTACATCTAAGATTTCAAGTGTATACACCTATAATTGTAGATAGAATTTAATAGATCCTACAAAGATAAACTCTTTCAACTTTGATGTTTTTGCAGCGAAATTTTCGCACCAAAACGGATTTATAAGCTTGTCGCACGTCGTAATACGAAAATTTCAAATATCTAGACAAAAATTTGCTTAGTATTTGCTAGAGACCGCAAAAACAATTTTTTTGTTTTACTTAACCATTTATCAACTCAAATATCCGACCAAAACCGATTAAAATCTTGCGCTATCTCTGAATATATTTTCTGTAAAATTTTAAAAGTTTAGACAAGATATTGGCTAAGTGATTTGATGGAAATCACAGAATCATATTATTTAAAAAATGTTATCCTTATTTTGACTCTTTCAACTTTTTTTTATTTTAGGCTTAAATCAAATTTAAAAGTTTGATCCATATCCACGTCATTTACATTAAGAATTTCCAGTATTAAGAGCCAAATTGGAGAAGGCGGTTGGAAGAGTTTCCAAAAAAAAATCGTTTAAATTTTGTCCCTTGAGAGCTAAATTTCTGACCGAAAACCGATTAAAAAGCTGTTCCTTAATCTCAACAATGTCTAATATCGACTTTGTAGACAAAAAATTGAATTGGTAGGTAAATGTACACACACATACATACACAGACAAACGCAGACATACAATTTCACTTTCATAGATATATAAATAGATAACACTTATTTTATCTGACATGCCCCCTACACGATTTATATATATATATATATATATATATATATATATGTATATATATATGTATATATATATATATATATGTTAGTGTGTGCATATGTGTGTGTTTAACTGTATGTAATTACGTGTTAATATGATTTTCTAAGAGTTCAGTATATGCAATAAACGTGTAAAATACAATCCACACAGACGAAATTAAAAACATCAATAGATAATTGTAACACAGAGAATTGCTATTTTTGTTAAACTAAAATTTCTTTCCATTACTTAACATTTTAAAGTAACAATATCTCGCGTTTCCTTGCTATTGCATAATGTTAATTAAACAAAATAATGCACAATATTGGAATAAAACTTACATTTTAAAAATATCTATTTGTGTATTTATGTCTGATAATAACCTAAATAATAAAAATACTTTTTGATAGCATTGCATGAAGGCATACATACTATTGGCCGTATTATCGTTTCTGGTCATCAATCGAACCTACATATTATCAACCTGGAATATTTGCGCATGTGTTGCCTGCATGTAATTCCTTATCATGCCTCTCAGTGTTATCATGTAAAAATACATAACATAAATATTGATCAATTCTGTTTTTACTAAAGATCATGTCAATCATGTATGTCTATTGTATATTGTTTTATGCGTTATTTTATTTGTTGTGTAAAACTTACAGGCGATGATCATCGGCTAATGAATGTTTTTATTTGGTTGACTTGCAATTTGTTTGACATGGCAAGATCAGCATAGCTCGATGAAATATTAGCCACACATTGAAAATGTCTCGACACGTCTCACATCAAACACTATATACACCCTAAGTCACACACACATATATATATATATATATATATATATATATATAACTACTTCATTTACTCACATAAAATTAATATACGAAAGTATAGATTTATGCGTAAACTTTAAGTATTTATTCAAAAGTGGTCAATACGTAGGTAGAGCTAGTTAGTAATTTATAAAATATATATGGCTACACTGCATATTCTGACGAATCCTTTTATAAATTACTATATATATATATATATATATATATATATATATATATATATGGTGCCAATATATATATATACATATATGGTGCCAATATATATATATATATATATATATATAAGTATATATATATATATATATATATACATATATTATGCATATTTAGGCAGCATTTTCTCATTTATACCTATATTATTGAATAGCACGGAGTTATTCTGTTTTGCAATTTTCCTTTTTATCTCCTCCAATCTACGAATAGTTCTTGTAAATACAGTGTAAACTCTACGGAAACCTCATGCAGCTTCTACAAGTAACTAAAAGCGACAATAAAATCACCTCCTCTCTAGATGTTGAAAATCTGTTTACAAATATATCAGTGAATGAAACCATTGAAATTATCATAGAGAACATATATAACAATCCGACCCTTCCTCTACTTAAAACGAGATCAGTAATACTAAAAAAAATATTAGTAATGTGTTCAACCTAAGTCCCATTTTTGATCATCTTGGAAATATATGAATACAAGTGGATGGCGTGGTCATTGGTTCCGTATTGTGACCAACATTTAGTAATTTGTATATGGCTAATCTAGAAAACAAGGTATTTAATTTAATCGAGAAACCTTCAATTTATGTTCGATGTGTGGCGGTTATACTAATTCTTCAGAGGGAATAGAATAATGAAAAGCTATCTTTCAGAATAATTCAGTTCTTAACTTTACATATGAACTAAGTATACTAATAAAATATCGTTTTAGACGTTCTCATTGACGCTAGTAACGATGAATTTATCACCTCCGTTTTTTAAAAAAAACTACATCCGTTAATTTCTGTATTTAAAATTTTAAAAGTGAATGTCCATTCCGTTATAAAATAAATATAATAAGGAATCTTAGACATCACTCAAAGCTGGTTTCCTCAAACAAAAATATTCTTTAATGAATTAAAAATGATAAAACAAGTGTTATTAAATAATCAATTCCGTAACCCTCTTGTAGATAAAGAAATAAAACTAGCCATAAGTAATTTGAATCAAATTAGAAATATTCAAGAAAATTATCAACCTGTTAATATATATTACCGTAACTGTTACACAAGAACTCAGAGAACTTGAGAGTGTTGTAATATTTTGGTGTTTTTAATGAGGTATGATCCCACGCAGTCGGACGATTCTATTTATAAACGATGCTGCTAAGAACTGAAGAATCAGATTAATTCACGTTCTGCTACCAACCAATCAGAAACCAGAATTACTTCATAAATATTAAACCTTTTCTGTGGCAATTTCACATGTTCTTTTCCGTCTCGACACGGTGAGAAGACGTGTGTCTAACAGCGAACCATCTGGAACTGTTCTGAAACTAAAAATGGCTTACACTTCTAGAGGTTATGGGCCCAGCGTTGCCTTTTTTCGATGAATCCGAATCAAAATTCGAACTGTGGCAAGTTAAATTTCTAGGATATCTACGAATCCAAAAGCTAGACAAAGTACTACAAACACAGCCTGAAAACAGAAACGACCTCGACTTAATTGAAAAGAACGCAACTGTCTTTGTGGAATTAATTTAGATGACCGAAGTCTATCACTGGCAATGAGGAAAGCCCTGGCCGACGGCTGCAAAGCATTAAACATATTGAGAGAGCATTATTTATCGAAAGGAAAACCCAAAACTATGTCTTTATACACTGAACTGACCTCTCTAAAACGAATGGAAGCCGAAACTATTACTGATTATATTATAAGAGCCGAGACAACTGCAAATTCTTTAAAAATGTCTGGTGAAGTTATAAGTGACAGTCTAATAATTTCCATGGTCCTTAAGGGATTACCGAGTGATTTCAAGCCATTTACCACCATGATAACACAGAAAGATAAACCCATGACTTTTAGCCAATTCAAGGTAGCACTCAGAATTTACGAAGAATCTTTAAAAAAATAATCACAGAAAAAAAACGAATCCACAAATATCATGAAATTTAAAAATACCCACACATAAAAACACCAAAATCGAATTATACCCATGCCAGGAATAAAAAACGCACTTTGTCAAAAGCAATTTTTTTCCTAAGAAAAGTACAAACATTTAAACAAAATATATTTTCTGGACAAACTGCCACAAAACAAGGTGCAAATATAAACTTTAGCCCCAATAAATCAAAACTGGTATACCCGAATGGAACTGTATTCGACATTAAAGAAAATGGAAGACTATATTATTTAAATAGCGTAGTCCGGTCAAAAACCGCGTGCCATGATCTACAGACATGGCATAAAATTCTTAGACACTGCAATATTCCTGATATCAGAAAGTTGCCGACTGTAGTTGATGGAATGCAAATACAAACATGCAAAACCTTCAACTGCGACATCTGTACGCAAGGGAAAATTATAAACTATCAAAACAAGATACCAGACAAAAAGGCCAAAAAAATCCTATCGGTCCCGTAGAACCGATGGCCAGAGAACATTATAGATATGTGTTGAATTTTGTAGATGACCATTCAGGTTTAATAATGGTTTACTTTTTAAAGAACAAATCTGATACCCTGCTAGCAACTAAGAAATATCTAGCCGACATAGCCCCCTACGGTTGAATCAAGTGTATTCGCTCTGACAACGGTACGGAATTCACCAATAAAGACTTGGAACATTTACTAATTAACCATTATATCAGGCATGAAACATCAGCTGCTAGATCGCCACACCCAAACGGGACTGCTGAACGTGCGTGGCGGACAGTTTTTGAAATGGCAAGATGCCTACTCATTAAATGAAAACTCCCTAAAAACCTCTGGACGTATGCACTTATGGTGGCAGCCTATATACGCAACAGGTGCTTTAACAAAACACTATCTAAAACACCCTATGAATCTTTCTGCGTTAAAAAACAAATTAAAGCAGAATGCATATATTTGGTTCAACTTGCTTCGCATATATAGAGAAAAAGAGTAAATTGAATATTAATGCCGACAGAGGTATATTTATTGGATACGATAAAAACAGTCCTGTCAATTTATTATTTTTTCTAGAAAAAAAATAAAATAAAAAGAATCCGGTGTGTAAAATTCACGGACACGTTTAATTTTACAGACGAAATCCCGTCATATGAAGAAGATGAAATTATATTACCTCAAATAATTAAAACAAACGAAAACGACGGAGACGGGAGTGCCCATGATGATGATGATGATGATGATGATGATAAAGTCGAAAGATATCCCAAAAGAAATAGAAGACGACCCGATTTTTTTGTGGTCGACAATATAAAAGATTATCAAATAGACTATTGCTATTCAATTGAAAATTCGCCAAAAAGCTTCAACGAAGCAATTACTTCAGCAAAAGTATTAGTTACGCATTAGTAGGTTAAAGTGTTAATAAAAATAAAATGGATACAGTTTAACGTCTTGTCCAGGACTATTTTTTTGATATATAGAAATCTATATACATAGAGGGCAGTGAAAAAAATTATTCAGTGGAATTCCACAACAAGTTTTGAGAAAAAACGTTGTAACTTTATCCTTGTTGCGGGTTTCGTAAATACATCAGCAATATTTTGTTCTAATAATATGTAATTTAAAAAAATGGATTCTTTTTTATCTCGTTTTTTATGAAATTGTATTTATATCTATATGCTTAGATCTTTGGTTGATTACCGTGTTCTGTTAGACTATACTGGCTTGATTATCACAATTAATTACAACGGGGCTTTTAATAAATTCTGGCTCTAAAATAGTCTTTAGGATATTCTTAAGGTAGAGTGCTTCCTGGGTCGTGTGTGTGATCGCAATAAATTCTGCTTCAAACGTAGAGAGAGATACAATTTGTTGCTTTTTAGATTTCCATGAAATAATAGACCCATTTTCTGAGAATCTGAAACAATATCCAGATACACTCTTGCGATCTTCGTCGTTTGCCGAGTCTGAATCCGAAAAACCTTTTAATTTTAGGGGATTTCTTGATATTCTTAAAAATATAATCCGTAGATACTTGGCTCCCAATAATAATAAAAAAATAAAATGTATTATATATTATAAAAAGAAACATACAACAAGCCTTGTAATGAAAAACAACATTTTGCAAACAAATGACCTGTTGGAAAGGACCTATGTAGTTTACACATTTAGTTGCCCAATAGGAGAGTTTATCTCCAATATTATTAGATACATTGGTTTAACAACTAACACATTGTCGCGAAGATTGACTCCTCACCTTTCTGTCTCTAGCTCCATATCCCAGCATTTGAAAGGACATGGCTGCCACTATTCGGAATTTCGAAGAATTATGGAAGAAAATACAAGAGTATGGCAGGGCGAGAGAAATGTAAATAGGCTAAGAATACTCGAAGCATTGTACATTAAAACAAAGAATCCGGAAATAAATAATATTAATTATGAGTGCAGCCAGAACGTTTTGAAATGTTTGGGATAAATTTTTGAATATGTATATGTCTGTGTCTGTATATATAAATGTATTTAATATATGTATAAATAAAACAAAGTCCGCCAACCTAACTTGTAACAAGCTACCACGTGAATAGGAAAAATTTATATAAACGTAATTTAAAAAACAATAGCTACATTTAGTTCTACCATATGCCTGAGAATGATAGAAGTACTTCTGTCGAAAGCGCTCGCGATTATGGATCCAACATATATAATTCGAGAAGACACAAAAAGTACTATTCGGAAATTGGAAGAAAAAAAGGGAACTTGTAAAACAGAATAATTCCGTGCTATCCAATAATATTCTCTCTCTCTCTCTCTCTCTCTCTCTATATATATATATATATATATATATATATATATATATATATATATATGATGATTGCAACGTCTTGTCAGACGAGTGCCACTCCCTCAGACATTTAAAATCCATAAGCCCAAATGCCTGCGGGAGTATCTATACAAATCTGCTGCTACAGAGTCTTAGCTTTGTACGACAGCTAAGTCTCTCTCTCAGTTCAAAATGTTGATATCCAGCAACAAGCAAGAGCAAGATAGCCAGCAACAAATTAAACTGCAGACCAGCTTAATGAGGGTACTGGTCTCCCGCTTTATGTTTTTTTTTAATCAGAGATTTGCTTCTCCTAGAAAGGTTGACTTAACCACGGCTTACGAGAGCCCTCGCCACTCCAATACACATATACACACACACAGAAACATACACGGTGCTAGTTGGCCGTTGCCCCATAAAAAGAGTTCATTCGCCCTTTGGAAGGTCTTGTTTTTAATCCTTTAGGGAGACTAGCCGCCCTCATCCCCAAAAAAGTCTGGTGGGGGAACCAGTTTGGTCGCCGGTGACCTGATCATGAGGCAGGTAGTACTAGTTTACATGGTACCAGTAGCATATGACATGGCCTGACACACACACACACATATATATATATATATGTATATGTATATATATATATATATATATACATGCATACATGCATACATTCTAGGTAGACGCAAGGCGTTACCCGCTTAAAATTATATTTTAATTCATGCAGATTGCTTATAATTTACATAGAATTTATATATCCCAAGGAAACATTTGTCCGATGGATTAATTCGCAAAAATCAAATAAATAATTAACAAGATAATAATGATAATGTCGTTCATCTTATTCTGCCGGGTTTGTTTACAATATCACGTTAGCTGATATGTTGTCTTGATGACGAATGCTCTGGAAAAGCCCCTTTTGATTATTATTTAGTTTTTAAATGCGCAATCGAAGATATGATTTGAGACGATTTGAATATTTATCGACATTGAAAACATTAATAAGAAAACATAAATAAAATAGTGGAGTAGCACTGGACTTAAACAAACGATCATTTAATCTGTATTCGAATGTTCTACAATCGTCCTGTATTTTTAGGCCTCGATGATTTTTTTTTAAACGTAATAATTTGTAAAAAAATATTCTTCATTGATGCTTTAACGTATAAGAAACTCCCTTGACAAATGATGCTCTTTTATCTATAAAAAACATTTTTTTAAATCATATTTTTCGATTTTCGATACTCAGCCGATGAATTTCTATACAAAACATATCTAAGAACGCTGCTAGGCATATAAAAAAAACGTGTATGAAATTTTCAAAAGATAAGTTCAGCAGCTTGGGAACCTTAGAGGAAGGAACTCACACACACAAAGTGGCTTATATATATATATATATATATATATATATATATATATATATATATGTGTGTGTTTGTGTGGGGGGTTGCTGTGTGTGTGCATATGTGTATATTCTTCTTTCTTCATTGAAGCCATGTTAAATTTCAGAAGAGTTTACAATGCTTGGTTATTCTATCCAATTATTGATGATAAAAAGTTTTCGGCCGGTAACTGTTCTGTCTAAGTCTCGAACTTATCAATTTTTAAGGTAAAGAACAAAAATGATTTTTCGTGTGGAACAGAAAAGATGTGTGCGAATGTTAAAAGATTCAATATTGTCATGGAGATATGCTGGTTTCTGATTGCTTGGTAGCAGTACGTTGCTTCATTAGATCATGCATTCTAATTATATAAAAATTTGTCAACATATTGGAATTCTATTTTCTTACAATAATGGGGTGGTCAATTTTGAAGGGTTTCTGTTCGCTTAATTTTCATTCAAGGAAAATTAAAAGACTCTCAACAACTAGTCAGCAAATTAAACAATGAACAACTTACGAGGCTATTAATGAAGCATTCTTATATTGGTTCTGTATTAACTTTTCTTATATGTTCTAGATGTTTTCGAAAACGTTTCTAATAAAATATTAAATGTTCTATAGAATGTGATAACACAGAGCTTTTTTCTCTGTTTCAGATTGTTCCAAATACATTCTAATATTCTATTTATTTACATGGGGAACATGGAATAACAGGACATTATTTATGTGTATATATATACAGGGTGAACAGAAAGTCCTTGGACCAATTCAAAAGTGGTTTATTAATAGAAAATTGCAAAAATATAAATTAAACATGAATGAAAATTATAAGTTGGGAAACCAAGAATAAATTCAAATTATTTATTTTCAATGTGATGCCCCTTCCTTTCGATTAGACGTTCAATTCTCTGTCTGAAGTTGCCAACCGATGCACGTAGCGTTTCTTGAGGTATTTTAGCCCATTCACTCAGAAGAGATGTCTTCAAAGCATCAACACTTGGATGAGCAACAGAACAGACCGTTGCCTCCAACAAAGACCACACCGAAAAATTTATGGGGTTCAAATCAGGCGATGCAGGAGGCCACATCTCCTTACTCCAGAATCTTGGAAAATGACGTTGGCACCAGTCCTGAGTTTTCTGGAGGTGTGAGATGGTGCTCCATCTTGTTGGAAGGTGAAAGGCTGATCTTTAAAGTGTTTCTTCATCTCTTCAAATGCTGGAACCAAAATATCGTTAATGTAGCGATCTGTGTTGATCTTAACGCCCTGCTCCACGAACATCAGAGGCGACTTCCAAGATTTGGAGACTGCAGCCCACACCATAGGGAAGACGGCTTTTGTCGGCGGAAAACTATTCTCACGGAGTCATCAATGTCAGCTGAAGATTTTGCGTAAACTCTGTCGGTCTGATTGTTAACACTCGCTTCAATTGTGAAGAGTTTTTCATCAGAAAAAAAAGATCTCGCTCCGCCGTGCCAGCCTTCAGTTCTCCAAGAAAAATCTTTGCTCTTTCAAGTCTCTTGTGCTTTTGGGCAGGTGTGAGGTACTGTTTCTTTCTCATCTTGTATGAGGACAACTGGGTACTGTTTTTTAGGGTGGTTCTCATTGAGGTCACGCTCACATTCATGTATTTAGCCATTTGTCTTGCAGATCACTTCGGGTTCCTTCTTACCCTCTCTCGGACAGCTTTAATCACCTTCTTTGTTCGAGCAGTGCGAGGTCTTCCACTCCTAGGACGGTCTTCAGACGTACCAAGTTTCTAAAATCTGTTCACAAAATGGTGCACGGTGGATTTAGCCACTTCCAAGAGCTTAATAATCTCTGAGTGTGTCATTCCCGCGCAAAGAAGCTGAATTATGGCCTCTCGTTGGCTCATTTTTCTGAAAGTTTAAACAAAATTATTTTAATATTTCTGTTGAAAATAATTAGATCAATAGTTAGACTAAATACTTACTTTATTCGAAAAGAGAAAAAGTGATTTTAACAATACTTAATTTTAAAACTAAAAATGGTCCAAGGACTTTCTGTTCACCCTGTATATATATATATATATATATATATATATATATATATATATATATATATATATATATATATACATACATATATATATATATACATATACTTAATTTACTCACGTAAAATTAATATACGAAAGTATAGATTTATGCGTAAACTTTAAGTATTTATTGCAAAAGTGCTCAATACGTAGGTAGAGCTAGTTAGTAAGTCATAAATGTATATGGCGATTAACCTAACTTGAATATTTCGCGTTTGATCCACTCTAGGATTCTTCAGACTTATGCGCGAATTCTGTGGATGTTTGTCGTTTTTATATGCGTATTTTCTATTGAAATTTTAGTTAGCCAATCAGCTTTCTAGTATCCACTACGCCCTTCCTATCAACCAATGAGAATGCATTTATCGGAAAAAGGCCTATTGGACCTCTGGGTGATCTGTTCCTTTGCCTGTGCTCTATTTAGTCTGGATATTTAGTTTATTGATCTGTTTTAAATCTAGGTTAGTGTTTTTTTTTATTAATGTTAGTTCATACATAAATATATATGTGTAAACACATATATGCACATGCATATACACACATATATATATATATATATATATATATATATATATATATACATACATGTGTGATCGTTTATATGTATTCGTGTTTATTTAATTTATTTGTTTGTTTATTTTCTATTGTTTTTGTTAGTTTTAAGACTATTTTGTATCGCTATCCTAGAGTAAATTTTATGTTGTGAACACAGTTGTTTGCGATTTCTCTTCTACAGTTTAATAGATGTTGGGGTTCTTTAAAGTACAGGATAGGAATTTTTTCATGAAGACATTATCTACATGGGTCGTCTAGATACCTACACGTGGTAGCTTACCTTATTATTTTCCATCTGACTACCAGCGAATGTCCACTTTTCTTGAGTTCCCAGTATTTATTCGCTAGTGTTGTTTTCATACGGTGTTTTTTATTGTTGAATGTACTTTTGTGGTCATAGTATCGAGCTTTGAAATCTAAGGAAGTCATACCTACGTAATATTTCTTGTTATTCGCTTCACTTTCGCATACATTGTGGCCTGGTAAACTACGCTTTTGGTTAGACATGTATTTTGAAGTGGGCAAAGTGTGCGGTTTCTACAGTTGCATTTATCTTGTTCGTTATTAGTATTTTATTTATAGTATGGTTGTTCTTGTCCGGGGTTGGTTTATTACTATTATTATTATTATTATTATTATTATTATTATTATTATTATTATTATTTCTGCTAGTGATATTTTTATTTTTGTCATGTTGTCTACTTTTTTATTGTATATTTTGTTGTTGTTTACATTTTTTTATTTTATATTGTGTTATTATGTGCTTTACTTATAATCTATACATTTTTGCAACAACTGTAGGATACCTTTAAAGTATTTTTATTGAAAATTTTGTGTAAGGGGTTGGTTGAGAGAATGTGTTTTTCAATAAGATCTAGGAATTTTTTGCCAAGTTTTGTTTATAACATTTGATTGTATGGCGCTGTATACCAAATTATAGTTCTTTTTCTGCTATTTTCAATTTTCTTGTAGTTATTGGTGTTTTGTTGCTTATATTTCATATCGATATTTTTGTATCCACTATTTTTTGGGCTGTTTCATAGATATTGGTTGACCTGTAAAATGCATATTCATCGTTTGGGTTATTACTAAGCCTACTTACGATCGAGTTAGGAATCTGTTTTATAATTGATGATGGGTGATTGGACTTAGGGTTTACATATATTGGAGTAGCGTTATCTTTTAAGTAGGGTTCATATATATATATACATATATATATACATATATATACAAGCCTGACGAATTCTCACAAGAATAATACACAGAATATTCTGCGTAGCTTAATTGGCATTTATATTTTAAAAAGTTACTATATATATATATATATATATATATATATATATTGTAAGTTATAAGTATATATGGCAATAAAGCTACATAGAATATTCCGCGTTTCATCCACGCAAAGATTCATCAGGCGTATTTCATTCTCGTGAGAATTCGTCAGGATTATGCGTTATATATATATATATGTATATATATATATATATATATATATATATATATATATATATATATATATATATATATATATATACATACATGCATAATGCTTCCTATCTTAGGTTGAGTATTTGGGATGTGACATACAAATAACCATTAGCGTATCGAGCGATACATTTGTATAAACAAATGAAACCTAATTATTTGGGTACTGTCAAAACATTATACATTCACTGCCTGCTTAGCAGCAGCAGTATAGCACAACGGTTAGACAGTTCGACTGTCGTTTAGGCGATGTGTTTTGTATACTGGATTGAGGTAGGTGCTTGTCTAGCCACAGTAATGAGCTGTGAAACAGCGAAACAGTACTGTATGTTGATGATTATATATATATATATATATATATATATATATAACCAATCTATTTGATATATATATATATATATATGCATGCATGCATATATGTATATATGTGTGTTTGTATGTCTGCATGTGTGCTTGTTGGAGCTAAATGGATTGATACATTAACAGAAACATAATGTTAAACTCTTAAAATACTCATTGTAATGAAAGCAGTTTAGCGTCATTTTATTTTTGATTTTTTTTCCGAAACTCTGCAATCTTACACATAGTGTTCAATTTATGAGAAACAAGCAGTAATTGTTGAGGAAAAAATTGAAAAATATCATATTTGACGTTGGTATTTTTTGCGTTATTTTTCATAGCATTTTAAGTGAAATGCTAATCATTCAAATTATTTCCACAGAACTGAAGTATTTGTGCAACTAAGGATGTGTTTTACACGTATTATAATTTTTTTTTTCACACTTTTACATTAACGCGTATCCTCATCTGAAAGAGTCTGGAAATGTAATTCCGTTGGAAAGTTTCGTTATTGGGGGTTCTAGAAACTTCATTTCCTGTTTGAATGTAATTCTCTATAATCAAATAATCAGAATCCAATACGTAAGAAATAAGAAAAAACATCTGACACGTATAAAGATTCACATATAATTGAATTCTTTAGAAATAAATCCGATCGGTTAAATTCGATGAGTACAAACGTACTACAAACTTACGCTTTGTAGAAATACATTATTTTTGTTTTCTGATGTAGCTGCCGATGTTTATACGACGGGGTCCAAAATTACAACACATAATTATATTTTGGAACTATTCGGTTACCCGGCAGTAGCATGCATACCCTCGACTCTTGTTTTTTTTTTCTCGTTTGCCAAACCCCGACCTCCTCATGTTAAAAAATGGCTTTCGGAATAGACACCCCATTCTGTGCTTAGGTTTGGTTTGTCACAAAATTTTCTGGAGGGTTGAGTGTAGTTTTCAGGGTATGGTTCAGGGTAAAGTTCATGGCAAGGTATTGTATTTAGCAAGACTGGAGTTATGGTGCCCCTCACAAAAAACTATCGACCCTGTGTCCCTTAAATGTAACTAAATTCCAGTAGTCACCTGTACGTTACCAGATGTAGATGTAAACGTTATTTTAGAAAAGGAACGTTTTATTTAAATTGTGAAAGTAAAGATTTAAAATAGAACGGTATATTTCAATAAAAAACGACGTTAAAATTGGTTTATAAACTTTAAATGGGTTAAATTTTATCACGTTTTTATTGAAAATTTAATCATGCGAAATAATCTGACTATATTCGAAATGTTTTCCCCCTTCTTCTGGGAGCGACTTTTAAAAGCCAGATTGTTCTTACATAAACCATTTGATCCGAAATCCACAAATCCCAGTTATCGTCACTCCTTGGGGTTCGGGGCTTTTGACATGCCAACTCACGTGTACTCACAATAACAAAGCCACACACACACACACACACTCACACACACGCACACACACACGTACACTAACTTGTTATACCCCTCTTTTTCGCCTTCTCAATCCAAACCAAACCTATTCGATGAAATACTCTAAACTCATCGATAAAGGGCAAACCCCACTCTCAGTCGTTTACTTCAACTTGTGCAGCTGCCATAGCATAGCGCAATGACAACATGCATACCACCGATTTAACCGACACATGCCCAGTTCAAACAAACAGAAATACATAGAAGCCAGAAATAACTGTAAGAAAGAAATAGTGACAGCTAAGAGGGAATTTGCAGAAACCACCCAAAAACGCATCCAAACACAGAAATTAGGAACCCGAGACTTCTGCAAAATCTGCAACAGTGTAGTAAATAATGGGCAATAAACAATTCCCACACTATCCAACATTCATGAGGTTGTTTGCTCAGCAAGTGAGAAGGCTAACTTGTTTGCCAGACGGTTTGCCTTGAACTCCACACTGGACCCTGCTAACCACCTCCTCCCTGATTTTCCTTTGTAGACAGACGCCACACTAGATGATCTGAAAGTCACTCCTGCTCAGGTGCATGCTATCATAAGCAAGTTTTACACTGCAAAAACATGTGGACCTGATCTCATACCGGCTGTACTTTAAAAAAATGCTCTACCAAAGTAGCTCCAGTTCTCTCCAAACTTTACAACAAATGAATTAATCAATCTTGCTATCCTGCTTGCTGAAAAACTGCTTCTGTAGTGCCAGTTTTCAAGAATTCTGGCGAAAGAACTGACCTAGTAAAGTATCGCCCCAGTAGCCTCCTCCCACTTTTCGCACAAATATTTGAGACCATAATTAACCAAGGTCTAGTCTATCACCTTACAGATGCTAAACTTCTGACTGATCAACAATATGGATTTAGGCAAGCCCGTTCCACAGCAGACATCCTAACTGTAATCTCAGAACGTATATACCAGTCACGGGGGAGGGTAGAGCGGTAGCTCTAGATATATCTAAGGCTTTTGACAGGGTATGGGAGACGATCTACTCAAGAAAATCAGATCATACGGCATCACTGGAAGTACAATAACATAATTAGATTCTTCTTGGATAAGAGAACAATCCAGGTTGTCCTTGACGGTCGTACATCTAAACAATATGATATAAATGCGGGAGTGCCTCAGGGGTCTATCCTTGGACCTCTGCTATTCTCAATATTCATTAATTAAAAAATTGTCCGTGACTGGGTATGTATGCTGACGACACCACGATCTAAAACAGACACGACAGGAAAAGAATGAACACATATCTAAAAAAATGGCAGAAATACTAGAGGATGACCTCCGATCCGTAGTGGAATGGGGGCAAAAATGGATGGTCACCTTCAATGTTGCCAAGACTAAACTTGTTTCCTTCAATAACTACAAGAACCCTTCCCTACCGCCAATAAAAATGGCCAATGACTCTTTATCTGAAATTACATCTTTTAAACTCCTTGGCCTAACGCTCACAGGAAACATGAGTTGGAACAATTACATCGAGAACATTGCCAGGACCGCTACGAAGAAGGTAGGTTCTGTCTACCGTGTTAGAAAGCTACTAACGCCTGAAAGTATCCTATACCTCTATAAAGCCACATTTCACCCATGTATGGAATATTGTTGTCATATTTGGGCTGGTGCATCTGTCTCTATTCTATCGCTCCTGGACAAGGTCCAAAAGAGAGTCGCCAATCTGATAGGCCCTGAACTGGCATCTAAGCTTCAGCCTCTGTCTCATCGAAAAAAACGTTGCATCCCTCTGCCTGTTCTACAAGTATTTTAATGGTGAATGCTCTGAAGAACTGCATACATGTAGACAACTTCGAAAAACTCGACAGGCAGCTAAATCCCACCCCCATACAGTAGAGATCCCTAGATGTAAAAGATCTTTCTACTCCAGTAGTTTCTTCCCCAGAATCGCTAGACTCTGGAATTCCCTGCTTCCCCAACTATACTGACATGCAGATGTTCAAGTGTAACGTGAACCGACATCTTGCTGCTCAAATTCCTACATAGTTGCCCAGTAGTATCTGCCCCTGATAGTAGCCCCCTACACCAAGGTGGCAATGTGCCTTGTTTAGGGTGAAAATGTAATTAAAAAAATACATCAAAGCCTGTACAGTCCGTGTTAATGAAATAAATATACCGCGAAGAAATTAATTTCTTGACCCATTAATATTGTCATTAAATTATGCATTGTTTATTCAATATTTTCACGATGAAATAATGTAACTGACTATATTTCATCTGATTTTAATTAAAACGGTCCTCACAAAAACGTCAAATGTAATATGACGACAATTTTCTTGCACGCGTGATAATATAAACAGCAGCTTTAGAACTTTGTTATAATACTGAAAAAATATATGAACCACATGAGATTCAAGTTTACTATATAAAAATAATTTTTAAAATGTGTTATTTTTAATGACGAATCACTTAGACAAATACGTGTAATCCACATTGAAAAATAAAACAATGAAAAGGAAATAGACACGTTTTGCATTTGACTCGCTGTATTTAATGTGTGTTTTTACCTTTTCAACGAATAAATTGACAATGTAATCAGTAATTTTAATTGACATTTTCACACTTAAAATGCGCTTTTACTTTAATTTACAGAAGATGTATTTAATTTATCGTTGCATCATGTTTGATAGAAAATCAAATGATCATGTAAACTGTCAGCTACACTTCAGCCTATGTCCCATCGACGAAATATAGCATCCCTCTGCCTGTTCTACAAGTAATTTAACGGATAATGCTCTGACGAACTGCAAGCATTTGTGCCTCCACGACGTAAATACCCCCGACAAACCCGACAGGTAGCTAAATCCCACCCCTTCACAGTGGAGATCCCTAGATGTAAGAGAGCCTTCTACTCCAGCAGTTTCTTCCCCAGAACAGCTAGACTTTGGAATTCCCTTCCGAGTCCCTGCTTCCCCGACTGTACTGACATGCAGAAGTTCAAGTGCAACGTGAACAGACATCTTGCTTCCCAACTTCCTACACAATACTCCTGATGCTTATGTACTCTATAATAGACCCCTACAACAAATTGGCAATATGCCTTGTTTGGGGTGAAAACGTAAACAAATAAATAAATAAATAAAAAATAAAAACTAGGACACATGTTAACGGGATCTGTTTGACGCCGGAATAAAAAACAAAAAAAAACTTCATTAACTAAAATGAAAAAAGTGTTGAGAGTTTATAGCGGCCGATGAAAACACATTGACATCGGGAATCAACATGCGTAAACTCTTTTGTACACTCTTCGTCTGCACATACACTATCCTTCAAAAAACGAATAATAAAACTTGGACCAATTAGAGAACTTTCCGAATTTATTCGAAATAGTCTTCATGCGAGCCACGTAAATCCTTTTAAAAAATTATATTTTTCTTACATTAAATAAGTTCAACAAAGTTATCTCGAGTTTACGAATCGGTGTCGCCGTGCGATACTTTTTTGGGTGCAAAAATGTTCAATATCTCTCAACTGACACATAAATATTAGCGATAACAGATAGACACACAACACATTGATTTATTATCGTCTGCCTGTCTCTATGAACATTATCCATTTAAATATTCCCAATCATTATCACTGAACTCAAATCAAATTGACTCTTATAAACAACTTTCAAAGAATTATAATTTTTATACATAGGCAGAGATGTTTTCAGTACAGTTTACGAGGCTCCACTAAAACGACCTTATTAATTAATCGATTCGGACTTCTGCAGAGTATCGGCTATATATTTCCCCTTGCTTTTATTAGAACTGAAAAAAAAATAACGAGCATTCTGTATTTTTCCTATTCCATATGAAATATAGAAATAAAACATAATTATTTGTAAATTACTAATGCGCTGTGGGTCAGCGTTGCCCGCCTGAAATATGTGACAAAAACTATGATTATCTGAAAAATTATCATATGGGCGTCATGTGAAATAGTGACTGTGGATAAACTGCTAAGCATTTAGCACAAAAAGATGTTATTTATGAAATAATTGAAAACAGAAGTTAATGATTTGTTAGCGAATTACGTCTAAGAGCATGCCATCTTTGAAAAACAAATGGAAGTTATCGAGGAAATTTTGATACTGAAACAAATGGAAATAGGGGTATTTGGCGTGAACAAACGTTACCAGTAAAATGGTTTTGTAGTTTGAGTGAAGTAATTAAAAAAAACATATAATACTAAATACTAATTATGAATCTGATTAGCTGATATCATTTAAAGTATTATTGTTTTTTTACGAATATTGTATCTTGTTATTGTTGTTGGAAACGTGGAGCAATAAGGGGGTTGAATATTTGTGCCCATCGATTGTTTGTGTTTCATTCGAGCTAATAAATGCATATGATATATTACATGCCATTTAACTGAATTATAGTTAACAAATGTATATATATATATATATATATATATATATATATATATATATATATATATATATATATATATATATAAGATAATATTGTGATGTGTTAATTGCATTATATTAATCTCGTGGATTGACATCATTTGATGCTGGGTAAATAGGTGTTTGGTTGTAATATATTAAGTGTCAATTTTTGTCATTAAGAACTGCTTTAAAGCTTCAGCGCTCACTCATTTGTCGACCAAATTTCAAACAATTATATACAGATTTCTAAAATATTGTGAAATTTTGTTTTGAAATTTCGTTCAGTAAAACAAATAAAGATGAATTTTCTGATGCGAAAAATCATAAACATATGTAAGGAGGTAAGCGACGCGTTTTATGATTGGTTTCCGTAGCAACTACGCGACTACTGTTGCTACTAATGCACTGCTGTCTGGAAAATAGAAGTAACACGTGAAACAGAGAAAATGAAGCATGTAAGGCAGCTAATTGGGAGATTTTCTTGAAAGCAGATGAGTGTCGTACATAGTTATTAAACATGTCTTCATGTGGGCAAGAACGACTGAAATTAAACAAAGAACAAGTGAAATTATTCATCGATTACAATAGAAAAATTCGAGCAAAAAAAGTTATATGCTTAATCTAAAACGTGGAAATTAAGGACTAGTTGTTAAATATGGAAAAAGAAAAGGATTAAATATTTAGTAAAAAATATAATAAATTTATAACTGAAAATATTGCAGCATTACGATTTGTTCTTCAATGTATAACATTAGATAATCAATTCGTAATGCTGCTATGTTAAAAGTTGAAAATTTATTATATTTTTTACTAGAATATCTTGCCCCTGTTCTTTTACACCTGGCTCTTTACTTTTCATTTGTTTACGCCTGGCCATATTACTTTTCATGCTCGCATTTTGCCATTGTAATATATATATATATATATATATATATATATATATATATATATATATATATATATATATATATGTGTGTGTGTGTGTGTGTGTGTGTGTGTGTGTGTGTGTGTGGATGTGTGTGTTGTGTGTGTATGTGTATGAATAAAACTCTCTATATATATGTATATATATAGCTATTCAGTGTTATGTACTGCTCATAACTTTATGTGCATATGCATATATTAAAAAAGTGCGCACATGTACGATAGTGTCTTTCTATATATACAGAGATCCGAGAGTGGAAAGAATCTACCTCATATCGAGCAAGGGACGAGGTATCAAACCAGCTTTAACCCAAGCACCAGTAAGAATTTTATATACTCGAAAGGACGATGTCACCTAAACAAGCTAACCTAACGAGTAATCAATAGAATGTTCAGAAAGTGTGAGAGAATATATAATTATTTTCCGAAGCCGAACCAACGTCGCAGCCCACAAGAGCCAAGAAACCCAACAAACCACAATCCAAGACTCGAGTTTCGCCTTCATTTAGGTTCATCAGTTAGACACATCCGAGCTCAGGATTTGAAAACCGAGCTCTTTCACACTTTCCGATCATTCTATTGATTACTCGTTAGGTTAGCTTTTTTCCACTATCGGATCTGTCCCGCGGGTTGCTTGATCTGTGTTAGTTAATAGACATTCTAGTGGGTGTGGTGGGTTTTCTCAGTTGGTAGAGTGCCAGCCTAACATTCAAATCCTGAGCTCGAATGTGTCTAACTGATGAGCCTAAATGCAAGCGAAACTCGAGTCTTAGACTTCCGAATTGTGTGCTGCAATGTTGGTTCGGCTATGGAAAATAATTATACACACACACGCGCACACACACACACACACACACACATATATATATATATCACGTTTGTGAATATATGCATTCAATACGCATTATTTTGTTTTGTTTGACCGGTCTCTCAATGAACTGCTAACCTTTTGCAATTAAATTATATATCTGAATCCAGCTCAACAAAAATATATTCTCCCATTACAACATTACAAAACACTTAAATGAATATTATTCATTTTTCCTAGCCCGTTACGTTTCATGTGCCGTGTTTTAATGTTGCTACGATTTTTTTCGTATTTTACATAAAATAGTATATTTTCTGAATTTGTCAAACAACTTTTATGGAAATGCGATGCCACTGAATCGGTATGAAAGAAAATTTACTCGTCGAAAAGATATAAATGGGAGGCAGATGAGAAAGTAATGGGCCAATTTATATTGCATTGAGAGTCTTGCTAAAGCTTTTGACGAAAGAAATACTGTTTTATGAGCAAACCATATAAGGATTCGATGTCCACGAGGGAAATTGCTGTTAGATGTTAGAAATATCTTTGCTTAGTTTAATCAATAATAATGTTGCTTTAAAAAGGGCGAAATTTAATGTATTTTTTACAGCTGTCGTTGTTGTTGTTTGCATAATTGTCATAAAATCAATCTACTGTTGTCCTTGTTTCAGTTATTTTCTCTTTAAATGAAGAGCAAAATCTAAAAAATGCTTTTAACGTTATTGTAAATATTGTTGTTGCATTAAAAATCGTCTTTATTATTTTATTATCTTATTATTTTAGTTTAAAAATCTGGAATAATTACGCAGCTTCATCAAGTTACGAGAGCGGGTGAACCAAGGTGTGTTTTCTTCCGCCATCTTTTTTGTTAGTTATTTTCTGTTGTTTTGTTTCTCTCAATTTTATTTTTTCATGTTGATGACGGGAAAAATAAACTCATTTTCTATTCGTTAAAAATATCTGGAATATTACAATTCTGCTTTTTACGAGAAGCAGACATTAGCAATATTGTCTACTCCGATGTTGCTCAATGTTGTCTTAAATGTGTTTTCTGGTGTTATTGTTCGTCATATGTTTGCTTTTAAGGACGTAAACTACACCGATTACATAATGTAATTCGGTTGAATATTTGCAAATGGTCAGTCTGTTATTAGTCAGTTTCAGTATGTTGCAATATAGATTGTGGTGAAAATGTAATAAATACCTCGAAGACATAAGTATTCGCGATCGGCTTCGTACGAACAAAACTAAAAACAATTATATCATCGAGACGAGAGCCTGTATCGATCCCGAACATCCTCGTCCGGGGAAAGTGTCCCTGGCCGTGCACTATTCCAGACCGCGGTAAAACGCGGAGAAACAAATGCTGTTTCTCGCAATCGTGGCTGTGAGCAGAATTGATGTGTAGACGTCGAGAATGAATGAAAAGCGTTGGGCCGAGCAGCATCTGGTCGCATTTTTCAAACACCAATTGATAGTCCATATCAGGACTAATGAGAAGAGATTACATCCAGCAAATTTCGAAAGGCGAGGGATTAAGGCAGCGAGCTTGTGCGCACGAGGAGGAGTCAAATTAGGGTACGTTTTCCCTGCCTAGGCATGTCGCGCGCAGCTCCTAATCTTGCCGGACGCCAGTCGCAGTAAGAGAAATCTTGTTTTCCTTTGATAGCCGAGTGAATGGTCGCCCTCTTTTCTCTCGATAGAAATCTCCAAGTAGCTGCATTCGTTTTTCACCCCCGGCTGTTTTTCCCACTTAATTGGAATGCATCTCAACCCGCCTTTTCTATTTACGCCCAAATTTAGTTTTTCGAACTCCTTAGAGATGGAGCTGCTTGCTTTCGGCCTTTATTAAGCCGGGAAAAGTTGGCGGTCAGCTTTCTAGCGAAGGTTAGTTAATTACAACTTTGTTCTTTTTAATTGTTTTTCCCACCCCACCAATGAAGTTTGTTCTATTCTTATTTAATTTGTTTATTCCTTAAATAAAAACGAGCAATCTTTTCTGTTATATTTTAAAACAATCGATTTGATTTGGGAACAGTAATTAGGATAGCCCACGGCGTAATTGTTGCGATTGAGAACCTTTACTAGCGATACGCCTTTGCCAATTCCAAAGACACAGTGACAAGGATAACTACCGATACCACCCCATTTATTTTCTTAGCTCCATGCCTAATTGTTTATTTCATGTTTAACACTTGCAATTTTGTTACATTTTTAGAAAAGAAATGATAAAAAGGCACAAAACTAAAAACAATCAACTTATTTGAGCGTCATCATCAAAGACACGGTTCAAGAGTAAATTGACCTTGTACCACATGCATTCTGCAGTCTCGATTCCTAGATCGGATCAAGTTCCGGATGAAACGATAGTAAAAACATACGATTATGATTTAATACTTTTGTTATGGTGGATAGAGAGAAGAGTGGGGTAGCGACAGAGAGAAGTATATCGTTGCCTCCGCTTGGTTGACAAATCAAATCTCCATCTGCCAATCTTTGTTGTGTCACTTTTTCCTGTCAACTTTTAAAAACATCAACATAACCAGATTCCTTTAACTGTTACATTCTATCTAAAAAAGTAACAAATTTTGTTTACATTTGTTAGAAATATTGAAACAATTCTGATTTAGCTGTCATGTCCCCCATATTCCCTCAGCAGACGCGTGCCACATCTTTATCCATATAAATACATATATGTATATACACCTATACACATATATACACCAGCATGTAAACCCAGGCTAGACCGGACCCTTTGTGTAACACTTTAAGCAAATTATTAAAAATAATTTGGAAGATAACTATTTCTAACAATTAGAACAAAAAAATCAATAATTTTCTTTTAAGTCAGTTTGCTATAAAAGTATGAACATTATATAGAAAATGCTGACCTCAGAAAGGATATTTTATAGTCATCAACAATAATATAGATTCTACATTTATATACCTACCAGTATGGTACCTGGTATTGCCCGGTCATAAAATAAGCTTAAATATGTTAGTTTGATTATTGCAGATTTCGTAATGTATATAATACTATATTTCACCCCATATAGAGTACTGATTTTTAAAAGTTTAAAAGAAAATTACGTGTGCGTCACAACCGAGTATCGAAATTAAAACCATTTATTATTTTTTTTACGTTAATGCCTGTGCTATGTAGACATTTTGCAGCAAGGCTAAAAATTCAACATGAACGAATAGCTATTACGTAACGCATTCATATTCATAATACCGTTGTTCGACCTTTATGTTTTCATGTTTTCTTTTGATTTATACACTTTTGTACCGATTCTTACCGGCTAAAACCCAAATAAAAAGTTCGGCATTGGGTTCGAAAACCTTATATATTAAGTTTCATGTCCGTAGATCTAAGAATGGCTGAGAAGTTTGTAATTTATATATATATATATATATATATATATATATATATATATATGTATGTATACATATATATACACACATATATATATATATATATACATAAACAGGTTAGTGTTTACTATAACCTTTAACGCAAATATTATGCAAATAAAAATCATGTAGAATAGCTGCATGAATATAATTACGCGTACTGTTATCATCCCATAATAAAACTGCAAAAAAACAAAAAAAAGAAAATTAATTAAAATTAATGTTTTAAAGAATATGCACATTTGCTAGATCTTTTGCAGATGACCTCAATTCCACAGCACATTTATAACAGTGTTATACTTTCTTTTGGAAATAGTT
>NC_136512.1:61156100-61498600 GCF_053919585.1 Euprymna scolopes | reverse complement strand
TATGTGGGTGTGTGTGTGTGTACACTTGCAGTTCAGCCAGGCTTTCATATCGGACAGAATATGCTATAAAGTTTGATTAAGTAAATAAGAATGTCAAGATTATATATATATGTATATATATATATATATATATACATCTTCTTCTTACTGAAAGAACTTAAATACCACTTTAAACATATCCAAGGGGTCCTTTATAGAGACGATGCTCTATTTACAACAACAGCCAGGCCAAGAGAGTACAATAATAGAATTAAAAAATGACAACACTTTTTTAATAATTTTGGCCCTTCTAGAAAATGAAGCACAAGATAAGTGGATAGTCCTTTATACGCGGAGTTTCGAAGAAATACTCTCCTTCTCATGAGAGGGCAGGAATGCGCAAAATTCGGATTTTGCATATAAAAGTATTTAATAAAACTACAAGTAAGTCGCAGATCTTACTTGGTTAAAAAATTAAAATAAATAAATAAAATAACTGAAATAAATAAGGCCCTAATCTTTGCTAAAAGTAATTCTGACTTAACTCATTTGGAAATTAAATTAATTATCATAGCCAGAAAATCCCTTATACAATTTAACAATATGTTTTGGACTAGAAAATATACCCCTAATAATTTTGACATCGTAATAAGTGCTTCTGACTCTGCTGAGATTACAGATTTAGTGGGACTCTTCTTACTGAAATACCACTTTAAACATATCCAAAGGGGCCTTTATAGAGACGATGCTCTATTTACGGCAACAGCCAGGCCAAGAGAGTACTATAATACAATTAACAAAATTGCAGAACTATTTTAATAATGTGGGCCTTTCTATAATTATTGAACCAAATAAAAAAACTTCCGATTTTCTAGACATTACACGTAATCTTAATACTGAAACTTACAGCCCCTATCATAAACCTAACCTTACGCTTTTATAAGTCCATACATCTTCTAACTACCCCAATTCAATTATAAAATCTATAGTACTATCCGTCTCTAGAAGAATTTCTACGCTTTCAGCCGATAAAAAAACCTTTAATCAAAATGCTACTTTCTTCAATAATGCGCTAAGAAATTCAGGATACAATGAAAAGATTCAATATAAGCATTATGCTCCACCTGTATGCCGTCTTAAATCTGTAATCACACACAATATGACTCGCAAGAAATCAGTTCAAATAACAAGATCTGCTGCTATCAATAGCAATGGTCAACTCCACAAATATAATCCGAACCAACATGGTAATCGTAATACTTCTAACCCACCTTGTCGCATTAGGAGAAAGAAAAATATTTGGTTTAATCCTCCATTTAGAGTAAATGTTAAAACTAAAATAACTAAAGTAGTATTCAATATTGTAGAAAACTCTTTACAATACTCACGCAGATATAGTTCAATTTTTAATGAAAAACTTAATAAGAATTTCTTATTCTAATATGCCTAATTTAGCACAAAGTATCTTAGTATCTAATAACAAAAAAATTAAATCAGCCCATTTCCCAATCCAACCAAAAAGCAACTGCAACTGTATTAACAACCATCCTTTCCCACTCAATAATGATTGCGTCCGTAAAAATGTAATATATTCATGCACAATTACAGAGCTCCTACGCAATTCCCCCATAATAGACACTAACATTTTGCCACCAAGTTATCTTTCCTCCGACCCTCCCTCTGATATAATTATTAATCCAACAAACGAATCAACCAGCATCTCTATTTTCAATCATACAACCAACTATAATAATAATAATAATAATAATAATAATAATATTTTTCATAGCAGCCATCCTAACACTGACAACACTAATTATCCCCTCCAAACCAATCCTGCTACAATCACTGTCCTACCCTCTGTTCATCAAAATGAACAAAATTTAAATTCTCTTCCCAGTATAGATCAACAAATTAATATTAATTCTCGACCCCGAGCTATTAAAAAACATATACATATATAGGTGCTACTTAACCTTTAATAAAGAAAAGAATTTCAAATCACACTTCTTCTTCCAATAACCAAAACTCAAATAATAACCAGGGAACTTCACTGGTTAAAAAGCTAAACTCTGCCAATACCCACTTTTCAATTAAATGGACCATCCTAAAAAAAGTAAGGTCTTACATTCCAGGATCTATGTCTTGTCACCGCTGTACATCTGAAGCTATAACTAGTATAACCTTCCCTCAAAGTAGTAATATAATAAAATCTAAAACGAACTGATCTCCTATTGCAAACATATGTCCAAGTTTAAATATGGTAAATATTAAATTACGTAGCTATTAATTTAACCCTTCAAATATATATATATTTTCCCATATTTTTTTTATTTTTTTATCTTACCTTCTAAGCTGTTTATATTTTTAATTTTATTTGTTTTTCTTTATTTCTTTGGTGGGTTTTCCATCTGATGTCTCCGTTTTATAGTATAAATATACCTATTAATTAAATATATACATCAACCTACTCATTTTATTTCTATGTATTTGTTTACATATATTTTACTATATGCATTTACATACACATTTATTTACCTTATTCCGTAGTTGGTAGCTACCGGCCAGTTCCTCCCCTTTATTTGTATGTAAGTATGTATGTATGTTTTTGTTTTACTTGTATATATTTTTGGATATGTTTTTGGATATGTGTATATATTTTTGCATGCGTGTGTGTGTATTTGTATATATATATATATATATGTATATATATAAATATTTGTGTGTGTTATTGTTTATGAATACATATATGCATATATATATGTATATGCGTGTGTATGTATGTACATGTATGTTTGCATTTGTGTGTCTGTATGTATGTATATGTATGCGTATGTGTGTATATACATATATATGTATATGTATGTGTGTGTATGTATGTATATATATATATTTTTTACTTTTTAATTTTCTATTTTTAATTTATTTACTTTTTTTAATATAATAGACGCTCCATTTCATAAACCCATTTATTTGTTCTTCTGACCCGTGTTTCTTAATTCAACTCTGGGACTTTCAAGGACATATCTAAGTTGACCTTATTATTAACACTTACTTTCGCGCTTTTTATCGGGGTCAGTTTTACCTTGCTTTTCAAATTTAAACTTTCACCGCTTTTCAGTTTTTTTTTTTAAACCTTAATTTACTTGATTCCACCAGCCTTGCCAGACGTGCTTTAAATATTCTCTCCAGTGGTTATTTTTTTATGATTTGGAATTCATTCCATTAGCGATTTTTTTCCAAGGAACTCTGCCTTTTGAATCATTTTGGACCATTTGGAATTTACCCATTGGATTGGAAATTTTTAATTAGACCGTGTTTGGATTTTACCATTCTTGGATTTTTTTACCCTTCACCGGACTATCCATTCATGTGAACTATTTTTATCATTTTTCTCTTACCTCCTATTCCCCTTACCTCACACTTTTTTAATCAAGTAAGATCTGTGACTTATTGCAGTTTCATTAAATACTTTTATATGCAAACTCCGATCCCGCATTTTGCTAATTCCTGCCCTCTGATGAGAAAGAGAGTATTTCTTCGAAACTCCGCGGATTAAGGACTATCCACTTATCTTGTGCTTCCTTTTTTAACATTAAATATGTTTTAACTCTTTTTCTAAGATGTCTTTTAACATGTTTTATTAATCATTTGTTCATATATATATATAATATATATATATATATATATATATATATATAAATTGATTTACCCAGTTAGTTGTTTTCTATAAAGTCTTTGATCTTAAATAAATTTTCTGTATCCTTTCTATTTTGTATATTCCATTTGTACATTTTATATATTCATTTTTTTTAAAACTAACATTTTATTTTATTTAAAATGTAAGGTTATGAAATATCAATTGTACGATTATAGCTCAATATTGATTATGTATACAATAAAAAATGGATTATCATGCGAATAAGACTGGTGTTTAAAAAAATATAGCTGAATATTATATCAAGCATGAATAATAGTTAAAAGATAACTCGAACTGAATACTATACCAAGTGTGATAATAACATTACCAATATTAACTAAATATTTGATGCCATTTGTCATGCATGAATACTATTCGTCCAGTATCTTTTCTGTTAATAAATTAAACGTACACATGTTTGTTGCAATTATTATGATATATCTGAGTATGGATGACCTCCTCACTAGCCCTCATTATTATTCTTCGTATAATCCTGCAAAATTACATAATAAATCTTTACAAATAGTTTGTTCAATAAATGCATTAATAAAGATGCATTACTTTCTATTTTATTTTATCTGTTATTTTATTCGATATGTAGTTGCTACAAAAGTTGCGCATCTGATAAAAACGAGTACCCACGATGATGTCAAAGTTAATTGGAAAAATCAAGATTTGTTTATTAAGAAGCGTAACAGAAAAACAGATTTTTAAGTCGTCACTGTTTTAGCGAAATATCTCTGTTCTATAATTCAAGTTAAATGAAAATCGTATGCATGTACGATTTTTCTCAGTTTTATTGTTTTTTTTAATTAATCAGGACACGTGGTTTACTAGAAATGCACTGGAAATATATGTATGCCCTATTAGTCCTTATATATATAGCCTTTTTTAACATTTATATTCCAAAACCTATCGTGATATTAAAAAAGCTATGTTTTATTGATGCAGCATTTTATAATATATATATATATATATATATATATGTATATATATATATATATATTTATGGGTATATATATATGTGTATATATATGTATATATATGTGTGTGTATGTATATGTGTATATATATGTGTGTATATATGGATATGTGTATGTGTGTGTATATATATGTGTGCATATGTATATGTGTATATATATAGGAGGGTGTATACATATGTGTATATATGTATATATATGGGTATATATGTGTATATATATATGTGTGTGTGTATATATATGTATATGTCTGCATATATGTTTGTATATATATATGTATGTATGTATATATATATATACATATATATATATATATATATATATATATATATATATATATAATGACAAATGACGGCTGGGTTCTAAATAAATTCGTCGACGCAATCCTGAACAATACCGCCAAATCCACACGCCACGCCACCGAACAATATCGCCGAATCAACACGCAACCGAACAATACATTCGTATCAACACACACGTTACCGAATAAAAAAAATCGAGGATAAAGCTAGTATGTACTGTTCTTCTGATACAAACATTATGTGCTGTTCTGTTGCGGAGGAAGGTATATCCATATGACCGTTGATATACGTTACGAAAAAACATATGTTGTACACCCGTGTTGTTATCATCTATATGATATTTAAATTGCCTTCTTGATTCATTAACGGGCCATCTCAATATCTATGTACGTCATGTTGTTTGGTAACGAATTTTTGTCTTCAGATTCTCAATGTCTATCTTACGTCAGTGGCTTAAAAAAATGAATCATCACAAATCACTCCGAAAATATAAAATAGATTTTGCTGATCATTACAAAACCCTTCTATTTCAAATTTTAACGTATTTCTGACCTCTGCATCTCATCATCCTAAACTGGTTTATTTTTAATTTATTTATTGGTATATCGCTTTAATATGTTGTCCTTGTATTTATTATTTTTAATAAATTATTTATTACATAAGTTTTCCCACAAGGTAAGTAAAATTTGATTTACACCATATGCACAATGAAATACAGTACAAAACAACAAAACAAAAACAATTACAAAAATTGTTTACAGTCGTTCACTTAAAAAAAACAAAAACATTTCCTTACAAACATTGAACACACAAATATGTCACAAAACCATATTTCACAATGAATAAACTTTCCAAATTATAATAATGAAAAAAAAAAGCAGATCTGTTGAGCATAACATTTTCCAGTTATAACATTTGGGAGTCGTTAAAAAACTGTTTACTTCCCCAACAAAAATGTTCCAAAGCTAATTAAACATTTCAACAATTAAAATTCGGAATCGCTTACTATTATCTAACACGTTGCATTATTCAAAAAAATGTCCAATTGATATTTAATTTCTAACAAAATATTTTGCCTAGGCGACGGGTCGCCTGCGTTTGTATCACAGAAAAGAACACTTGCTGTTTTTCAAGCACACATTAAAAAAAAACGTTTATTTCTCTCTCTCTCTCTCTCTTCTCTTCTCTTCTCTTCTCTTAGACAACACAAAAAGAGTATCAATCTTACAAAATACAGATATTTTTTTTTTCTTAACATAAACACGTTTATTTTTCTATTCTATATTACTATACATATTGAGCGTTCAATAAACAAGCCATGAAATAATTCTTAGAAAATAAATTCAAACTGGCAAAAAAGGAAATGTTCACATTGGTACAAGCTGTCCATTGTTTCACTTAGTAAATAACGCCAAGTTTTACATTGTTATTGTTTGATAAAGTTGCAACGCGCGAAAGCCTTATTTCCTCTCAAGATTTTCATAACAATCATTTGATTGACAGTTAACAATAACAAGTTGCCACTGCGCGTTTCATTGAACATTTTCATTTTTTTCCTCGAGACGGGATATTTTCTTTCCTCGTTTAATTTTTTATTTTTCTGTCCCGGCATATAGCATTCTTTTTAATAGTTTAAACATATAGCAATATTTTTTTTCTTTCATAACCTTAAACATATCGTTACTTCGAGTCTATTGTGTGTTTCTGCTTTTTTTCTTTATGTTATTCTCTCTCGTTCTTCTCCTATGTCTCTCTCTTTCTCTCCTCTCGTTTTTTCTCTAAGAGGTGCCAACTAAGCAATTATGAATATTGGTTTTAAGCACACATTAAGAGACGATTTTTCTCCGTCTAAAAAAATAAATAATAAAAACTTCACTTTAACTGTAACGATTTTTCGACAACACGCGTTCATTTTTATGTGTGCAGGTGAACATTTTTTCTGCGTTACATCGACTTTTTTCCTTCTCATTTTTCATCCGTAACCAGCTTTTTTTTTCCTTTACTTTTATTTTTTTTGTGTGCGTGTGTGTGTGCACGCGCGCACGCGCGTAATTCTTGTTCAATTCTATAATTTTCCCTGTCAATCTTTTCTATTTTCTTTGCGCCTAATGTAGATTTATATAAACACACACACACACACCCACACACACACACACACACACACACACACACACACACACATATATATATATATATATATATATATATAATTTTTCTTACTCTTTTTAGCACCCTCTAAAACGTTGTTCAACTTTTTGTTGTTGTGTTTGTTCATCTTTTCCTCCGGGTAATCGTTTGGTTTTTTTTCTAAATCTACGACTTGAGGTCAGTAAAGGTCAACACAGCTTATAATATATGCTGTGTTGCGTAAAGAGGGTTGTCTATATGAGCGTTTACATACGGTGCGAGATTAACATATATTGTATACGTGTGTTGTTATCATCTAAATCATATTTTATATTTTCTCCTTGAGGAATTAAGGGGTATATCTATTTACGTCGTGTGGTTGTGTAACGAACTCTTGTCCTCAGATTCTTAATGTCTATCTTAAGACACGTGACTAATCTAGGGGTAGGTACGTGCATCTCAGAACATATAATAGACATTACATATACATGACAACATGCTGCTCTCTCCTAGGGGATTCGACAACGCCTTAAGAAGTTGAGTTCTGTTTAAAAGAAAACGCTTCACGACAGAAACAATATTGTATGCTAAAGTATATATATTTTTAATCATTCCTAGCAATTTCGCCAAAGACCAACTGGAGTGAATCTTATCTTGTGATTACTCTGTCTTTATTTTGATACTTTCGCTCTCTTATGAGAAGAGCTGTTTGCTCCATCCTTTATCTTTGATGTCGGAAAACCAACCGCTACCATGCTTGTACAAACTGGAACACGTGCTTTTGTCCGGATTTTCTCTAACATGGTATGGTTAGATATATACAAACAGGTCTCACTTGAAACTTAACTTAAAGAAACGCACCACATCGGACTCGCCTGATGAAATGTGATCCTCAAAATTAGGGGTTAAACTGAAATATGTATGCACATATGTAACCTATAACCTTAATGTAATAAACCCACACACACACATACACACACACACACACACACACATATATATATATATATATATATATATATATATATATATATGTATATATATATATATATATATATTTGAATATTTTAGAGGAAGTCATTATTCACGCTCATCTGATTGAACACGACGGAGTTGTTCTTTTTTTCGATTTTTCTGGATATCGTTCCGATTCGCCGAGCGTTTTTTTTATTCAATCGGCATGTGTACATTTTACATTTCAACATGACGCTCAAATGTTGTTGTTTAGCCATATTCTACTCAGGCGCTCTCTATCGGTGCGTCCAATGATCATCAGATATCCAGAAATATCCGTAAAAAAGAAAAATTGTGTCGTGTTCAATCAGATGTGCTTGAATATATATATATATATATATATATATATATATATATATATATATATATATCTACATATATATATATATATATATATATATATATATATATATAAAGTCATCCACATATAGTACTGTTTCGCAACTTATCAGTGTAGCTAAAAACGCAACTACCTCAAGCTTGAATCGAAACCCGATCGCCCAAACGGCGGTTGGGGCCTGCGCTTTACGGCTGCCGCTCCGTGGGCAGTGAATTAACAATGTTTTGACATTGTCAAAATACCTAAGTTCAATTTGGTTACATAAAGATTATCGCTTAATACGCTAATGGTAATCTCTCTCTTTCCCTCTCTCTCTCTCTCTCTCTCTCTCTCTCTCTATATATATATATATATATATATATATATATATATATATATATATATATATATATATACTGAAGTTAAGCATCACATGGAGTCATTTTTGAATTCTAGACGTTGTATGTGCACTCTGCGTATCTTGGCATTGTGCTCCATCGCGCTGAACTTCTATTTTCCACTGGTTTTTAACAACGAAGACTCAGAAGTGTCATATGTCATTGCACAACTCTTGCTATAAAATTCTACGAACATACACCCTTACAATATGTTTCCCTAGGCTGTCCAGTCTAATAGAAGCAAAAAAAAATACAGATAAGCTGTAAGAATAGCATAGTGAATAACAAACATTACTTACATTTTTTTTACTGTAATGCTGAACTCATTTATGGAGGCGCAGAATGTTTTAGAGCAATAATGCCCAGTGGATAATGTAACTTATATACTTTGTACGTTATAAACCTATGCAATTTTAAAGGATAAATTATTATTCATCTGAATCATCTTAATTTTCTTGTGTGGTTGAACAATACAGGGTGACCCCCCAAAACGGGCCCCAATTCTAATTAGGTCCCGTTTCTTAATGTTTTTCTTTATTCGAATAAAACGAAACTTTGGTCATAACTAGTTTATTATAATTGAAAATATCACATCAAAACACTAGGGTATTTGGCCTTTTTCCCCAGTTCTAAAACATATGTTCTAGAGGGGCCTATTTAGCTTTGATTTTTTTCGGGGGGGGGGGTCATCCTGTATTAAATTTTATAAAAAGCTAACATTTCACGATTTTTCACATGATAGAGACACTTTCTAATGAAAAAAAAAGGTATAGACTCAATAGTAATATGAAATTATTTCAATTAATGGCAACATCCAATTATAATCTTTTGTTCGGCAATCGCTGATGATCAGAATGTCGTGATTCCAATATTCGTATAACAATTTAATTTTGTTGTAATTAATGCCAAGCTATACATAAAACGGTAATCTATTCATGGGAATCGTGACTTATTTAGTAATCGATAATTTGCAAGACAATACAGGGCGGTCAGCATGATAACTTTGCTTTATATATTACTGTAGTCTCCAAGCTTAAACAGTATTGAATGTGCAATGTTAAATGATGATTTGAAACGTATACATATATTTTTAAAACTACTAAGAAAAAGATTTAATTGTTTTCTCAATAATTACACGCCCCCTGTCTCTCGCTCGCTCTCTTTCTCTCTCTCTTTCTCTCTCTCTTTCTGTCTGTCTGTCTCTCTCTCTCTCTCTAGATATATATATATATATATATATATATATATATATATATATATATATATATATCCTGGATATCACCTTAAACTATATCCAGTGGTGAGGACACAGCTTTCGGGATTTGGGGAGTGTGGAGCAACCCTTTTTTTATTTCAAGTTATTGCAAGTACATTACGTTAGTGTGGAGATTTGATGAAGTGTTTACTTAAGGGGGCGGTTCTTTAGGAATTTGTTAACGTTGGACTTGAACACACCCAAGTTGTAGTCAGGTGGGAAGCACCCAGGCAGAACAGAATTCCACAAGCGTGCAGTTCTAAGAAAGAACTTTGTTCATGGAATCCGCGTTTTGATTTAGGCACAGATATAGAGTGGGGGAAATTTTTCACAGTGGATTCAGCTCGACGGGTGTTATTCGTGAAAGATTGGCGAGAGGGGACCAGAGATTGGAGTTCAGACGAGCACCTGCCATGGAAATAACGATAAAACAACCATAGGCTCACAACGTCTCTTCTGTGGGAGAGAAGTGCAGGGTAGAGAAAGGGGCATCCCCCACTAAGCCACAAAGTCTATTTTGTACTCTGTCAAGGATAGGCTGTTTTTAGCAGCACTTGCCCAGGACCTTGGACGTACTTGGCTTTTATATAGATAGTGAATTGCATCAGTAGTGGGATATCTTCTGGAGCGGTAGAAGGATCCTACCATCTTTCCAGCGACATTGGCAACAGACGTGATGTACGTGTTCCATTTCAGATCAGGAGTAAAGGTCAAACCCAGAAGTTGTCAAAACACTGGGCCTCACCCAGACGAGAGCCATCCATCACAATTGATGCCAGCTGGGGATCAGAGCGTTGATGATGTAAGGATAGGAGTTTGGTTTTGGATGCATTAAAGGTAACCAGCCACATCTGCCCCCACTGAACCACGCGCTCGAGATCAGAGGAGAGAGAATAAGAGAGAACTTTGTCATTTACAGCCTTTGATGTGTTGCCGTAGATGGTCGTGTCATCAGCATACATGTCAACGAATGATTTAAGTATGTGTTTAGGGAGGTCATTGATGTAGATCAGGAAGAGAGTTGGGCCCAGGATTGACCCCTGAGGGACTCCAGCATTTATATTGCAGGCCTCCGATTTTTGTCAATCTACCGCTACTCTTATGAGCCTATCGGAGAGAAATGATTTAATGATTGAGAAAACATTTCCAGTTATACCATAGCTGGAAATCTTGTGAAGTAGACCCTTATGCCATACCTTGTCGAAGGCCTTTGATATGTCAAGAGCAATATCCCTAGAAAGGAAGCCTTTGCCAAGAGATTCACTAATCCTATGGGAAATAACCGTCAGCACATCGGCGGTAGATCTTGCAGAGCGGAAACCATATTGTGTGTCACTAAGAAGGTTATTCCTGCTGAGGTGGTTAACTATTTCTCTATTTAATATGGATTCTTACTCATAACACACAGGAGACTTATTGGTCTGTACTTAGAGGGAGATGACTTATCACCTGAATTTTTAAATACAGGCCAAACTGACGAGGTCTTATATATACCCATCATTTTCTGTCTCTCTTTATATATATATACTAGCGGGGGGTACCCGGTGTTGCCCGGGTGTTTCGAGGTGTGGTTGCTCGGGCGGGGGTGTTAATCAAAACATAAGAATAAGCGAAGTTAATATAAAAAACACACACTCACTCTTTATCGCTATAAAGGAACTAAATTCCTGTAGTCACAGTTGGCGTTACGGGAACACACACACAACTAACGTAAGGAAACCAAGGATGTTAAATGTAAAAATGGGAAAAACAAAAAAAAGAAAACGCGGAGCAGAAAAACAAACGTAAAAACTTCGTTAAAAAATCTTAATAATACCCCCCTAAAAAAAATAAAACACATGAAAAATGGCTTTAATAAGAACACATGAAAACTGGCTTTAATAAAGAAAAACGAACGCATTCGGAAGCGTTAAAATTTCTGATTTTAATATAATATTTGTTTTTCTAATCGATAAATGAATAATAAAAAGATATATAGCTTTTTCTTGGTATTTACAAATTCCAAACCGCGTGTAAAATGTACGTGTTATCTCATTTTTTCCATACAAAAACTTGAAAAAAATGGGCACTTTTGCAGAATTTCACCGGGATTCCAGGAACTTATCGTCAAAAATGGACCGGGCGCGACCGGCGATTATCTGATTAAGCCGAGCGCTGTAACAGAAGCAGAATAATTTAAAGCCAAACAAAACCAGAAAAAAATGCAATAAACAAAAATAACAAAAACCTGCAGTAAAGTGACTGGATATTATTTTTTTTTAATAATTTTTTTGTTACAAACTATTTATCAACAAAAGTTTTTTTTTTCTTTTTTCTGGGGACGTTGGCGTGATACCCCCCCCCCGTCTAAATTCCACAATTTTCACCCTTTTTTTAAAAAACGCTTTTCTTGTTTATATAATCGATTACAGACTTAGGTTTCAGATTATAAAAAAACACAAATTGAAAAAAGTATGGGTTCAGTTTTCAATTACAACGACGTAAGTATTTGAACACGAAATTTGTGGTCACGATTTAAAAAATGGAAAGTTCATTGTGTTTTTGGAATAGTGGCGATTTCAAACATTTTTCTTTTGGTAATTTCCAAGCGAGACGGGATTCTTTCAAGCGACACGATGTGATAGATACATAGATGTATAGATAGATAGATAGATAGATAGATAGATAGATGAGGATAAGAAAGGGGTAGATATATAGATGAAAGAGGGAGGAAGGGAGAGGAGGGTAAAGAAATCTCCCCGTTAAAAAAAACGACCCTGATGTCTAACACTGCCCCGTGAAGAAACATTGTAAAAAGGAAATCTTTCCTTTTTAACCCCTTCGTTGTACCGCGTAACTTATGGTCACATGCCATTATTTTCATCGTTGGCACAGATTTGGTGTTTAATTTAGTACAACGTTTTAATTGAAAACTGTGAACCCCACGTCAAAATTTACAGATTTTTTTTATAATCTTAAAGTTAAGTCTGTAATCGATGATATAAACAGGAAAAAAGTTTTTAAAAAAAATGAAAATTATGAGATTTTGAGTGTGGACCATCCCGCTAACGTCCGCCATTTTTTCTCCAAGAAAATATAAATTTCTTCCTCTTTGTAACCCTAAATTGTTAGGTATAACACAAAATTTTGTTTTCCAAACTCTTTATCATAACATTTTTTCTAGGGTCAAAAGATTTTTTTTTTTATTATTGTTTTTAGAAAATATGTAAAATCGCAATTTGTTAAATGAAAAGTACAGGAAAAATACATTTTTCAAGAAAAGTTAATTATTATTTTTCTACGGCTGTTCATTGCCGGTGGAAGAACTTGTTAAAGATGAGCCTATTTCCCTATAAATTTTTACTTCAGTCGACTGTTTTCATCGAGAGCAAAGTAAGAGCAGATGAGGTAGAGGAAATGAAAGGAAGCTCTCCAACCGGTTGAATGACAAAAAAAAATCGCTTCAAACTTGCTTCAAACTCGACAAAAAGTGTCAATGAATCAAAGCGGGAGATAAGATGGCAAAATAATATCGCACTCTTTATCTTTATTATTACGGGAGCATGAAAGATATATTTTTTTGTATAATTTTAAACAATAAACACCATTTTTAATGATAAACAATATAATTAAAAATAAAAAAAATATTGACTTATGAAAACATATTAAAAAAATGAGTTTAAACAATACAAATAGAACCTTATAATTTTAAGCAATGTAAGAACGTTTTTTATTTTTAATTCAAAATTGGACTATGTGATTATTATTAAATCACTTGAGTAGGTATAAACGATACAAATTAATTATTCTATTGCAATTTATTAATTTCCACGTTTATGCTCTTTCACAACTTTGACCACCATTTTAATTGAAAAATATATCGTTTAATAATCGAAAATCTACTTATTTGCGAAACATGTAAATGCGATATTCGTTTTCAGCATATTAGAACACCGGTTTAAAGTCGTCCTTTTGTAAAGAAAATGATAAGGTTGGAACCAAGTAAAACTTTAACGTTTAAAATTATAAAATGTTCGGTATCATGTACTTTATGTACCGTACTGAAATAATGAAATTATTGTTTCGAAAACCATTCTTAACATGGGGAAAGTGTTCCGTAAATGTTATGTGCTTCAACTTTAAAAATTATTAATAAGGAAAATATATCGTGAAACTTGAATTAAACCTGAAAAAAACTATTGTAAACTAGCGCGGTACCAAATATACATAAACGCCAAACTTTCATTTACATTGTTTAAAATTAAAAAAAATACAGAAAGTTATGTTTATATTGTTTAAAATATGTTTATATTGCTGAATTTTAAAAACATGTGTATATTGTGTAAAACCTTTTTTAAAATTAAGTTTAAAATAAATAAAATGTGTTTATTATTTGAAAATGATTTAAAATTTTAAAAAGTTATGTATATATTGCTTAAACAAAAGTAACAGTTGTGTATTCGTTTTTTAATTGTTTTCAATTGTTTATTTAGAAAAAAAGAAGACCTGCTTATTTAAAACTCTTAACATCGGAAATACTGATATTTTGCCACCTAAACTCCAGTCTGACCAATAATGCCAGGCACGGTGAAAAATTTATGTATTTTAGAAAAAGAAATGAAAATACGGAGGCACACAATCTCATGTTGTAAGAAGAAACTCTTATAAAAACAAATGAAGGGTAACAATTGTAAACACGAATGATTTCTAAATCGAAGAGCGACAAGTTCTTAAAATAACTAAATGAATATAAAAAATACACCGCATCACCCAATTGCTAAAAAAACAAAAACTTTATTTAAAGTCTCAACATTTGAACAACGCTCGACTTAAACTAATGATTGCCGATTGCGTCAGATCTATGCTTGCTTGAAAGTGATTCACTGAGAATCTCACGAATGTTCATACAACGAAAATGTCGGTTACGGAGAATAAGTAGTTTACATGTAAATTTGCCGATGCCTGTACGCGATATAAATGTATGTAAACAAAGATATTACTCGCTGTAAACCATCCCTGGTGCATAAATATGATTTCCTGAAAAGTTCAGTGTTATTTTGCCAGAAGTTATAGAGTTTACCTTTTAGATATTTACACAGAAACATACATGTACTGTTTTATTCATATAGATTACGGCATAATCACGTTGGCACACCGGTTCCCGTGTGATAATCGAAGTTAAGAAACGTTGAGCCTGGCTAGTACCAGATGGTTCAACATTTAATCAACTTTCACGCGCAGGCAACCCTTTCCTTGATGTCCATAGTCTGTCAAGACTTAAGAATTTCTTTACATGATTGATTGGCTCAGTTCAGATCAGTAAAGTTATATGCGGGTAGAGTTGCCGACCGTAAACTCGATGGTGGATGGTTCAATCAATGGTTTGGCAAAGATGCTTGTCTGACCTCACTAATAAGTAGTGATACAAGGAAACACTATTGTATTAGATGACTATATATATATATATATATATATATATATATATATATATATATATATATCATCGTAAACCAGCTTGAGAAATAAGCTTTTATTAATTTTATAAACAATTTCTGTATATTTGATTAAGTGTATTTTCCATGGTTTTTTGTTATCGATTTTTTTCCGCCAAAGTTGTATAGACTGAAATGTGTCATGCTGCACTTCAATTTCTTGTTCTCTGTTAGTGGAGGAGAAATCCTTCACGACTGAAACAATTTTTATTTTTGTTCCTTTTCTCCACATTAAAAAACGACCCTGTTGTCTAACTCTGTCTTGTTGGGAGGCATTGTAAATCGGTAATGTGCCATAAAAAAGTAAACTTATATAAAATATCTTTAATCAGGAATATGACACTTTCTTTGCTACTTTGAAATAAAATGGCATTAGAATCCTCATAAAAATAGCAGAAAATATGGCTGCTATCTTTGAATCAAACGTTCTATGACTAAAGTAATCAGCAGAATGTTCAATTCCTGTGAGAAAATTTGAACAACAAGCGCAACCCGTTACAGTACGATATACTAAGTGAAAATACTACAAATGACCTTTTTCGATCTGATGATTGTTTGCACAATGCAGGGCTTCGGACTACTATTACAGTAGAGCCCGTGGATACGGTTACCATAGGGTACGTGTTTTTCTGGTTTGCGATATTGAATACGATGATTCTTACCCCTAATTACACCTTTTGCCCCGCCCTACGGTGTTATATATAAGGTTGTTTAATATATACATGTGTATTATATACTGTACTGTATTTTGTTACTAATTGGTAGTACCGTATCCCAGGTTTTATTGTACATGTTCTATTGTGCAAGCTAAATTGGACAACGTTTACCCATAATATCTTTACCCAGTTATATTAAAAGACAGGGATCCTCCTATTTTGCGTATAATATGGAACAATGGACATTTAATGACGGTTGAGAAAACTTGAATAAATAAGTGGGTAAAGTCACGAGATTAGCGCTTATCTTTCAAAGCCGAATCGATGGATATATTTTTTGTATAGGGAAAGGAATTCAATAGAGAGACCGACTAAAATAAAATCAAACCATCGGAAAAGGTAAAAATAAATCTATTGTTATGAGGATTATACAATGGAGAGAAAACGCCTTAGAGACTAATCACGTCCAAAACCAAAAGGCAATCCCTCTTACAGAGAGAAAACCTCTTTAAACGGAGGTCAATAATCTTCAAGACTTTCAGATGAAATAGCGAATAAGCGTGACTTAGAATAGAAAATGAGTCACTGGTGAAATTCATTGCACATCGCGGGTGTTTTAAGCAAATGACCTGTTATAGCAGAACCATACGTATTACTCCAAACATCCGTTGATCGGTATATTCCATCTCTGAATTTGCTGAATCTACCTCATTATTTATTACATTCTTTTTAACTTCTTTTGAATGTTTTTCTTCCGTGGTTCGTTTTACCACTGATACAACAAAAACATCAGTCTTCTTTTCGTAACAACTATAATACAGTTTGTGCTCTTAAAAATCATGATGTATATATATATATATGAATATATATGTATGCATATATATATATATATATATATATATAAATATATATGTATGCATATATATATATATATATATATATATATATATATATATATATATATATATATACATAAACTCGACATGTCAGGAAAATGAAAGATAATTCTTGCAAGAATAATGGTTTTCCACTAGGTTTATTTTGCTTTAAAAATACTAAAATCAACAGATAATGCTATCCTAGGTACTTATAAAAGTCCGGTGAGAATAAACTACGGTATTAATTACAATTAATTCTAAGATGTCTTAAAATTCATAGAAACTAGATTGTCTTATAAAGAATTCCCACAAAAAAACAGTAAATACATAAACTAGAGTAAGATAATTATTCATTACCGGATGTCCATTTGAGTTTTAATAAAATTACACAGACAATTATTTTATTTTATAAACGCTTTTAGCTCGTGTGTTAACATTCAGCTCCATATATAATAACACGACTGCTAAAGTCCTCCTCTGGAATAAAGTACCGTAGGTTTGCAACATCATACATACATATACAAAGTCATTAGATCTAGGCTAATAGCCACTATCTTTTTTAAACTTCCGAACGTCTTTGAAGATACATTCGATAGTTATATTCAAATACTACATTACAACCAATGAGCAACACCGTACCACTCGTAGAGGAAGGCTATTCCATTTTCCCTCTGAATATTAAATCCTACCAGTCCACATCGAGAGGAATTATACACCCCACTAATTGCACGCTTACACCGATCGTATCTGGCTCATACATACACAAATATACCATTACTTTCTAGTAGTAAAATAAAAGAAATAAACACCTTCTTGGAAAAGTCCGCTGCCTTATATTAGTTGTACATCAATTCTCTTATTCCGAAATTAGTCCATTCTAAACGAACACTTCAGAAAATTACACTACGTTGTCATACGGAAAAAACATTGATTCACACAGCATCAATTACAGTTAATAGATACTTAATTTCCAACATAGAAAAACAGCGAACTAATCGACAACCCATTGTATGTAACTAATGAATGTAATGCTTTTCAGCGAAAACTAAAATATGCACACATAGGTATAGTATCAAGTGTCTTCTTTATGTTCATTTATTACTTGTGTTTTGTTCGTCCCTGTAAAATGTAACCGACATCCGAATGATTGTTAACCGATATTTTATAAGTCGGGATTAAATGATCAATATTTGCTGTGTTTCATATATATACACATAATTTTAAACAATAATAGTCGGCACTTCTGCAGTTAAATTCGGGTTTTACGTGAGTCTCGTGGGCAACGCCCGGAGAACGACGAAAACCGCCGGATTATACCAAACGAACAGAAGTCGAAAAAATTGCGGACAAAAATTGAGGTAAATAAAACAAACAACCCACTGTAATTAATTCATAAATTGTACTGTCTTAAAAACGGCTTTCGGAATAAACACCTATAACCTACCAATGTTAAAAACGGCTTCCGAACTTAGGAATGACTATTCCTTACACCGTTATTTACATGAAGAGCTTCGGAGGGATTATACTACGCTGTGTAATGTCGTAAAAATACCCTCTTTCCTTTTTTCTTCTTCCAATTTTGCCGTCTGCTCGCTCGGGTCTTTTTTTTTTTTTTTTGCTCACTCGGTATAATCCGGCGGTATTTGTCGTTTGCTTGACGTTGCCGGGCGAGACTCGGGGAAAACTGGATTTCAACAGCAGAAGAACCCATAAACTAATTTATTAAGATAAAACTTTATTTTCCCATATTGATCGCCTACAAACATATATGCCGCGGTTTGATGAATAATGTTCAATTTTTATTTATATATCCTTATATTTTCCTCTTTGGGAATTCATTTTATTCTTTTTGGACTTATGCATTTACTGCAGCGCACTGAAATAATCATGCAATTTTTTAGAAACCTATTAAAAACGTGAGTGTGGATAGTGTTTTGCAAGTGTTGCATAATTTCACCTGAAAATTTTATAGCATATGCTTGCAAAACACTTCTCTACAAGACGCAGAAAACAAATACAAACATAATAATTGTTTAAAAAACACAAACCTAACTCCTGCTAACCTTCAAATTTATCTAATATTCTATAAAACTAGCAACTTAGTTAGAACAATTACGTATGCACAAGTAAAAATATGCATAACATTTTTAACTTTGATCTGTGACAATCACGAGAGTGGCTTCTTCTTGTTTCTACTATGACACAAACATATATAATTAAATTAATTCTACACATGATGCAATTCTGTGAAACGATATACAGGCTATTTAAAGTCTTGAAAATCGCTCCAAATTATTAAAATTAAATACTGAAAATCTTAGAATTTTACTACAGTGAGCTCTAACAAAAGGTTTGATAGTTATTCGCATTTTAACACGCATTGCTTACTCTTTCATTGCGCACACAGAAATAACATAAAATGCAATCAAACACATATTGCCCTTTCTTGTTCGAACGCAACACTCTAAAAATGTAAACACCCCATTGGTTTGGGAATGTAAATATGCACAAAATAGCGACACGCCACAACCTCCCAAGCGCGCCCCCTCCAATTTCTTTACGAGTACCAATACTAAATTTAGTGCTTTGAGCAATTATTCAGATTTTAATGATGCTATGTTTCTTTTTTACATTTTTTAATTTCGGTTAAGGATAAAATTTAATTTTATATTCTTGACTGATTGCCTAAGCTTCAATGCTGTGACAAATCATGTCGACACACTCTTTTTAGAATTGATTAAACGCTGTAAAATAAGTTAAACACAAGCATATTATGCAAGTATGCTTCAACGTTAATTTTATTGGCAACCGAAACACATGCCTGTTATACATTTGTTTTTTACTACTAAAATTTCTGTTGAGTATGTTATTTTTTAGAAAGTGTCCTAGTGCCCATTTTAGAAAAAAATGCGTGTAGTATAACCATGGCCGACTTGAAAAATACTGTAATCGGTAAATAGCAGTTATCTACCTCTGATTTAGCTCGATCTAAAGAGTTAATAAATGCTTTGTTTAGAATCAATAGTGCCTGATGGTTATCACTCAAAACATCTTAAATCGTTAATAACCAACAGTGCTGATAATCACAGACAGTGGCTTCCACTATCTGCCACTGGAAAGGAATGGCCGAGAGTGAAGCTAGATTATTGCATTAGTGCCATAACCGTTAGTTGCCGCTATTTTGCAGGGGCGGTAGTGACCACCAACCGTTGTTTACTTGGTTTTCAAAGGGGGTGCAATTTACCGATTCTGTTTTGGATCTGTCATACTTTCAAGAAACAGCACCGGTTAAAAGACCCTGGTAGCTTTTAATTTGTTGCTTAGAATAAAACTAAACATAACGAAAAATTTCTGGACTCATTACATCTTGCAGCTGTGTTTCAAAATTCATAATTATCAGTTAATAACGTGTAAGTGCATTCTGCAATACGTACACACACACACGCACACACACACACACACATATATAGAGAGAGATAGAGAGAGGGAGAGAGAAAGAAAGAGAGAGATGGAGAGATAGAAAGAGAGACGCCATAACTTTTATTTATAATTATTTTTTCAGACTTTTTTGTATTGAAAATTTAAGTTGTAATTGTTATGCATCTCATAAGAATATTGACCAATTTTTTATAATTTCAGGTTCAACTGAACATCACCGGCAAGATTTGAAATACACCTTACAAAAGCCTGGTCTATCTCAAAAAGTCCATATGCACGTGAGGACACTAAAAAGGAACAATAGGCAATACAATTTTCTTTAAAACTTGGAAAATATGACACCAAAACGAATGGATAGCTTCATACTGCCTTTGACACATCTTGTATAATTTTTAGTACCACATGAGATTCAAGGAAGGCAAGGCATCTGTAAGGGATGATGATAGTTGTAGAAGAACTAGGGATCTTAGAACACTTAAGTTGATTGGTAAAATAAACAATTTCATTGATGAGGATCGCTGTGTTTTTGTTTTAATTACAATACATGCAGTTTGATATCAGTGTGAAAACTGTACACACAAGTACTTGGCAAGGAACTATAGAGGCGGAAGAGTTGCGCAATGTTTGCCCCAAGGTTGCTCAGAGAAGATCATAAAGAAAAACGTTATTATGACAGCCGGAAGATGATTGAACTGGTCAATTCAGGTCCCGCAACACTTTATGTTCTGGTAATCTAGGATGAGAACTGGACCTATTTCTATGATTCAGACATCCATGAGACACTTTTCAGCTGACTGTCAGAAACTATATGACGTGATACGGAGCAAATCCATCAGTAAAGTAATGATGATCGTATTTTTTACAGCACTGCTATGGTCTACATACACTAGCTTCCCAATAGACAGACAGTAACAGGAATGCTATGTTGAAGTCCTTAAAGAGTTCAGGAAGAGATTCAGTCGAAAGAGGCGAGTAATTTTCAAATCGAGTCAGTGGCATTGCTACCAGGACTATGCACCAGTCCACAGCTCAATCCTTGTTACAGACTATTTGAACAAGATGGGCATCAATACAGTGCCTCACATCATTATAGTCCAGACCCTGCTCCCTGTGACTTTTGTTTAATCTCTAAGCTCAAGGGAAACGTTAGAGTCATTATGTGACAATTGGGGAGATAGAAAGAGAGTATAACGAGGAGAATTAACGCACTCACAAAATAGGACTTCCATAGGGCCTTCTACAGGTTGTTTTAACGGTACAACAAATGCATTCCAAGTGGAGGAGATTACTCTAAAAGGGACTAGAGTTTAAACTCTAATATAATTAATATTGCCCATAAGAAAAATTTCTAGGATCTTATTGAAGCTTTATATACAAACAGCACTAAGCGGATATATATATATATATATATATATATATATATATATATATATATATATATAATTATCCACTAACGGCTGTTTCGTTGACGACGATTAATAGTGCAACTATACATAGCGGGTTGATCCTACTAGAAACTCGAAACGTGAGACACAATAGGATCCTTGAGAATAACATCATACTCCATAATTGTACAATTAATTTTCATTAAATGTAATATAAGTATTAGTTTTTAAAAACCACACATTACAAGGTTCATTATTAAATATAGAAAATATCTCCATTAGACTTGTTGTTATTTGCCGATAACATTGCTAATGTTATTGAATAATAGATATCTTCTTGTTTCGTTCATTTTTTTTTTTATTTAACAGCCGCGGTCTCTTAAGATTAATTATTTCTACGTTTTTTTTTTTATTTTTGCATTCTCGTGAGATTGCTAAGGTCGTATAAACCGTTTCATTTTTTTTAGCGTTCGACTGCTTGAATGTCATTCAAAACTCTTTCGCCCTGAAATATAATCATTTCACTTTTCTTTTTTTTTTACGAAACATATCTGATTTCCGCCAAAATTATTTGAGAAAAAAACATTCAATTATGACGATTTTTAACAGTTAGTTTACGACAATATTTAACCCTGGTTTTCATTTATATTGTTAAACCTAGCAAAATTTAACATTCCCCGTTAATTTGTGTAGCTATAACAGATATCTAAAAAAAATGAAAAATAAAGTTTACATAATTAAAATCTGAAAATTAGAAAAACAGCTACAAATACCTTTAATATGTTTTCAGTACGCAATTTGGACTTTTCAGCTTCTCTCCCAAGTTCAGGCTTTAATTGTGTCAAGTCACAATTTATTTCCTTTTGACAGATTGGTTGTTGCTATATATTCCGATGAGTTAAGTTCATAATAGATTCACTGATTGATATTATTATTATTAAGTAATTGATTATGCGCTACGAAACAGATATTTTCAAGTATTGTAGTTGACACATAAATTAAATGAATAAATTATAAAATGGTGAACATCATGAAATTTGAAATATATATATTTTTTAATTTATTTACAATACATATATATATATACATATATATGTATATATATATATATGTATATATATACACATACATATATATGTATTAATGTTACAGACACATACAAAATAGAGGGAATAAATTTACAAAAAATTGTTAATATATCGGTCCTTATACGAATACAAAATTTATTCTACGCGCAAGATATATAAAATGGTAAACTAGAAAAAGTATTTTTGTGAAACTATGCCTTATATATATATATGTATATATATATATATACATACACATACATATACATGCATATATATACATGTATATGTATGTGTGTGTATATATATACATATATGTGTGTGCATATATACATATATATATATATATATATATATATATATATACATGTATATATAGACAAGTTAGAAGAAAAACGTTTCATCCAAGGCATGAACATTGTTAAACAAAATGTTTTACTATAGGCTTTAAAAATAAAGATACACGATTCAATTTGAAATTGATGTATCTTCAAAGTGTACTTTTATAAATTTCCCAAAGTAAGTTATAAAAATGTAATTTAAATTGAATCAAAAAATTACCTTCGGTTTATTTTATTTAATGTACATTTGTTGCAATTTAAAAACATTATCTTTCATCTAGCAATTAATGATATAGATATAAAATGTTCAATAATTTTTTGTTAAGTGCAACAGAATGTACATTACATAAAATATATCCAAGGTAAGTTTTTAATTTTTTTTTGTAAAAGTTATAAAAGTTCATTTTGAAGATAAACAAATTTAAAATTGAATCATGTTCCTTTATTTTCAAAGCCTATAGTAAAAACATTTTATTTAACTATTTTCATGACTTGTATGAAATGTTTTTCTAACTTGTATCTTATCTTTTTAAGATTATATTTTAAAACTCTCCTTCTCTCTATTTCAGTTTGTATTCTCCTCAAACCACAAACTATTTTTGCAACCCCCTCTTGGTATTATTAAAGGTCTGAATATTCTCTCTGTTTCAGTTTCTATTTCTCCTCACACCACATGTCATGTTTTGCAGCCCGCTCTTTGTAATACAGGTCTGAATAATAAGAAAACCTAAATGTTTTTTTTAGCAAAAACTTTTAAATAACTTTTTTAGATTATTTTTTTAACTTCTTTCATAATAGGAAATCTGTAAAAATTTAATAAGGAACATATTTCATAGAGATTTCATTAACAAATATTCAGTACATAACGTGAAAAATAGAGATGTAAATTTCAAAAGGACTATATAACTGCTAACTGTCAATTGTAGTCCTCACCAGCGAAAGTCATGTTTTTGTTATTCTTTTATTATTATTATTATTATTATTATTATTATTATTATTATTATTATTATTATTATTATTATTATTATTATTATTATTATTTAAATAATTTTGTGTCATGCTCTTTCGCGCGGGGACTAATATATATATATATATATATATATATATATATATATATATATATATATATATATGTGTATATATATTATGTATATATATATCTTTATATATAAATTTTCATATATATATATATCATGTATATATATAAATATATATATGTAAATACATATATATAAATTTTCATATATATATATATATATATATAAACTTGTTGAATTAAGTCTTCGTTCGAGTTATACATTTCTCTATTTGTAAAATAATGTGTGAAATGCATCATCATCATCGTCTCTAGCAAAAGCGTGAGTCTTGTAAACAAACATGTTATTTTTTTAAAAATCCAGCTGTTTTCAACGCTAATCCGTAGAATTTAATCTTCGTCAGTTATATATGTTTATTCATTTGTAAATTATTGTGTAAAATGCGTTATTATTATCATCATCGTCTTCTCCAGCACCTGCCAAACTCTATGATGTGTATGGCAGGGGAACTTGGTACTTTGCGGGCCCAGGCTTTAACGCAAGAATTCGGCAGTGGCTGGCGCACAGACCTGCGGCATGCAGACACAACGGAGTGTGGATAGACTATGCTGCCCACAAACTAGCCTATAGCTTTGGGTTTACTAGCAAAGGTAGATGGAACTCGTTAGCGTTAGTCGGCCTTTAAAACTTTAACTTTAATCCCATCAAGTGCCTGTATGCTAGAAAAGTTTTGCCTGTGCGATAATCTTTCAACAATTTGGCAACGGTTTACCTTTAGCCGTAGTGAAGGCAACTAATGTAGAAAAATGAAAAATTTGATATAAATCCTGCAACTGAAGTCATCCTGCTTTTTGCTAGATCATTGTTTTTAAAGCACAGATCGGTGTAAGTGTGGTATATGCTTACATAATTTGAATCCAATGATGTACAGATGTCTCAATTCTGCAGCTGATACCGCTGCCTTTCGAAGTCCCACGACGTTGAAAGAGTGGCGACGTGCACGGAGTTATTAGTTCTGATGTTCATAGTCATAAATCTACAGATAGGTTGCAGAGGTCTTGTCTTAATTTCGATATCTTGTCTTCATTGTCAGGTACAGATTTTGGTGGAGACTTCTGCGGCTGAGCAGCCCTGTTACGGGAAAGCACTGCTTGCCTATCTCTTGTTTGAAGATGCTAGAAATTGTACATTAAACATTGATTGCCAACTTAAGCTGGTCTGCACCTACAACTGACGGCTGTTCACTCAAAAATATGAGAAATCATATCAAAGCGTATGCTAAAATGCGCTACAAATTAAACATAACCTGTTGGAATGTCGGAACACTCTTGGATATTGAAAATTCAAAACGTCGAGAAAGAAGAGTAAGTCTAGTGAGGAGAGTTTGAGAGAGTAAATATTAATATAGCTGCTCTATCAGAGACTCGCCTCCCCGTATAAGACCATTTGATTGATTTAGACTCAGGATACTATATATTCTGGGTTGTAAAGCCAAAGGGCAAACATCATGATGGCAGGATGATGTTCACAATAAGATCAGCTTTAGGGGACAAAATTGGAGACTCTCTGCGTTGACGGATACAATCGTGAATCTTAGACTTTTGTTTTCATGTAGTCGATTTCTCTTGATTTTCTCCATCCATGCTCCAACCATACAAACGAACGAAGAAATCGTCCTGCTTTTCTACAGAGAACTCAGTGAGGCAACATCATCGATACTTAAAGATGAAAAGCTCATAATTCGAGGTGACTTCAATGCTCGTTTTGAGAAGGATTGGGAGACATGGGATGCTCTGGGGCATCACGGGACTATTTAAACTCACAGCGGTGCGTTACGGTTGTTGGACATTTGTTCTGTGCAGTCATTTATAGTCTGCAATATTTTTTCCATCAGTGATAAGCATACATCTATTTGAACGCATTCTAGATCCAAACATCGTCATCTAATTGATTTTATTAACACTCGCAAACGCGTTTTTGCAGATACCTTCAATGTTTGAGTCATGCGTAGTGCTTAGTGTGAGTCAGGTCATAGGTTAATTCGAGGAAATTCCAAGCTGCGCATGCGCAAGAAGATATGCATGACAGGTGTTCGAGTTTCTACACGCATTTATGTTGATAAGCTAAAGTATCCGGAGACACAGGCTCGTGTGAAAGGGACGATTGGATAGTATCGTTTTTGATAGATCGTGGGAAATTTACGAAGAACACGTATATTCGGTTGATTTAGATGTGTTAGAATAAAGAAAAGAGAAAAAATTAGATTAGTTTGATGAAAATTATCAGGAAATCAGTAACCCACTTCAAGAGAAACATACTCCTTATGAGAAAACCCTCCACTAAGAAATAAATACATCTATATATATATATATAAAACATCAAAAATGTGTTTATGTATTTTCGCTTTTTGTGTATGTCCGCAAAAGGCCGTCGCTCATTTTAAAAACTTTTCATATCACATCGAAATAATAATATCTGCAAGTTACGAACGGGGTCGCGTATGCATTTCATTTGTCCGATTTTCAATCGCTAAATATTCAACATTTTTCGATCGGCGTGTGTAGATTCGCCTTTTCTGTATAATAAAAGCGAAATTAATACGAAGGTCGTTGCATCGTCCCCAGCGTCTAAAAGCAATCAGCTTTGATCAATGCGGGTTTTCCTTATATCAGACAATTGCTATTCAATTTGGACAACCCCCTTTAAATGGGGAGTTGGTTCTCCCCCTCCTATCATTTTAGGGAAGCCCAAACTGCCCCACAGTAAATGAAAAAACGATTCCGCAGTGAAACAAAGTAAACAAACGCCAAAAAACTGCCCCTTCATCGTAACGCTCTGTAAATCTGTCTGTTACAATCACCATGCCACTACTCTTCTTGGGTCTGTTTGTAAAGTTCTTGCACGAGTTTTATGAAATCGATTGCTAGAGAAATCTGCCCGTTGGTGGTGTTTGAAAGTCAATGCGGCTTTAGATCAGGAAAAGGTTGTGTAGGTTTCATATTTTCCGCTCGCCAAGTACAAGAGAAATGTATAAAGCACCGAGTGCCTTTGTATCGGTTTTTTGTGGAACTGAGAAAAGCTTCGGCACGATTAATAGAGATGTTTTGTGGAGGGTGCTCGGTAGCTTGTTTGTCAGCCGATATTTGTGCATATTATTAGGGAATTAAATAGGTGAATAAAAGCTAGAGTTGTATTGAATGATCAGCTCTCAGATGAAGTATCTACTAACTATTTTGTAATGCAACGAGATATTCTTGCCTCAACCCTTGTTTTCTAGTTATGTTGTGGTCCTGTTGAGGAATGCATTCTCCAGCGGTGACGTATGTGTCTTATTACACATCAGGACATCTGAACAGGTTTTAGATCTTAGTAAGTTTAATGCAAAATGAAAATGTTCCAGAACTTGACAGGGAATATATTTATACAGATGATGCAGATTTCAAGCTCACATTGAATATATCATGCAGGTGATTATGGACGGCTTTTCACAACTATGTATTGCATTTGGGCTCAACATCAGCTCGAAGAAAATTAAAGTGATGTTCCCGCATCCCTCTGGAGAGGAATACATTTAGCCAAACATCTTGCTGAATGGTACCAGGCTTGAAGTGGTGGACGTCTTTATCTACCTTGGAAGTGTATTATACAGAGGAAACACAAAAAGCACGACGCCCGGGCCTTGAAATCATGGTTACCACTGCTCAGTTGAACTGGGCAGGTCACATTGTACGTATGAGTGACGATCGTCTCCCGAAGAGATTCTTCTATTGAGAATGTGGTAATGGTAAGCGTCCACAACATAAGCCTGAAAAGCGCTATTTGGATGGCCTGAAAACATTCTGAGTAATACAGATATTGATACCAACACCTGTGATGAAACTGCGATTAATCGTGGCGCTTGGCTGAAATTAGTAAAAATTGGTTGTGGTTCTCTACAGGTAAGGAGGATCGAGTATATATATATATATATATATATATATATATATATATATATATATATATATATATATATATATATATATACATATATATATAATACGTATTATATACGTGTGAAACCAAAATAACGCATTATTACAAAATAAACAGACATTTATTTTGTTTGAAAATTATGTTAAAATTCAAAAATATATTTCGAGGCAAAGACTCATCATCAGTATGTCTTTCTTTCTTTTGTCATGTTGTTGCTGGGGCAGATAATCAGAAATTAGAAGTCCGTTTGTTGTTTTTATGGTAGTTTTTTTTTTAATCTCGGAACGGTGCGTTGGGTCACGAGGGATTCATGTTAAGATTTCTTGTTCCTTAGAAGCACCAGAGCTTCTAAGGAACAAGAAACCTTAACATATATATATATATATATATATATATATATATATATATATATATATATATATTATACAAACTACTCTCCTCCTTTATCATAGAAACCACTTGTAACTCCTCCAAATATTCTTAAGAAACAATTTCGTTTCTAATAATACTATCGCTAGACGTTGCATCCCTATCATCTTACCTATCCCCTTCTCTACTCTTCTGATGAGAAGCATTAGGCTTCGAAATGACAGGTCGGACAATTTGCCACTTACCCAACATTCCTAAATTTTTAAATACATTAATAAATCTCTATATATTACTATACAGTATTTAAACCTTCGTTTTCCATTCTTGTTTACTAATAAAAAAGCTGCAATACAATTTTGTTGAATTTTGTATCATCCCGAATTGATTATATGCTCTTCTTTTAATATTTACGTTTGTATGTGTGTGTGAGTGTGTGTGTCTGTGTTTTTGTTTGTAAGTGTGTATAAGCATGTGCATCCAAGCGCGTGTGTGTAATGTAGTGTGTATGTGATAGAGACAGGAGAGAAAAAGATAACTATGATTTGGGTATCTGTGGTGTTGCCGTTTTTTATTTAGCTAAGTTCAGAATTATTGATTTATTTGTGTTGTCTGTTCCCCGAGGGCGTTCTGTTCTTCTTCGTCATCCTCGATTAATAATTATTCCTATTTGCGAGGTGTTGTATCCAGTGCACTAAAGACAGCAATAAATATACTTGTGTTCAAAAATGTTTGCATTTAGAATGATAAAGATTATCGACAAAAACATATTCTTATCCAAGTCGAAATAGGAAATATATGAGGAGTCTCACATTGATTTTCTGCTGCATTTCCGTTAATATAAGCATCATCTTACCGGAGCGCACACGTACGCACAGAGATATTCGTACACTAGCGCGCACATACCTATATATATATATATATATATATATATATATATATCTATCTATCTATATATATATATATACATATATATATACATACAAACATATATATATATATATATATATGTGTGTGTGTGTGTGTGTGTGTGTGTGTGTGTATAGTGACGCGCAGTGAAGATTTCAGAACATATGCTTAAGTAAAAAAATAACGCAAATACATAGTAATGCTCGGGCATAGACCTATGCCACCTTCCTCTGAATAGATTACTTTTAAAGCAGGAGTAAATAAGGCTGGTGCATATATATATATATATATATATATATATATATATATATATATATATATATATATGATGATTGCAACGTCTTGTCAGACGAGTGCCACTCCCTCCGGCACTTAAAGTCCATGAACCCAAAAATGACTTCCATCGCCACAGAATCGTTTTAATAGACAAATACCTGAGGGAGTATCTACACACAGATGATGTTACAGAGGTTTAGCTTTGTACAACAGCTAAGTCTCTCTCTCTCTCTCTCTCTCTCTCTCTCTCTCTCTCTCTCGGTTCAACATGTTGAGATGTTGGAGGAACCAGTTTAGCCGCCGGTGACCCGACCATAAGGTAGGTAGTACCGGGTTACATGGTACCAGTAGCATATGACATGACCTGACATATACGTGTATATATATATATATATATATATATATATATGTATATATATATATATATATATATATATATATATATATATGTATATATATATATATATATATATATATATATATATATATCGCAATGGTTAGAAGCTCCTGCTTCCGTATAGGCGATTATGATTCGCTCCTGGCTGGAGGCAGTCGCTTGTCTAACCTCACTGATGAGTTGTAGCACAGCGAATCAGTACTGTATTTGGCTGACTATTATGCTGCATATTTTGGGTTGACCATTTGGGAAGTGATATGCAAATTTCCATCAGTGTATACATCGATGATCATTATGTAAACAAATTGAGCTTAGGTACTTTGGGCAATATGTTTCTATTACGCCATATTGAATTTAAAAAATTCAATCTGGCGTCATGGAAAAATATAAAGGTAACTGCAGCTTCTCTTTCACCATGCCAAATCCCATTTGAATTCCTTTTGGCGGATTGATTGTTTCTATTTCTTCTGATGAGTTAAGGCCATAATATATTCACTGATTGATATAATAATTAAGTGATATTTTCGCTACGAAACAGAGAGTGTCAAGAATTGTATATGTCAACTGATTTAAAGAAATAAACTATAAGCTTGTCAACATCATAAATTTTGGAATATAATTTTTTCTCATTTATTTTATATAAATATTATACACTCTAATCACATTGAGCTTCTCATATAAGGATTGATATATAATAAGAAAAATATATTGCTATATAAATAAATATATATATATATATACATTTATATATATATATATATATATTATATATAATTTATCAAGGACATGAACAATTGTATCCCTATAAAGCGAAAGCTAAGTCACAGCTTTAAATTGCATCCAAACTTCGACACCCTAGTCGAACTGGTCAACATTCCAACTATGTCAGAATTCGAAGTAGCTCCAACACACGAATGTAGGAAAGCCCACACGTACCGACGAAATTCCAACAGACCTGCTCAAGTGCGATAAGTTCCTGCTCCGGCACTTGTACGACCTCCTCTGCATCACTTGGCACAGCGAAAAAATTCCAACAGTTATGAAACATGCTAAATATGTTGTGACACGATCGGGCGTCTTGATTTTGAATGATGGTCACTGTTAGATAGTGCAGCCCGAAAAGCGGAATTGGCGCTAGTGGTGTTTTTTTTTTTGATCGAAAAATAAAAACGACGAAATTACATTTTTGTTTGTTAAATATGGAAACATGCAAAATAAGGTCCATCTTCCTTAATTAAAACAAAAAACACTCACGTTTAAAAATAGATATCAGATGAACAATACATGGAATGTCTCGGTCGATATTCGATCATTCTATGTCAATGAAATCGAGTATCTAGAAAATCGAGTTACGCTTACGTGTTGGTCGGAGTCTCTCAGCGAACGTGACAGAAATCATATAAAAAACCGTGCAGATTATAGCAAGGGAGTAGTCGGCCGGCAGTACTGGTGAAGAGTTGAGGAAGCCGCGCCCTCTGATCCCATCCTTAGAATCGAAACGCCTGGTAGTGTTGTTTGCCCCCCCTCCCGGTTCTTTTCTACATATAACAAGCGTTGTTGTTTTTTCTTGTGACGTTATCATCATTACCAACACCACACGACAAAACCTCTTAATGTTACTTTATTTAAATAGGAGACAAAGGAGATTGCAATAACTACCGTGGTATATCTTTAGTCAGTGTCACCGGCAAATCTTTGACAGAGTGTTCCTTCCAAATTTCAAACGGCGTTTATCCAGAATCGCAATGCGGCCTTGGCATCGGGCGCTCAACCACGAACATGATATTTTCAGTGCGTCAAATCCAGGAAAAATGAAGATAACAACGTAGGCCTCTCCATATCGCATTTGTGGACCCCACAAAAGCTTTTGACATGGTCAGAATAGATGGTCTGTTTGCCATCCTACAAAAGTTGGGCTGCCAACCAACTCTTCTTAGTTTGATCAGATCACTCCATGATAACATGACAGCCGCAGTCTTCTTCGAGGGTGACATCTCTGACAACTTCCCCGTGTGCAGTGGAGTCAAGCAATGTTGTGTGTTGGCTCCCACACTATTTGACATTTTCTTCTCAGTGCTTCTGCAGCACGCTTTTGCAAATCAGGAGGACGAAGGCAGTGTGTTCCTTTATACTCGCTCTGATGGAGAACATTTAAACTTGGCTCGCCCACGCGCCAAAACCAAGATTCGAAAAGTGCTAATACTTGAGCTGATGTTTATAGACGATGCTGCATTGGTCTCGCACGCTGCAAGTGGACTCCAGCGGCTGCTGGACAAATTGAGCGCTGCTAGTGCGGAGTTTGCACTGGTAATCAGTGTGAAGAAGACAGTTGTGATGCAGCAGGATGGCGCACCACCAATCACCATCAATGGTCACGAACTAGAGACTGCCGAGAACTTTGCAGATCTTGGAGACGACGATCGTACTCGCTTGGATACGTGCGCAGAATGCCCGACGGCCGTCCCCCTTAGGATATCCTCTACAGTGAACTGGCAATTGGATCAAGAAGCCGCTGTCGGGCGGTGCTGAGCTTTAAAGACGTGGCAAAACGGGATCTGATCGCTCTTGGCATCGATGTGAATGTGTGGGAGGAGCTAGCCGAAGATAGTCCAGCAGGGAGGCATGCGTTGAGTAAGGGTGGCAAAGGACTTGATAACCTTTTGTTCGAGAGGCTGGCGCAGAGAAGACAAAACTAGTGACTACGTTTACCGTTGCTTGCATTAATCTTCGTAGATTGCTTGCCATGACAATTACAATACAACAAAGCGAAAATTATAGTTTCACACAGTTAGAGACAGCTTAGTTTAACAATGGCATGCCCTAAAATAGCTTACTTATTCATCATATTTGTCTTTGTTGATTCGATGATATAATAAATATTTATGCAACCTTTATCCATAATGGTTTTAATTTAATATGCTTCCGTCGTAAATCAGGTTCATGCAGCATAGGTTTTATTCATACAGTTTCTGTATTTATTATTATAAAACCAAGTCTATATGTTACATTTTATTGTACTCAATATATAGTAGTGATTGACAAAGCAAGAAAATACATACATATATATATATATATATTGTGTACAGAAAGTTGTTAGTTGAGACAGATCATTGGTACCGTCGGTTTCAAGCCCGATAATAAGGCCCGTTTAAGGTATCCTTATCAAGCTTCTTCAGCCAATATTCGTGAAGAGAGCTTGATAAGGATACCTTAAACGTGCCTTATCATCGGGCTTGAAACCAACGGTACCAATGATCTGTCTCAACTAACAACTTTCTGTACACAAAATATGAGTACGCTCTTAAAATTTGGATTTTCCTTTTAATTGAGCACTTTGCTGGAATTCTTTTTCCAAAAAAAAACTAATCATATATATATATATATATATATATATATATATATATATATATATATATATACAGGCAAAAGTACCCGTCGTTGACTGGGGTCAAAAACAGCCTACAGAAAATTGACTCTGATTTATGAATGTATGATCGGTTATGAAAAGGAAGGGTTGTAAAGCGATAGCTTCAAATCTGGGGGTATCAAAACCAAAGCAAAATATCATGAAAGTAAAAATAAAATGGATAACCGCCATAATTTTTTATACAATACCTGTTCACACTGAAACACTTATCACAATATTCTGTGGATCTATATTAAAAAACCTTGTTAAACTTTCTGACATATGTCCATACTATGGAGGTCAGGCGCAAACGAACACCCCATAATTTTATTATACCATATTTCTTAAAACTGAAATATAATTATCTAAGTATACTTACGCAGATAGATATGAAAAGTCTTTCATAAAGTTGCCCCTATTTCAATTCTATGGGGGCCAGGCGCGAAGGCAGACCCTACAGTTTAATTATACAAAACCTAGTTAAGTTAAAACATACTTATAAAAGTATTATTATATACATCTATATCAAAAACACGTGTAAATGTTTTTGTTTTATTTTTATAGTTTTCCGTACTTGTGAACCAGGCGCATATGCAGACCCCACAATTTTAATGAATCATCATTATGCCAGATTAAACATACTCATTCCTGTGTCTCGATACAGCGTCTATCATTATATGCGATCAGTTTTCTACTATAGTCAACCATATAGGAACCTGTTTGTTTCCAGACACACACACAGACGTTCAGCTTTGTATTACAATATATATATATATATATATATATATATATATATATATATATATATATATATATATGATCCCTTGATAGATATAAAAAAAAAATTGGTATTATAGTAAATTTGAGAGTTGATGCAGTGATTGCAGGTGATTAAATGACTTACTGACTAGATGTTTTTTTTTAAAGAATGATAAAAAATAATTTTTGTGTGGTTTCAAATGTTAAAAACTTCAAAGACTATATATATATATATATATATATATATATATATATATATATATATATATATATATATATATGAGAAAACAGTTAATAAAATATGTTAAAAACACTTTGAAATGAGTTAAAAACATATTTAATCTTGAAAGGATACACTAGATAAATGGATAGTCCTTAATCCGCGGAGTTTCGAAGAAATACTCTCCTTCTCATCAGAGGGTAGGAATTAGCAAAAGTCGGGATCGGATTTTGCATGCAGAAGTATTTGATGAAACAACAAGTCAAAGATCTTACTTGAAACAAAATAAGTTAAGCAGAGGGAATATGGTAAAGGAAAAGGGTGATTACACGTGAATGGATAGTCTGGTGGAAGATAAAAAGCCCAGTGACGGTAAAATCCAAATGTAAAACTTCACGAAAGTTAAAAGAACTTCCATTTGTACATGTAAAATCCAAAGAAATCCCGTAATTGAAAGAAGATGATCCATAATAATCCAAAGGCAGAAATCCATGTATAATTCACAAAAATGTGTACAAGCAAAAAAATAATATTAATAAAAGAAACATAAGATGTGTTTTTCACTCTCCTTCCGAGACATAACTATAAATAAAAAAGATATGGGAAGAGAAAGGAGAGAAAAAAGATAAAGTAAAATATAAAATAAAGGGAAAGAAAAGTCAAAATGACCCAGACAGGAAATGTTAAAGACGCGAAAATATATATAGGGAAAAATAATATAGGTCAACTGAAATGTACAGTTAATCACTTAAAAAATGTTAGCAAGTTTTGTTAAACGACACTAAAAGGCAAATAAGAAAGGAAAATAAAAATAAATAAATAAATAAATAATAAATAGAAAATAAAGAATAAATAAATAAATAAAATATAATAATAAGCAAAATATAAAATATAATATATAATATAAAATAAAATAACATGAGAATAAAAATAAAATAATACAAAATTCTTTAAGGGGAGATGATGGCTGGTATCTGCAATTTCAGGAAATAAAAGTAAGTAAATTAATATAGTACAATTTAAGTAAATATACATACAAGATATGAAAGTATGGGTAGATTGATATATTAGATAGATATGAAAGTGTAAAGAATAAAACAGAAAATTCATTTCAAAGTGTTTTTTAACATATTTTATTAGCTGTTTGCTCATATTTTAAGCTCTATTTCCTATTTGGTTTTATCGATCTTTTATATCTGGGTGAGTTAATTTTATAAATATTGATTCTTTAAGATTCATAATTTACTTTAATTTTTCCATCTTGGATCATTTTGGTAAATTCAATTGTAATTTTAATTTTATATATATATATATATATATATATATATTTATATATATATATATATATATATAAATATATATATATATATATATATATATATATATATATATATATATAAGCAAACATAACCATATATAAACCGCATCGGCCTCTAAGTATATATATATATATATATATATATATATATATATATATATATATATATATATATATTATATAACAATAATAGTATTCATACAAACGATTTTTTATCATTTTTAATATCGGGTTGTAGATATGGAGTATGTAACAATCGATTTTACTGTGACTTCTATAAACACCTCATTTCATGCATTGTATACCATTGAGATATACTTCCCAGAAACTCTGCCACAGAAATCTTGAGAATTCATATTTCTGAACAACTCCTTATCTCTAAACGCAAAATGTCTCTAAACAACAAATCCAGAGTAAACTTCACATTACAGCTTTTTCTACATTCTCATATTAGCCCATTGAATACATCCTTTTTTCTTCTCTCATTCTCTCTACTACTATTACGCATTTTTTCTCATATCCTTTTTCTTTGCGATATGTTCATAGACAAGTATTTTAAGTTTCCTTAAAAATCTATCAAAACATTATATTTTCTATTATTGGTTTACCTTCCTTTCACTACATAATAGATTTCTTCCCTATCCCCCACTGCAAGTGTTATTTTCGTGGAAGCAAGATTTCGCAAAAACATGATCCTTAGAATTGAGAGTTGCACGTGTATGAAAGTGTACTTTTTGTATTAATAGCTTTCGTACGACAATGCGTCGCGCAAAATCATCGACTAGGTTTATTTTACAATGAGAAATATTTTACTTGTACAGAATTCTTCCTATATGAAATCAAATAAAACCAATTACGCATGCCATAAAAATGTTCTTATAACAAAAGAATTAAATAAAATCATCGAGTACTTTAACTCTTAAATAAGAAGTTTCGCATTTGAAAATAGTAGGGTGATGAATACTTCCCTAATTAGTTCTAGTAGAGCTTTGTCAGTCTGCTGAGTTTTTTCTTCTACTTATCACTTAAAAAAATAATTTCGTCTTAGGAAAAATGATAATTAGTTTTAGTTTTTCTCTGAAAACTATTTAATTTTATTTAGCGCTATATCTAGAGCCTTGGAAGCCTTCTGAGTCTTGTTTTTAATTATTAACTTATCAGTTACATATATCACTATGTCTCTATAATATAAAGCTGAACGTCTGTGTGTGTGTATGTGTGTGTGTGTGTGTGTGTGTGTGTGTGTGTGGGTGGTCACGAATAGGCTCCTATATGGTTTACTATTGAAAACAAAAACTGAGTACATATAATGATAGACGATGTAATCAATGATCAGGAATAGGTATGTTTTATCTGACAGAACGGTGGTTCATAAAAATTGCGGGGTCTGCGTTCGCGCCTTGCCCCCAAAGTATGGAAAAAAAATTGAAAAAAAAAAACGTTTACAAGGGTTATTGATAAAGATTACACAAGAATATTTTGATAAGTATGTTTCAACTTAAATAGGGATGGTAAAATAAAATTGTGGCATCTGCGTTCGCGCCTGCACTCCATGGAAATATAGCAAAAACTTTACGAAAGACTTTTCCCATTTATTTGCGTAAGTACATTTTGATAATTATGTTTCAGTTTGAAGAAATATGGTATAATACAATTATGGGGCGTTCGTTCGCGCCTGCCCTCCATAGAATGTAAATATGTTTTATAAGGTTTTTAAAAAGGGGTGAGGGTCAACAATAACACCTTACATTAAATATTAATTAAAGTTATCTTATTTATTTTTTGGAGCTGAATCATATTGTGTCGAATAAATTCACGTCATAAATTCACGTTCTTATTAAAGTGAAAGCCAAAAAAAAAGTCGGGAATTTAGACAACTTGACACAAGTTTAGCATAACTCTGTTTTTTTTTTTTTGCATTTTCCACTTGCAAGTACCACTCTTTCGAAAAGATGTAAAAAGATAAATAATAAAAAATAAGAACGTTGCTTGTTATCGTGTCAAAAGAAGGAAGAAATTCTGCTCACGTGATTACCTGTCTTTTTAAAAACATTTACATACCCTATCATTAAGTTTTTGCCACTGTATTAGAAGGAATTCAGTTGATTACAACCCTGTTTTCGTCTTCTTTACATTAGAATAGTACAACCCGTAGTCTGACGGCGCAATACTACACAGTTCAATACTGTAAAACTGAAACAAGGCTATTCTGCTTGTAAAATGGGGCCATTTCTTATTCATATTTATATCGATTTTTTGCTTTAAAAAACTAAAGTAATTACGTGTTTACTTTTTTAAGATCCCATTTTGCTGTTGCGGAGTATTTTATTAAATAAGTAAAGCTTCATTATTTTTCCAAACTTTTTTGGTTTCTTTGTTTTTCGATATTTCGTCGATAATATTTAGTAAGAGTGTTTAGCAGAAAAACCAACAAACGACTACACAAAAAAATAAATATACAAGAAATAAATGTTACCATAGGCAATAAAAGTTCAGTTCATGTTTTTTTCTTCTTTTTAAATAGTTTTTAATGCTATTTACTGGAAATAATTTCAGCGAACCGAAATTAAAACGAAATTTTAGGCGATAACTACTAAAATGAATTTTAATATAAATTACACGTGCCATAATTAAATATTCCCCAAGCTCAAAATAACGGAAAACATTAAAATATGTTTATAAATATTCCTTACGTTGACGGAACTCTCTTAAATTGTTAATACGGAATGCTCAGTTGCCCGTGCTTCAAATTGAAAACGGGGCTCTCCATTAAAAAGTCGCTGCCATTTTGATTATTTTAAACGGGTTCGTGAATTTAAAAAAAAAAATTATAAACTACTTAAAAATACAAACCAATGAACTCTTCCACCATAAAAATAACTTTTATTAACTATGGTAACATTTATTTCGTGCATATTTATATTATTATATATATATATATATATATATATATAAACCTTTCTCTTTGTACGGAAACATCATTTTGTTTGTCACTCTTAGCTACGAATGGAAACAAAGTTGATATAAAAAATATATTTTCGCGAAAATTATATTTGCTTTCATCATATTTTGCTAAGGGTAAAATTTTTGAGTATCAAAACCTATCTCTCTACAACCCCCTTCTTTTCATAACCCATCATACTTTCAACAGTCGCAGTCCATTCTGTGTCGGCGGTTTTTGAACCCAGTCAACGTCGGGTATTTCTGCTAGTATATATATATATATATATATATATATATATATATATATAAAGAAGCATGATACTTATCGTTGAGCACTTTGAGTTGTAATAAAGTCAGTCAAATAAGCTCATACTCCCAGATCGTCATATAATCATTTAATCACTCTCATATTATATATATATATATATATATATATATATATATATATATATATATATATATATATATATATATATATCGTGTATGTCTGGACATCTTTTTATTTTAATAAAGATTGTGAAGTACAGCAGAGTGCTTTTGTTTAGTTATACGTTTTTATTTTTAAAAAAGGTTTCTGGTGGTGTTTTTGCGTATAATTTAAGGTATAAATAAATGTTCCATGATTAGATTTATCTCTTGTTGCATGCCCCGATGATTTTGCTTTTCGTCTTTCCTCAAGACATCGACAGGTATGCATAAGATTTGGTTGTGCTGACAGGGCGAATGGTATTACCAGTACTAGTCGAAGAATGGTTTGTGGATGCGAAGTTATTTATGCCCGGTTTGAACGGGGGGTAGTTTCTTGTGTTGAAGTTAGTGCAGGGTAAGTGTGAAAGAACTCTTTCAATATAACTCCATACATGAATTCAAAATAGAAATGAATATTATAATAAAATTATTTTCCTTAGTGTCCTCATTGAAAATTATTATAACACCTTAAAAACCTCAACTACAAAAACGTAATAGCCGTAACTCTTGCTTCCTAACTTTTTAAAGCGAATGTCCCGATCGATATGAGGTAGAAATATTTAAAATCTTCTTAACTGCGTCAGCCTAATTTCCGCTAACAAAAAACACTACTCTCTGAACTAAAATACACCAAACAAATTCTAATCAATAACGGATTTCCAAAATACATAGTCGACTAGCAAATAAAATCAATTCACTGGAACATAAAAAAACACTACCATAAATAGAAATAACAATTAACAGCAAAATCCAAATACAAGTAACGTTTTTTTTTATTGCAATCGCATGCAACCAGGATTTTAATTAGAAGAAACGCCATAAATAATATTATTCATAGATAGGTTTTGCCCACTGCAAAAAATAACCTTAGACATATTATATATTATAAAAAATTACAATCTCTAACCTACTCGGGCTGGTCAAAAAAATAGAACATCCTGTTTTATGGCGCTAAATTAATATTAAGGAAAGTTCTGTGAGATGTAATTGGTTCTAAAATATCCCTAGCATGCGAAACGTACTTACATAGTTGTTTAACGACAGATTTGTTTTTCATATCAATTCCCATGTCAGATTTTTTTTATTTTGTGCTTCAAAATAATAGACCAATGCAGGTAATTAAACAAAATTGTTTTTTATTAACAAAAGTACAAATAAAATTAATCAATATTTACCTTTTGCCTTGATAATAACATCAATTCATCGAGGCATAGAATCCACAAACTTCCCGCAGTCCTGTGTAATTACGGAATGCCATGTGTTCTGGATTGCAATCTTCATGGCTGCAAGGGTAGTAGGGTTTTCTTTGCGGAGCTTCCTCTTCATATATTCACACAAGACTTCAATAACGTTCAAATCTGCCGAGTTCGCCGGTCATTCAAGAACAGAGATCGATCGTTCTCGGAGCCAGGAAAACGTGATGTTGGCAGAGTGCGCCGGTGCCAAGTCAAGTTGACAAATGATGCCTGTAGCCTATCCACTGTCAAACTAGTTATCCAACACTGGCAGTAAATTAGCTTCCAGGATATCTTGGTCCAGTTTTGCTTTTACAGTTCCTTTGATGAAGCATAAATTACCAACACCTTTAGATCTGATATATCCCCAAACCATGCAAGAATGCGGGAACTTCACAAACTCTTTAACGTATTTTTGGTTATACCGTTCCGGGGTTCTTTGCCAAACACATAGCGCTTGGTCGCCGAAGGAGATACAACATCAAGACTAATCTGAAAAGATCACACGCTGCTATTCGTCTGCAGTCAAGGTTTAATGAGCAGTAGCTCATCATAATCTCTTCAAGATCTGCTTCTTGTTAAGGAGCGGTTTGCTGGGAGCTATACGATTTCAGTATACCAGTATCCGGAGCCTTCCTTAGGTAGTTTTCTTGAAACGTCGGCACTCGAAGCCTGTTTTAACACTTCAGTGATGTGATTTCTTGATTGGAATCGACTTTTCTTTGCCACCTTGTCTAGTGCCCGGTCTTCCCTTTCAGTGGTGCTTTTCTTCCGTCAGCATTTCTTGTGGATACTATTGGAAACACCCTCAACACATTTCTGAAGCACTTTGTTCACCACCGATCTTGAACATCCGACCATGATTGCGATTTCCATGTGCGTCTTTTCTTCTACCAACAAATCAAAGATATGCTACTTCTCAGGCAAAAAATATGTCTTTAGAGAGACCCATACTTATACAGTATCATTAAATCGCTTAAAAATATTTTAAACAGTATTTGCAATTTATTTTTTTAGTTTAACATTACTCAACGACAAAATGTTCTATTAACTTGCAGCGTTTACTTTTCTTATGTGACAATGAATTACTCATCGTCTGCCTCAAATGATTAAACATAGTCGTAATTGTTATTTAAATATAAGACATCTCGCTTATACAATTTACAAGCCGAAAATTATCCCAAACGGAACGAATTTACATATGTTCATTATTTTGAACAGCACGAATAATTATATAAAACAACGCCTCTTCCATCGTAAAACCAATAGAAAGAAAAAAAAGGCCATGTATAAGTCCAAATGCCCACTGGGAGAGTGTAAAATTTATCATAACAACAACAACAACAACAACAACAACAACAACAACAAAAACAGTACTTAGGTTGGTGACGTCAGTTATATAACGACCATGTAAGCCAGTCGCATTACCATGAATAATGTAGAACATAGTGCTATATTACAACATTTACAGATACAGTATTATTGCCCTCCTCCGAAGTTAAAAAAGTTTTAGTCAGCAACACGCAAATAATACAATATGACCGATTAAAAGCTTTGGAAGCGAGGTTTATAAGAACTCCGAAATCTGTCCTGCACATGTTTACTTATCAATCGATCCCAAACATCTTAATATGCCTAGTGTTACCGTCATTGCACTCTCGTGCATTGTTTTCACCTATAAACTAGACATCCTCTCACATAACCCCTCCCTCTCCACTGAGCACAAACGGCTTCGCATGCACTAACCGTTTTGTGACTACTATATATATATATATATATATATATATATATATATATATATACTGTATATATGTACATATAGTAGTCACAAAACGGTTAGTTATGTCTCGGAAATAGTGTGAAAAGCACATCTTATTTTTCTTTTATTAATATTATTTTTCCTTGTACACATGTTTGTGATTTATTCCATGGATTTCTGCCTTTGGATTATTAGTGACCATCTTCTTCCAATTACGGGATGTCTTTGGATTTTACTTGTACAAATGGAAATCATTTTAATTTTCTTGACGTTTTACATTTGAATTTTACCGTCGCTGGATTTTTTTATCTTCCACCAGACTATCCATTCATGTGTAATCACCCTTTTCCTTTACCATATTCCCTCTGCGTAACTTATTTTGTTTTCAAGTAAGATCTTTGACTTACTTGTTGTTTCATCAAATACTTCTGCATGCAAAATCCGATCCCGCATTTTTTTTCTTCGAAACTCCGCGGATTAAGGACTATCCATTTATCTAGTGTTTCCTTTTCAGATTAAATATGTTTTTAACTCATTTCAAAGTGTTTTTTAACATATTTCATTAACTGTTTGATCATATATATATATATATATATATATATATATATATATATATATATATATATAAAAAGGGGATTAGAACAGCAGTATAATGAGCACATGTATTTAATATTATAGTAAAATCACTAAATACAAGAAAAACAGTGTTCGTTGTAATGCAGATATATAATAAGCTCAATATGCATATATATCCTAGAGCTATTTTAATATTTGATCTGATTGATAATTTATAATTAAAATTAAAAATTTAAAATAGGTTTCATAAGGTGCAACACAACAATGTCAATTAATTGCAGGATCGTTTCGGAAACGATGTTTTTTATTGAGATAGACATTAAGTCATGGACAATAATTTTAACATATTGCTTTTTGAAACAAAGTCTCCTCATCAGCAAAAATATTCGGTGAGTTTTTTTTTAAAGGCACCAAAAGTAAACCTAGCATTTTCTTTTAAGTAAGGCAGACGTATCTTACAATGGTCCGCCGTTTAAAATTCGTAAGTATCAACGTCAAAGCATGCATTTGGATGGTAAATGTAGCTTATGAATGCTTGGAGATTTCAAAGGGAATATATATATATATATATATATATATATATATTGTGTACTGAAAGATGTTAGATGAGACACATCATTGGTACCGTCGGTTTCAAGCCTGATAATACAGGCCGTTTAAGGTATCCTTATCAAGCTCTCTTCAGCTAATATTCGTCTATTTATTATTATTTCATATTAGAGACGAATATTGGCAGAAGAGAGCTTGATAAGGATACCATAAACGGTCTTTATTATTGGGCTTGAAACCGACGGTACTAATGATTTGTCTCATCTAACAACTTTCTGTACACAAAATATAAATATTCCCTTACATTTCGGATTTTCCTTTTAATTGAGCACTCTGCTGGATTTCTTTTTCCAACAAAACTAATCATATATTTATGATATTTGTCAAAGTGATATAATAGCGAAAAAAATTATGAACCCCGCCCTTTCGTAAACACTTCATCATAGCATACATATCTATACATAAATACGTATACATGAAAAAAAATTAAGACTATAGACAAAAGTATATAATAACTAGGGAATATGTTTTAACTACGTTTTAATATGAAGTGTTGTGGAGACGCCTACTAATTAACATAAGCGGGTGAGTGAGATATATAAAGGTATCAATCACCAATACCGGGGGAGTGCGGCAACGACCGTTAAATAGGCACGACGCTTATGCTGCCTCCAGTAAGACATGCAACACGCCACCTACCAGAATATCTCCAACAGAAGTATATCTGAAGACATGTAAATATGTATATAACTTTTCTTCCTAATATGACATGTAAATATGTATATAACTTTTCTTCCTAATATATTATTGTATACCTTTATTTTCCGTGTTCTTGTTAATTATTGTGCAGACACAACATAAAGCAAACCCACTATTTAAAAATATAAAATTAATGCCATTACAAAATCATGAAAATGTTTATATGATGAAAGACAAGACGGAGAAATATATTGAATCGTGTTAATTGTTTAAACGATCCGTGTGCATAAGTATAAGGTAACCTAGATCAACGCAATAAACATTTATTTCTGACATTAAAACACGGTCTTAATGGATTCAGCAGAGTAAAATCACTTACCGCATATCGCGCTGAAAATGTGTGATTGTTAGGATAATGACTTTCTATTCAAAGAACATCCGGGAGTTGAAACAAGAGATTAACGACCAACGTAAATGGCGGATATCTGTTTAAGAATTACGATAGGAAATCGAATCATTCGTAAGAAATTACGATGTTCCCAATAAAACGTTTATAACTATTCATGAACATCCATTCTGATTATATATTCGCAAAAGAATAGAGATAGTCTCATATAAATGCGATAATAGTAGTGAAATGCATGCATGGCTATAACCGGAAGTAACCATCTACACAACGTTTCTTACAATATTGTAATTGAAAAGTTTTATAAAAACATATCTTATTAACATTTTTTTAATCAGGTTCTTATTTATAAATGTAATGCCAAACTTTGGGATTTACGAGTACACGTTATAATAACTTGAAGATATTTATTAATATGTTTTTTTTTTAAATTTCATTTTCACCTCAAACGAGGAACAGTGCTACATTAATGTAGAGGCTATTTTCGGAGTCATATGTTGCAGGACTACTATGTAGGGAGTTGAGCAGCAAGATGTTTTTTACAGTATACATGAATTCTGCATGTTAATATAGTTGGGAAACAGGAACCCGGAAAGGGGTTCCAAGCCAAGCAATTCTGGGGAATTAATTATTAGAGAAGAAGGCCTTCTTATATCTAAAGATTCCTAATGTGAAAAGGTGGGATATTTTGTTTTTCGGGTTTGTCAGATATATTAGCATCGCGGGAGTACAAGGCCTTGTAGTTCGTCCACCACTAAAATACTTGTTGAAAAGGTAAAGGTGCAGCATTTTGTCGATCGTACCACAGAAGCTGTTCCGCAATCAGGAAAGCAAGATTCCTTAAGACATTTGATGTAAAGTTTAAAGAGGGCGGGAGAAACCTCAGTTGGTATCTATTACGTTTGCGATTTAGGAAAATTATTTTAAAATGTAAGCTAACATTACTCCACCGATAAGACACAAAACGGTTTATAAAACTCCATTTTGAAATGATACATAATTAAAAAAGAAAAACACTACATGTTCAAACCATTTGTAATAGATTATTGCAAAAACAAACCATACGATGGGATTTCAATAAGTTTTAATATTGTTTGTACACACATTTCAAATTGTCGTATCTCTTTCAGTTTCAGCACGCTATTGCTGGGCATCTTATAAGATGATTGACTAACCTTTATGATCTCATGATCTAATGAACAGCTACATAAGATCAAGCCGGATCGTCATAGCTTCTGAATTTCCAAAAATACAATCGGGACAGGATTGAACAACGATGTGAAATAAAATTCTATGTAAAATTCAGAAAACATGCTACAGAAGCGTATGAAATGCTACAGACTGTTTTTGGACCATCTTGCATGAATCGAGCACCAGTTTTTGAGTGACATAAGAGATTACAGCAATGTAGGGAGTCTGGGAAGATAAATTAGAGGTGTGGGCAGAATAAAAAAAAATTTGAACACTGCATTAGATTTCCAAATACAGAATTTCATGAATAAAAACTGTTGTGTGTCTATAGAGACAACAACTGCACAGATTTATATCAGTGTGGGAAAGGTGCACACAGTTATTCGCGAGGAACTGAAGATGCGGAAGATTTGCGTGAAGGTTTTCCCTAGAGTGACCAGATAAGATTTGGATTATTTTACCAATATAGATATCAAGGCAGTTTATTACCCTCTATATAGTCTAGACCTTGCTTCCTTTGACTTTTGTTTATTCCCTACGCTCAGGGAAACCCCGAAGAGCTATCGTTATGAGACATTAAAGAGAGTGTGACGAGGGTCATTGATACATTCATGATGTCTCCCAGAAGTAATTGGAACCGTACAATGAAGACATTGAAGTTGGGGAGATTCTTTCGAAGGGGGCTAGAGTTCTGTGTGTATAAAAAAGTGGCTATACGAAAAACATTGTAAACTTATTGAAGGCATCTCGTTGAATATATATTTGATTAGAATTATTTTTTAATAAACAGGGGATAATTTTCACTTTTGTTTTACTCATTGAGGTTTTTGTTTATTACTGCAGTGTTTGCTTCGCCTGTCCATAGCAAAATAAAATTAAGAAAGGAAATCACTAGTATCAAATGCTAAAAAATCCATTTCTACAGAAAAATGAAACATTTTTAATTTACAAATTCGCAATTTTTATATAATATAAAAAAATAGAGAGTAAACAGAAAACATGAATTTAATTTCGATAGCGTCGTAACATTCTGCCCCTAATTTTAACATTTTGTATGTCATTAGTGTAATGTCTGGCATTATTTCGATAATATTGTGGCTTACTAGGTTAGAATTGATCCAGCAAAAACTTATATTTGATGAATTTTCGCCTATAAGTAGTATCTTAGTTCCTCGCATCACGTTGTTTTATACGTTGTCTTAAAGGATGCCCATTTTTGTTAAATATCTCATGATCGTTAAATAGTGAATATAAAAAATGTTTTAAACACATCGTAATAGCAATATATTATATTGCTGTTCTGAACGATATACTATTAGTTCTAGCAGGTATTTAGCCAGAGAAGCTGAGTGAATTGTAGTCGAAACATCACGTAAGTAAATGGCAGATTTAACATGCCGTAGGTGTCGTTCTTATTTAAACACATGTGTAAACGATATATTTATTGTCCTGCAAAAGTTGATACAGTTCCATTTTTTTTCTGACCATCTACTACTTTTACAGTTGCATACAAGTCCCAAGACCAATAAGAGCTACTACCATGTCTGGAACTCAGATATGTTGTACAACGAATGTTCTCTACCGATCACAATTTTAACTCCAAGATCATTGCCTGCACCCTTAAATTACAAAACCGGAGAGCTCCGGAGAGTTCAACAAAGTTTCCGGTCGCGGTTATAGTATATGTGTGGTTTCAGGGAAGTGACATATAATGCAATCTCGCATCTCTAAACTCAACACTTGAAAGTCAACGCCAGTGGGTGCTTGAATGTGCAGAAAAGTATGGTGATCTCCTGCTGCAATCAGGTGGCCGCTGGCAGACTCTAGGTGTGGAAGAAAGAATCGGCGCAAGCCCACAAGTCCAAAGAGACCTAAGCTTAGCTTGAGACAGAGTGCTACGACTTTGTATCCGTCTCTGACTGATCCCCTTCTTCCCTGACCTGAGCCTTTAGTTTGGACATACGTCGCGAACATCACCAACATGACCTCCAACAATACCAAAGCAAGCTTAATCGCCATCATCCACCGAGTATTCGCCGAGCTCCCGGCTGCGCTTGTGGAATGAGCATGTTTGAAGTTCAGTTCCAGACCTGTATCGAGGCGATGATTGAGGCTAAAGAGGGCTATATTGAGTAGATGCAAGCTGTACTAAATCGCCATGTTTCTTGATTGTATTTTTTCAGTAAATTATTTAAAATAAAGCTGTAGTGTTGTTTTCTTTATCCTTCCACCATGTAGATCGTATGTATTCTTACGCGCCGATCTCAAAATAACAATATATTATCAAATGAAAGTAAAACAATAAAGTAATTGCCGGAACAGGTCATTGGAAAGTTAAATAATTGATATTTCAGATCACCACTCTTTCCCGGGGATGGGATCAAATAAAAAATTAATGTCTGTGACATTTGAAAACGGATAATAATATCATGACCGCTATATTTATAATCTAGCAGATATGATGCATAAAAATATAATGAAATATAATACGTGTATAATATCACGCCTTATAGAATGTAACTAAAAATAATTTAGTTGAGTAAAGATAACATGTCATTACTTAGTAAAGAAGATAGAATTCATTTAAGTTGTTAATGAATGAAATTTCCCCTTACAGTGTTGTATCTAAAAATCGCTCATATATTCTGTCTATTTTTTAATGCGTTCCACAGTATGTTGTACATCCTTCAATACAACACTTACAAAAACTCTATTTTTTACGTGGGGCTAAACACCTATAAATCTACAATACATTGGTGTTACTATACTTTTGCAGAATATCTTTTTGGACGCGGGAGGTTCTACGAAATATGTCCTATATGTAATAGTCCATCTCAGTAGATAATCTAAATATCTGTTTTATGCGAGTTTTGCTTCATTATCTATAGTCCGCAACATAAACTTGGGATTATTGGTGATCCGCTTTAAAGTTAGCTCTCTACTTTTATGTGGGCACAATATTCCACACTAGAAAGTGGCTTAGTTTCTTATTTTTAAACGGTAAGAGGCTGGTAGATATTGAATTGTAAGGCTTGAAAACGGCACTAACTCTGTCCAGGTTAAACCAGCTTCCTTCAAAGGAGGAATTTTCATAGGAGTATGGAATTAGAAGGCGGTCCCGAGTCGCGTGCATATCCTTGTTAGGAGAGTGGAGGAGGTAAGGTTTTTGAAATCTTTGATCGATGGGTCGACGTCCTCCTACATACAGCGCTTGGAATTTCAAATTAGTTACCCATCTGACCAGGTTCAAGTTCCGTAACATTTGTTATCTAACGAGAACCTGTGTCTCAACGTTATTATTCTGTGCTATTTTTGTAAGGAGAGAACTTTATTTGGATGAACTAAGAACGTATAGGTCACAAGTATGTATGGATTAAGAAAATAATTATATGTATATCAGTTCATGGCTACGCTTTTGCAAAGCTAAAATAACATCGTATACGAACCTCCAGGCAAATTATGAAATTTGATTACGAAAAAAAAATTCAGCAAAACAATTTTTGCAGAAAATATAGAAACAAACATAAAATCCAATATCATCAAGAAACGTAAACACACAAAAAAATTGGAAATTATAAATTTATGTTTTACAAACTTTCTTCGGAAAATGTAGAACTTGTTTGACATTTTAGATTTGCAACATATTTTTTAAATATTAAGCAAACATAAATAGAAAATCAATTTCCGATATTTTTTCTGAACTCACGATAATGTTATCATCTATAGATCTTCAATGTACTTTTGGTTTAAATGACTGTGTCATTAATAATTTATATATCGAAAACTTTAAGTATTTCTAAATGGAAAGTAACACCCAAATATGTTAATGAAACTGTAAGTACTTGTAAGTGAACTATTAAAGTTTTAGAGATGAAGAATGAAAAGAATCTTTGTGAACAAATGTACAGCTTGGTCCAACTAAAAAGTAACCCAGAAAACGTAGTATGAATGAGGAACATTCGTTTACTGTTTGAATAAACTGTAGCATTGTTTAAATAACCTGCAGTAATATAAAAGATGCTGGAAGTTCCCCCCGTTAACAACTTCGCATTTCTGGGCACGTTTACCAACGTTTGCAGAATCTCTGATGAATCTCCTGATAGCGTTGTTAACGATCTCTTTTAGTTGGTCCCGACTGTGAAATTTTTTTTATTGCATAACCTTTTGTATTTAAAGCCCACCAAAGATAAACATCACATGGTTACAAGTCGGGATAACATGGTGGCCATAGCCTTTGCTTATAGTCCTCTGTTCCGTAAACATGTCAAATAACTCCTGTCAGTGGTCTGTGAAACGCGTAGCAAGTAGCGCCCTTTTTCTGCGAAAAAGACTTGCATTTTGTCTTGTGGTGTTATTCGATTGTTCAATGAAAGATGAGAGAACCTGGCTACTTTTAACTGAAACATCCTGTACAAAGGCTTACCTTATTCTCTAGCACTTAGGTATTTCGGTTTTAATATTTTCGAGCATTCGAGTATTTAGGTTTTAATATTTTCTAGCATTTGGGTATTTAGGGTTTAATATTCTCAGGCATTTGGGTATTTAGGTTTTAATATTCTCTAGCGTTTCGATATTAAGGTTTTAATATTCTCTAGCGTTTAGATATTAAGGTTTTAACATTCCCTAGCATTTAGATATTAAGGTTTTAATATTCTCTGGTATTTATGTATTTAGGTTTTAATTTTCTCTAGCATTTGGGTATTACGTTTTTAATTTTCTCTAGTATTTTGGTTTTTAGGTTTTAATATTCTCTAGCATTTGGATATTAAGGTTTTAATTTTCTCTAGCATTTTGGTATTTAGGTTTTAATATTCTCTAGCATTTAGATATTTAGGTTTTAATATTCTCTGGTATTTGGATATTTAGGTTTTAATATTCTCTAGCATTTGGGTATTTAGGTTTTAATATTCTCCAGCATTTTGGTATTTAGATTTTAATATTCTCTAGCATGTGGGTATAAGGTTTTAATATTCTGTAGCATTTGGGTATTTTGTTTTAATATTCTCTAGCATTTGGGTATTATAGTTTTAATATTCTCTACCATTTTGGTATTTAGATTTTAATATTCTCTAGCATTTGGGTATTAAGGTTTTAATATTCTCTAGCATTTGGGTATTATAGTTTTAATATTTTCTAGCATTTAGGTATTAAGGTTTCAATATTCTCTGCCATTTGGGTATGTAAGTTTTAATATTATCTAGAATTTATGTATTTAGGTTTTAATATCCTCTAGCATTTGGGTATTTAGGTTTTAATATTATCTAGAATTTATGTATTTAGGTTTTAATATCCTCTAGCATTTAGGTATTTAAGTTTTAATATTCTCTAGCATTTACATATTTAGGTTTGTATAAAAATATATAGCATTTAGTTGTATAGGTTTCAATATTCTTTAGAATTTAGATATTTTAGTTGTTATATTCACTAGGATTTGGTATTTAAGTTTGAATATTCCATAGCATTTCGGTATTTAGGTTTAAATATTCTCTAGCATTTAGGTATTTCGGATTTAATATTCTCTAGCATTTAGAGCTTTAGTTGTTAATAATCGGTAGCATTTGGGTATTTAGTTTTAATATTCTCAAGAATTTGGGTATTTTGGTTTAAACATTCTCCAGCATTTAGGCATTTAGGTTTTTATATTCTCTAGCATTTAGGTATTTAGGTTTTAATCCTTTTTACATTTGCGACTGTTTTATTTGTTCAAAGAAAAACATGTCATGTTACTGTTGAATAAAAACCACTTTGTTTTACAGTTTTTTATTCTAATTTTTCTAATTGATTTGAAAATAGGGCTCGAATATAGGTTTGGCATCATTATAGATCCCAAGAGACGCCATAATACGCAGCAGTAGATTGAAATAATCGAGGCGTACCTTGCCACACAATCAGTTCTGACAGCGATAATACAGGAAAAATTGCAAGAACAATATACATCTTAAATGGACCATTAAACGTTTGTTGATAAAGGTTTGTTAAATTGCGTTTATGCTGAGGAAGTTAATTCTTGCACAGATTAGGAACGGGAAAACATTATGAACAATATAGAGCATCGCTCTATAATGCAAACATAGATTTAGAGTTTATCCGTCGTCATTTTAAAAGCAACCCTACTTACTTTACGTGAACCTAAATGACTACAAACTCTAAATACTTACATTTAAAAGGTGTCCATAATTGTTTACATAGTAATCACGACTTATCAAGGTCCAGAGGTCACTCGACGATAGAGTGTGCAGTAGTCAATGGGACAATATCGTAGTAATCGTTATCAGTGGAAATTGGGAAAATTGGATTACTTAAGGGTAACATCCCTCAAGAACTTTTTACGTTGGACTTGATTACAAAAGTAGTGTAGTCAGTTGGAAAGCAAGCAAACAGAAGACAGCTCCACATCCGTGCAGTTCTAAGAAATTGGGAGGAAATTATAAATAGTGTTTTCACAAAGACGAGTGTTTCTTCTGGAAGTTTAGCGAGATGGGTCCATAGATTAGAGCTTAGATGTGCACTTGCCCTGAAAATAATAAATACGAGACAAGCGAGCAACGTATCTTCTGCGAGAAACAGACTACAGGGAAGAAAAGTGCCTCCCCTACTAGACTTCGAAGTCTATTTTGAACTCTATCAAAGCAGGGTCAGCTTTTTCCAGCAGCTCGTGCCCAGATGTGGCAACAGTTCTCCAGCCTAAGATGATGTAGGTTCTCATACAAATAGAAAATTGCATCAACAGTGAGATATATACTGGATCGGGAGAAGGATCCTACCATTTTTCCAGTGATTTTGATAACGGATTGAATGTAAGTGTTCCATTTCAGATCAGGAGTAAAGATTAAGTCCATGGACTAGTATAAACATGAAGTATCCCCAAGACGAGAACCATTGATTTCAATTCATGCCAGATGGGAATAAGATCGTTGATGATGTATAGATAGAAGCTTGGGTTTTATGTATTAAAAGTAACCAGTCACTTCTTGTTAGAAACTGGTAGTTATCGAAAATATCAAAGTTCAAATTGCAGCAGTTATTGGGCAAGGATATGTGTAATATCAACTATCAACTGCATGTATAATTAACGACAAGATTTATAATAAAATTCTTTATAAATGTTACACATTTTCATTCACCTATTATTTGGTTCAAAATATTTAAAGGTGTACTCTTTAATAAATTTTACATCCAAAGAAAATAGGGCGGTTTTCAGACTACCCTCTTTCTGACTTTCTTTGCAACTATATGTTTAATAATGTTACTATGATGAAGAGAATAGCAGGCATGAGTGAGAGCTAACAATGTAAATCACATATTATTATTAGAGGTGATTTAAATAAAATATGAAAAGTAAATAAAATATGAATAATGCCGAAGGCAATTACACACTGTTAATAAAAACTGAACCTCAACCCATATATCCCTAATTACTTTTCTCAAAATATCTCCTAATATTAAAACGATAATGGTGTCAATAGTGTGTATGATGAGATAAAATTATTTTACAACCCGAACTCAAATAATTCAGAGTAAAAGCGTGAGAAAGCACTAATACACATTATATATCCGGTCCAATTATTCAGAATAACAAAACAATATTAGATAAAAAAGGCATTGTTTTGCTAATTAACTTTCAATAGATTAAATGTAGAAGCTTGTGGAACCATCACGTAAAAAGGTTAAGAGTAAAACTGATTTGATCAAAATATGATGATTTAACGACTGCTTAAGGTGTGCTCACTCAGTTTTTGTACTAAACAAAACATATGAAAATGTATTACGGTATATAATATTGAGATCCTCAATACTACCTGGATTAATCAACAAACAATGGGCATATTCAATTAATTAGCTTGTACTACTCTTTATAACTGATATAATGCTAGCTAACGTAAATCTTCTGGTTACGAACATCGATACGTATTCGTAATCTATACATCTAACTATATACTTATTAGGATGAGCGTTTTCTCGATTTGACATTCATGTCAAAAACACAATTTTTCCTATCAAAAAATGATAAAAAACGAACTTTTTAATACGCGTTTATATGAATATGCGGACGATCATATGAAGTTTAACTTATTTGCATTTCAATTTTATTACTTCTAAGTGTTGTATGCTTTCTAAATAGATGCTTAATTTCATTAAACAATTACGCTCCATTCCATTTATGCGTAGCATCTTTTTCCTGCATAATTGCGTAGAATTTAAGATGAAAATGTTATAGTATACGGATATGTGTGTATATATATATATATATATATATATATATATATATACATATATATATATATATATATATATATATATATATATATGCTCCTCACCTTTAGTTTGGCATATGTAGAAGTGATACATGAATTACCATTAACGTATAAAGCGATGTTCTTTGTGTAAACAAATCGAGCTTCCGTATTTTGGACGATGTCAAAACATCGTTAAACTCACAACCCGATCAGCAGTCGCCGATAGCATTTTGGTTAGGAGACTTGACTGTCTTACAGGCAGCCGGGTTTCAATCCTGGCTTGAGGTAGTTGCCTGTCTAGCCGCACTGATGAGCTGTGAAACAGCGAAACACTACTGTATGTTGATGACTATATATACATATATATATACATATATATATGTGTGTGTGTGTGTGTGTTTGTATGTGTGTATCTGTAAGTGACTGTTTCTGTGCTCGTGCCGAAATTCTCAACCAAATTCATCTCTGTATATTTTGGCAAGACATATAGAGAATTAAAACCTTTAGCACGCTTTCGATTTAGTTTTTACTTTTAAAATAGTTGATAAAGCGCCAGAATAAAAACGAGTCACTAACACTGGACTGGCGGAACCTGACTGCACACGTTTTGTTTCCGCATACACGATAATTACGTTTTAATAGATTTAACAACTTTTTAGCAGCTTGTTATGCGTATAGATTAAGATCATATGCAAACAAATTAGACTAGAAAGATATATGTTATATTTTCCATTGTAGCTGATGCCACACACTTGATTTTTATTTACTTTGGAAATCACTATCATATATTATGGACAATAATATAGTCTATACATATTTTGCTGCATAAAAATAAGTATGAAATCTGCATGGATTAATACACTTTTAAGAGTATTGTACAATCGGGAAACATTCGCATGCTAATATATATATATATATATATATATGCATATAGTAATTTATAAAATATATATATGGCGACTAAGCTACACTGAATATTATGCGTTTCATCCACTGTAGGATTCGTCAGGCTTATGGATGAAACGCAGAATATTCAGTGTAGCTTAGTCGCCATATATATTTTATTAATTACTAACTAGCTCTACCTACGTATTGAGCACTTTTGAAGTAAATATATATATATATCATGACAATTTATATGGTGTCTTTTATCGCTCACGGAATTATCTTACTGAACATATATATTTACTATTACATATTATTTTGTAACTCTATACATGCACATATTTATATTGTTATGCTATACACTTTAATGCAATATTATTGCGATATTTACATATTTTTATTTTGGCGTCTAAATATCTGGTTTCGAACGGACATTAAGAGCCAACTTCTTAACTGCATTGACGAAACACAGATGCTGGTAAATGTATACGAAAAGATATGTACAAAAAATTCTATTCTTTGTTTTTCTACTGTCAGACTAGATGCATTACGCCGAACCTAAAAAAAAAGATGGATTCTGATGGAGGTCAATACGGCACTGATTCGTACAGGAGTGAATTCCATGCTGTTCTCCTCAGAGGATTATTTTGGTTCGCTTTTCCGTAAGTAAATGCTATAAAACTTTACTTCCAAATTCCTCGCCATAAAATGTAGCTTCTTGCATGTTGCTTGTAAAGAATAGTTATTATTTTTTTCTTAAGTGTTTCGATCGATAGTTCTTTCTTTCAGCCTTTGTATATTTTGCCATCAGTAAAATCTCCTAAAAGTAATAACATCATTGATTTGTTTGTTGTGCAACAACCTCAACAATCCGGCAACATGAGCAATTGTTTTGTGAAAGGAGGTATTCTAACTTACATTTATAGTTAAGTAAGATTGTACAGCATCTCAGCAATCTGTTTGCTGTATACACATGTTGTCCTTTCTTCTATCCGAAGATAGTTATGGTTAGTTTGAAAATTGAAAAACCTTTTATGCAAAGAGCGATGGTACTTTGTTACTGCGAATATTATTGCAAGGGCTTCCTTTTCGATTTGCGAGTAATGTTTTTTTTCGGAGGTAATAACGTGCGTGACGCATGTGCAACTAGTTTCTTGCTTCCATCTGGCATTGTGTGTAGTATACAAGTGCCTGTGCCATGAGAGCTTGCATCGCTGGCAACTATTATACCTAATTCTGGATTGTATTGTGTAAGAGATAGGTAGGACGTCACTGAAGTTTTAATTTTGTTGAATACCTCCTGGCATTCACATCTCCATTCGCAAATACTGTCTTTCTTCAAAAGTGTGTTAAGAGGGGCTCGAAGATTATGCATGTTGGGAATAAATGACTGGTAATAATTGGCCAGTTCTAGAAAGCTTTGCGGTTCGGTAAGGTTCCCGTGAGTTGGTATGTTCTTTATTGCAGTCCTCCGGTCAGGATCGTGTCTCCTTCCTTCTTTGTCCATTATGTATCCTAACTATTTAATTTCTTCGTGGAAAAATTCGCACTTTCCTTCCTTAACTTTGAAACTGAAATCCAGTATTCGTGAAAATACATTTTGTGTGTGCTCTCTATGTTGTTCCTTGAATTAGCTGATAAGAATCATACCGTCCAAGTATGTTGTTGCGAAATCGAGCCCGTCTAGCATAGTATCCATTATTTCTTGAAAAATCGCCGGAGCGATTTTGACCTTAAATGATAATCTCTTAAATTTGTATAAACCAATTTGGGTATTTATGCAAAGTAGCTTTGAGCTATTTTCCTCAACTGAAATCTGAAGATAAGCCTCACTGAGATCGACCTTAGAGAAGATCCTACCTCCCTTCAGCTTCGCAATAATCTCCTCGGAACTAGGTAGTGAGTAATGGTAATCTTTAGCCAAGTAGAAATATCAGCTCAAACGCGGAATTCTCTTTGATTTCTTTTTGACGAAGACGGTAGGAGCTGCCCATTGGCTGAATTTCACTTTTGATAAGATGGCGGTCTTGACTAGGCTGTCAAGTTTCTCATTGATTTTATCTAGCGAAGAGAATGGTACGTTCCTTTATTTTTTAACTAAAAACTGGTTCTGCACCGGGTTTCAGGCCAAACCTGGCTGTTACTTTTCAACATTTCCCCAGGCCCGCGGTAAAAATTTCAGGAAAAAAGCTGTTTGGATCAGTTTTAAGTTCTTGTTTTTCTGTAGAAAACGATTCTACTTTTTAGCAAAAAGTGTTGATCGCTACACCCCACTGATTAAATTCCTGAAACCAGTCGGTTAAAAATAAATTTTCTGTGTTCTTGAGCACAAATAATTTCAGTTTTTTCGTTGTACCATTAAAAGTGACATTTGTAGTTAGTTCTCCTTCAAAATGTAGTTCTCCAGTTACCGTTTTTGTTGACTTACTAGTTTTATGGATAGCCAGCCTAGTTAAATTTCTCCACGTCTGTCAATTTATTATCGATAAGTTAAACCTAGAGTCTAACTTAGGGCAATTTAACTCCCTTGTCTAAAATTCTAGCAGGCGTATTTTCGACTGTTATTTTCGTCTTTCTTTTTCATTCTCGACTGTTAAACCTGAATTTTTCTTTTCCTCTGCCGTTTGCAATATGAATTTTGTGCCCTTGTTCTTTGCAATTAAAACATTCTTTGGTGCGAAAGAGGCAACCCTTTGACCAATGCAAGTTTCCGCAGCGAAAACAAGGGGTTGAAGGCTTCTTGTTTCCTTGCCTTTCGTGCTTGACTTCAAGATAGCGTCCAGTTTCCGCTTTATTTTTTGGAGCGTACCCCTTATATATTCTCTGTAAGTTCTTTATGTGTGCAATACCAGCTTTTTCGATGTTCATTGAGTTCTTCTTGATACTAATGATCATTTGGCAATCTGCCGTCAGCTGTACTGTGCTTAAGCCTGGTTCTCTTTCCAGTTTTGATAAACCTCTTCAATAAATCTCAGAGTCTCTTGTCGAAGTTTAACCCAGAACAAATAGGAGGCACTTGAAATCATCGGCACTTAATTCTGACTATTTGAAATCGCCACAGCGTTTGTTGACAATCAAGGCGAAAGTCAAATAGTCCACATCGTCTTTTCCCGTAGGGCTCAAGCATTTTCATCGTCTGTCGAACAGCGACGTCTTCGAACATCTGAATCTGACACTCTAGATCGCTAAGAGATGATCCTAATTTACCTCATATGTGCTTCCGGGTTGCAGTTGCTTACATCACCGCATCTGCCCTCTATCGCCCCCACAACAGCGTAGTTACTATCTTTGTGAGTATATCTGAAAAAATTAGCCACACCCTGTCTGCTCATCCCTCGGCTTACATTCACATTTATGGTGACTTCAATGTCCATAACGTGGAATGACTGACTCAGTCGAATAAGACAGATTATGAGGGGAAGTTCTGTCATGATTTTGCTATTGCCTATAACCTCACTCAGATTGTTTACGAACCCACACCTGTGCCCGATACTACTGGTAAGTATGAAAACCTTTCAGATATTTTTCTCTCAACTTCCCTTGAGTTACGTTTATGTTCCGTTCTATCCTCTCTGGGATCCTCCGACCACTCCGTCGTATTAGTTAAGATAAAAATGAAATGTAATAAGTTTTCAGACGTGCCCCATCCACCGAACTGTATACCGATACTTTATGGCTGACTTGGATAACTTCCGCACATTCATATCTGATCTACCTCTGCATTCTATGTTTTAAAAGTGTCCTCTATAGTATCAGACCAGACCGAATGGTTAATTGTAGGCATAAACCGATTCATACCATCCCAAACATTCAAACTAAAACCTAACAGCCAGCCATGGTTCTACCAAGAATCTGATGCTGCCATCGCGCGAAGAAATCACTTTTTCCATAGCTACCAACGTAAAAGATGTACTGAGATTTAATATGCATTCAAGACTGTCAGCAACCGTCGTAAAAGAGTGATAAAAATGCAAGAGAGCTATATGTTCAGTCCGTTCAATCCAAATTAGCTGATCAGCGGCTTGGTTCCCCCAAGTTTTGGCAAATAACAAATAAGATCCTGAACAGAGGTCATCTTTTCAGCATCAGATGAGGCCAAACAATTTGCCAAGAAATTTACAGCTAATTCTACCCTATGCGACGAAGGCCATCAACTCCCCGTATTTCCTCCTATGACAGACAACACGCTAGGTAAAATACAAATATCTGTGCGTGAGTTCGCCAAGCTAATTAAGAACCTTGATTCCAGTAAAGCAACTGGCCAGACGGATTTCCAATTAAAGTTTTGCCTTAAAGAGAAGTGCTTTCCAACACCCTGGAAAATCTCCTTAGTATTCCCTGTATTTAAGAATCCAGGTGATAAGTCATCTCCCTCTCAGTGCAGACCAATAAGTCTCCTGTGTGCCATGAGTAAGTTGCTGGAATCCATAATAAATAGAGAAGTAGGCAATTACCTCAGCAGAAATAGCCTTCGTAGTGACACGCAATATTGTTTCTATTCTGCTAGATCTACAGCAGATGTGCTAACGGTTATATCTCATAGGATTAGAGAATCTCTCGACAAAGGTTTCCCTTCTACGGCAATTGCTCTTGACATATCAAAGGCCTTCGATAAAGTATGGCATAAAGGCCTACTTCACAAGATCTCCAGGTACGGTATAACTGGAAATGTTTTCTCAATCATTAAATCATTTCTCTCTGATAGGCTCATAAGAGTAGTGGTTGAAAGCAGAACTCAGAAGCCCGTACTATTAATGGTTGAGTGCCTTAGGGGTCAATTCTGGGGCCGACTCTCTTCCTGATCTACATCAATGATCTCCCAAAGCGCACACATTAATCATTCGTTGACATCTATACTGATTACTCAACCATCTATGGCAACACATCAAAGGCAATTCTCTCTCCCCTTGAGCGCGTTGTACAGTGGGGGAAGAGGTGGCTGGTTACCTTAAATGCATCTAAAACCAAGCTCCTATCATTAAATCATCAACGCTCTGATCACTATCTGGCATCAATTGAAATGTATGGCTCTCCTCTAGGGGATGCTCCATGTTTTGATAAGCTTCTGGGATTGACTTTTACTCCTTATCTGAAATGGAACACGTACATCAAGTATATTGCCAAGGTCGCTGGGAAATTGCTGGGATCCTTCTACCGCTCCAGAAGATATCTCACTACTGATGAAATTCTTTATCTATATAAAAGCCAAGTACGTCCAAATATGGAATACTGCTGCCACATCTGAACAGGAGCTGCTAAAACAGTGTATCCTGTCTTGGCAGAAGACAAAAAAGAATTCGTGGCTTAGTGAGGGATGCCCTTTTCTCTTCTCTGCAGCCTTTCTCCCACAGAAGAGACGTTGCGAGACTATCTTTGTCTTATTTTTTTTTCATGGCAAGTGCTCGTCTGAGCTCGAATCTCTGGTTCCCTCGCTAATCTTCCACGATAAACACCCTTCTAGCTAAAACAATTGTCAATAATTTTCACCGCTTTTTATCTTTAACGTAGATTCAATGAACCAATCTTTTTTTTTACACGGTGTTCACCACTTATCAAGGCCCGGAAGCCACTCAGGGATAAGGGTTTTATTTCTTTCTTAGAATTGCACGCCTGTGGAACTCTCTACCATTTGCCTGCTTCCCACCTTAATTCAACTTCGATGTCCTCAAGTCCAACATAAACAAATTCCTGATGAACCACCCCCTTTAGTAATGACAATATATATCAAATCTCCAATACTAACGAATACTACAACACTATCCTATTGATTGCTGTACACGCAATAACTACTATCCACTAGTGGCTTTTGCAGTTTGATTAATGTTGGCTTCCGTATAAAAAAGCTGATTAGTTCAGTTAGTCGTTTAACGTTTTCCGGCAAGATATAGTCGATGAATTTGTCGTGTTCCATAACCTCTAATTTGCTGAGAAGCAAACGGACTTTTTTGTTGTTCTGCCAATTTCCACAGTCGATATTGTGCATATCTTAATCTTGTCTGAGATACGTTTCAAACGTTAGATTTTCTCCATGACAGTAGGTGAAATTATTTAGTGTACTCTGTGGAAACGCTCTATTTATCTCTGTAGCTTGATTCTTATTGATTATACCTGGAATAAGGGGTTCAGTTCACTCGTTCTGTTCTATTTGTGAGGCAAATGGTCTGCCCTTAGCTCTTTTTTGGATTTGGAGTATTCTTTCTTCTGCCTGCTGTAGTCTATCGACAGCTCTTTGATAATTAATTTGAAATTCAATTAAGCGTGTTATCATCTCTTTCACATTTTAATTATGTCTCTTTTTATTTTATTTTCTCGAAGAGAAAAGAATCCATTCTTTTAAGGCAATGTGTAACTTAGCGGAACAGATACTCTAACTTAACATCTAAATCTGACCCCAAGATCGCCAGGGGCATGGAATGTGGCAGGGATATCTCTACAGATGATCCTAATTTACCTTATATGTGCTTCCGGGTTGCACTTGCTTACGCCACTGCATTTATATTTGCCTTCTATTGCCCCTATAACAGCGGAGTTACTATATTTAAGAGCATATCTGAGAAAATAGACCACATCCTGTCTGCACACCCTCGGCTAACATCCACATATGTGGTGACTTCAACGTCCATAACGTGGAATGGCTGACCCACTTAAATAAGACGGACGATGAGGGGTGGGGGCTTTTGTCATGATTTTGCCATTGCTTATGACCTCACTCAGATTGTTTGCCAGCCCACCCGCGTGCCCGATACTACAGATCAATGTGCCAGCCTCCTAGACCTTTTTCTCTCAACTTCCCCTGAGCTATGTTCATGTTCCGTTCTTTCTCCTCTAGGATCCTCCAACCACTCCGTCGTATTAGTTAAGATGAAAATTACATGTAATAAGTCCCCAGATGTACCCCTCAACCGTACTGTATACCGATACTCCATGGCTGACTGGGCTAGCTTCCGTACATTTATATCTGATCTACCTCTGCAGTCCATATTTAAAAATTATGTGTCCTGTATAGTATCAGACATGACCGAATGGTTTACTGTAGGCATAGACCGATTCATACAATCTAAAAAATTCCAACAAAAACTTACCAGCAAGCCATGGTTCTCCCCAGAAGTTGCTGTCGCCATCGCGCACAGAAATCACTTTTTTCCGTAGCTACCAACGTAATAGATGCACTGAGACTAAAGCTGCTTTCAGAACTGCCAGCAACCACTGTAAAAGAGTAATAAAAAATGCAAAAGAGCTATATGCTCAGTCCGTTAAATCCAACGTAGCTGATCAGCGGCTTGGTTCCCACCAGTTTTGGCGAATAACAAACAGGATCCTGAAGAGAAGTGTGTGTTCTATCCCAACCATCATCAATTAACCTGAGGTTATCTCCTCATCTTCAGACAAAGCCAAACTATTTACCAAGAACGTTGCAGCTAATTCTACCCTATGCGACAAAGGCCATCAACTCCCCATGTTTCCTCCTATAACACAGGACACGCTAGGTAACATACAAATATATGTGCATGAGGTCACCAAGCTGATCACTAACCCTAATTCCAGTAAAGCTACTGGCCCTGACGGCTTCCCAATGATAGTGTTAAAAAAGCTTCAACGAGAACTTGCTCTCATATTTACGAAACTGTTTAAACGTTGCCTTAGGGAGAAGTGATTTCCAATACGCTCGATAACCTCATCAGTATGCCCTGTATTTAAGAACTCAGGTGATAAGTCATCTCCCTCTCAGTACAGGCCAATAAATATCCTGTGCGTCATGAGTAAGTTGATGGAATCCATATTAAATTGAGAAATTATCAACCACCTCAGAAGAATAGCCTTCTTAGTGACACGCAATATGGTTTCCGTTCTGCTAGATCTACCACAGATGTGCTAACAGTTATATGTCATAGGATTAGTGAATCTCTCGACAAAGCCTTCATTTCCAGGGCAATTCCTCTTGGCATATCATAAGCCTTCGACAAGGTATGGCATAAAGGCCTACTTCATAAGATTTCCAGCTACGGTATAACTGGAGATATGCTCTCTATCATTAAATCATTTCTCTCTAATAGGCTCATAAGAGTAGTGGTTGATGGACAAAAATCAGAGGCCTGCAGTATTAATGCTGGAGTCCTTCAAGGGTACGTCCTGGACCCAACTCTCTTCCTGATTTACATCAATGACCTCCCTTAACACATACTTAAATCATTCGTTGACATTTATGCTGATGACACGACCATCTATAACACGACACCAAAGGCTATAAATGACAAAGCTCTTTCTGATTCTCACTCTTCTGATCTCGAACGAGTGGTTACGTGGGGGGAAGCCGTGGCTGGTTACCTTTAATGCATCTAAAACCAAACTCCTATCTTTAAATCATCAACGGTCTGCTCCCCATCTGGCATCAATTGAAATGAATGCCTCTCGTCTAGGAGAAGCCCCATGCTTAGACAAGTTTCTGGGCTTGACCGTCACTCATGATCTGAAATGGAACACGTACATCATATATGTTGCCAAGGTTGCTGGAAAGATGGTGGGATCCTTCTCCCGCTCCAGAAGATAGCTCATTACTGATGCAAATCTCTATCTATATAAAAGCCAAGTACATCCAAGGATGGAATACTGTTGCCATATCTGGGCAGGAGCTGCTTAAAACAGTCTATCCTGCCTTGACAGAGTACAAAATAGAGTTCGTGGCTTAGTGGGGGATGCCCTTTGCTCTTCCCTGCACCTCATCTCCCACACGTTTCAACCTCTCTCCCAGACGTTGCAAGCCTAACTTTGTTTTATTGTTATTTCCATGGCAGGTGCTTGTCTGAACTTCAATCTTTGATCCTCCCTCGCCAATCTTTTACAAAAAACACCCGTCTACCTGAATCCACCGTCAAAAACTTTCCCCACTCTTTGTCTATGCATAAATCAAAACGCGGATTCCATGAACAAAGCTTCTTTCTTAGAACTGCATCCCTGTGGGACTCTGTTCCGTCTGCCTGCTTCCCACCTGACTACAACTCGGATGTGTTCAAGTCTAACGTTAACAAATTCCTAATGAACCGCCCAATTAAGTAAACACTTCATCAAATTTCCACACAAACGTAATGTACTTGCAATAACCCTTATCCCTTAGTGGCTTCCGCGCCTTGATTAGTAGTGACCACTGTGTAAAAAAATGTGTTATTATGTGGATAACTAATATTTATTAGCTGAAAAGGCAAAACTCACGCTACATATAATATAGTTTGTGTTCGTCTTGCAACGATTCTGTATAATTTCAAATATATTCCCATTAAGACAAGTGTCCATACCACAACAAGTATATTTCTTTCTTGATAGTTCATTTGTTTTAAGTTATTCATAGACATTAAGAGTTCCTCTGTACCATTTTATTCGTTGAAAAAAATCCACACTAACCTACTGTACTTACAATAACCCTTATTCATGAGTGGCTTCCGGGCCTTGGTAAGTGGTGACCACCTTGTAAAAAAAAATCCACAGCAAGGGAAAACTTTTACTATTTATGGACTAGTATACACTTCAGTAGCTGTAACAGAAATGCAAAAAAAAATAGGTTAATTTTGCATACACATATTTAGTCGTTGTCCTTGCCACGTGTTCCTTTTGTCTCAGATATGCCATTAGTTCGGAAATTGAGAAATATTTTTTTTTGTTATACAATATACAAAATGCAATATACAACTTGAAATAAGCAATACAATACAAAATATACAATACAAAATATGCAATACACCACATGCAATATAATGCATGCAATATACAAGTTGACTTGTGTTCAGCAAAGTTACTGTTTTAAAAAGAAGTTCGTGTTTTCAGTAATAGATAATGTCGCACGAGCAGTATTTTTTTCTCTCCGCTGGCGAGCAAAAAATTATGCAACCACGAAAAGAGTCTTTATTTTAAATTGGCAGGTGAAAGAAAAAAATGTATCATATATTTTCAGTGTGTGCGGTGCTGTTGCAAAAATAAATGGCAAGGAAGAAGGAACATTTACTAAATCATCAAAAACGAAACATGCCTTCTCAGCATTTTTACCTTTTTATCCCACTGTCTCTTTGTCTTTTCTTCTTGTCGATACAGTTCAAATAAACAACTAGTCGGTCAACAATAACCATTTTGTCATAAAACAAGAATTCATTTCCCGAAATTACAATAACAGAAGAAAAAACATCTACATAAAGTTCATGTATAATTTGCATACAGGATTGTTCTACGGCAATTAAAACAAGATTACTTTTTCCTTTCTTTTTATAGCTAGCAAGAAAAATGAAATTCTACTTACAATTTCTTAGATAAATTTAAGGGTTGTAGACTTTTTATTTTACCTTGCCATTTTCTTCGTTGAACTTTTGTGGAATTGCGTTGTGAACTCTAAAGTTTGCAATTGGCCATTTCGTACGTTTGAAAGTTGAAGGTTTGCGCATGAGTTCTTTAATTTTATTGTTTACATCCTTGTCGCCATTGTAGTGGAGTCGGAAATGGTGACACGACGGCGATAATAAGAATAACATTTATATCAAGCGAGGTTAGTACGTCCGCGGGGAGTCGTCCCTGTGCGATATCGCGGATAGCCCTCATTGAGCGGTCTAGACTTGCTGGTTATATGGCTATTGGGAAAAAAACATCTTAGCGGTTATAAGGGTGCGTATGTCCCCACAACAATTATTATGCTACTATAATATTCAATAGTTATGCAATCGGATCTTATTTTTTACAAAAATCAAAACAACAAAACAAACAAAAAACAAAAAAAGTCAATAAATGCTTATCAGGCAAGAAGATTTCAGTCATAAATGCATGGTTTTATTTTTTTTATTTTTATGGTATGAAATCGAAGTATTTTTTTTTACAAAAACACGTCAGACAATATTTACCAAGGAAATAATATTCCAATCATGCATGCGTAATGACTTAAAAAAATAATTTAATGATATATTTCCAATGTGCAATCACTATAGCAAGCATGCCAGGAGCCAATTGATTTTCGTCTGTGATGAACTACTTCTCGTCAAATCTAGGCATACGATTGTATTGATAGTTTATGTATCGATAATATTATTAATAAACATCAGGTGGTAGTGGACAAGAAGACGGCAAGATTAGACACGATTATATATTCGGCTGAGCCCATCAAGAACGTGCACCTGAATATCACTTGCTGTTTCCACAAAAGATACTAGTCGACATATATTCTAAAAACCTGTTTTGGGGGGGCAAAGAGTGAAGTTTTTTTTTGTTTTTTTTTATTAACAATCCTTTTATCGTATTAAGTAGTTTGAATTTCATTAAAAATCAACTATGGAGCACTTTTTTTTCAGTTCGATGTAAAATCCCTCTATTATAACTATGCTACGGATATTTTTTATCTCATTGATTTATATTAAAATCACGGATGCGCAGCCTTTCTGATTTTTCGTGTTTGTTATTGCACGGTCCTAACCTGGAAACAAATCTTACCAGTTCAGACGATAAGTGACAATATTGTCGCTAATGCCCTGGGAGTAAAAGAAAATTAAATATTTAAGCGATCTAATTTTCTCCTCATTTATTGAAAAGTCGCAAATCAAAATCACCGATTTAATATCACTTTGTTAATTGTACATCTGCGCCTGCTAAAGTTGTGGTGTTACTTATAATTTAAAAAGGAATAGAGAAACCCCTGTGTGAATTACAAGATTTGTAATTGCAATTATGTCTATGATTTAAACGTGATAAAAGGTGAGTCACGGAAAGCGGATGTTTTTAGAACGCTTTTTGCTTCTAAATATTCAATTTTAGAGTTTAGTAAATGTTTAATGTACATTAAGCCACTTTGGCGTTCTGCCGCTCATCATTTATTCTTGGATTTCATGATCTTTCAATTTTTCAGTCAATGCTGGCTCTGGCACTCAAGAGAGAAATATCTATCAAGTTTGACCAATTTAAAGCATCCCAAGTTATTGTTGAATTTGTTCCACCCCTGAAAAAGAAAAGCGAAATCAAATTATTTTATTGACTTGACAAATGAACACAACTAATTTCAAATGGAGGTATAACTCGATGTAAATCATTTGATTAGTTTTATCTAAAAAAACGTTTACTTATATTGTTCAAATGCTTTTATATGCTCTTCTCTCACTTCCATTTCGGCTGATTTTAACATTGAAAAACTAAATATTTTAAATATTTTACGTCAAAATGGCAAATGCATTAAATCGAAGATTTCTTAAAGCAATTTCCTGAATTTCTAGAGGCCCTCATAACATCTTGCAATTGGCAGGTCACAGGTACAATATGAAATGCCAAATAATTTGCAAGTTTTTTTACAAGGATATTTTTGGTAAATGTGGTAATTATATTCTATTTATTTGCTTAACTTTTTTTAAAGCAGGTGTCCTGCAATTGCTGTACAATCTACAGTTCAGTTAATAGGGGCAAACCGGAATGTACTCCCTTTCAAATATTTATAATGCTATTTGTGATTATTTTGTCAAAGAAGAAATGCCTTTAAAGTTGGATGAGAATTCTCCATATAATAAATATATTTGATAACTTGGTGGCAGTAAAGGGTTCTGTTGTATTTAATGTAGAAAGTAGGCCCACAAATTTGTAGAATCACTTCGCGTGTAAAAATCGTTCCTTTCGAAAAATATCTGCCAAAATATATTTTATGATATTGTTAGGAGTTAAACAAAGGAAATTATGAATTAAAAAAGAAATTAGGAAATAAAAATAAACATAAAAAAGAAATAATAATTATTGTTTTACATACCGAACAGTATAAAACACAAGTCAACTAATGCTCAGAGAAATAGCTCTGCAAAGAAAAATGTTTTTTTTAAATAAAGAATAAATAAATGGCACAAATATTTAAAATATACCTTTTCTTACAATTAATTACTGTTTGTTAAGACATAAAATTCAAAATGTAATTATTTTTTATATTTGAATTAAGCCAGTCAACACAGTAAACGCTCGTTGGTCTCTGAGTAAACATCAAACTTTAACCAATTTCATGACGGTGTACAAGGAAATATTACCCAGCTCAAATAGAGCCTTAGGTCATTGTTTTTTTGGTGAATTTATTCTAAATGAAATATTTGTCAGGATATCTTTTTTATCGACTCTCATCAAGTTTTCTGAAAAAAAGGCATAGATATTACAAACAAACAAAAAAACAAATATTACTTACACTATCTTAATTTTCTTCTTCAAAAACGACGTTAATCTGGCATGCTTATTCTTTCATTTAACACCGGCATCTGGCAACGTAGCGACGGAATATTGATTTTTTTCAATCTTTAAGTTCAATTGCTCCAAAAGCGGTAGGGTTTTGGACAAAAATATGTTTGTGGTTATTGTCAATGCTATTTGACAACGTTTTCTGCATAAATATAGTCGTAATACCGAACTCGACCTACTCTATTACCTATATTCACAGGATTCGACTTCAACATTGGTAACATTGTTCAATTCTTGTTTGTCTATTTATCTAATCCGTTAATAAACAGCTAAATCAAGTAGTATGGAATAGAAAAATCAAACAACGAAAGAGGAAACATTTAGAAATAATGCAGTTACTGTATAGAGCTGGGGGGAAAAACAAAACTTACACGAACAATCATTCGGGCGATGAATGAAAAAATAAAAGAATTAACGATTACAGGGGAACTGAAAAAACACAAAAAACACAATTTGATTCCAAAATATATCATAAACGTTTACATTGGTGTTTATTTACTAGCAAAAATGTCCTCATACTACCTTTTTTAAAAGTAAATTTAAGCGTCCTGTTATTACACAGCTTTTGATCATTTTCTTTATATAATCACATTTTTTACAAAATTAAGGTTATTCAAGATTGAGTTGAGTTATTACGAGATGAAATAGGATGCGATTGTGCATGCACAAACAACATCAAAAGAGGGTTGTTCGAAATCACATAAAGTAAACTCTCTTTGCAGCGTTTAAGAAACACATAAACATAACTAACAATATTTATCCGGTGCGAGACCACAAGTGGATCTTTTTCTCGCATTATGAAAAAATAATTAATTTTTTGTTGCCTCATCTTTAAATTATACACATCCATTGGAAAATGTTATTTTTTTATGAATTAACATTTCTCACGATTTGAGCGTGGCCAATTTCAGTAGGAACCCCATATGAATTTAAAATCAAAACCCCAAATAATCATTTTAATTTACAATCCTAACCATACATACACAATTTAATTTAAAATATAACCCCTAAATAATCATTTTAATTTACAATCTTAACCATACATAAACATATTAATTTAAAATCTAAACCCTAAATAATCATTTTAATTTACAATCTTAACCATACATAAACATATTAATTTAAAATCTAAACCCTAAATAATCATTTTAATTTACAATCTTAACCATACATAAACATATTAATTTAAAATCTAAACCCTAAATAATCATTTTAATTTACAATCTTAACCATACATACACGGTTTAATTTAAAATCTAACCCCTTAATAATCATTTTAATTTACAATCTTTACAATACATACACATTGTAATTTAAAATCTTAACCCTTAATAATCATTTTACTTTACAATCTTAACCATGCATGCACATTGTAATTTTAAATATAGACCCTTAATCATCATTTTAATTTACAATCTTAACCACACATACACGTTTTAATTTAAAATCTAAACCCTTAATAATCATTGTAATTTACAATCTTAACCATACATACACCTATTAATTAAAAATCTAAACCCTAAATAATAATTTTAATTTACAATCTTAACCATACGTACACGGTTTAATCTAAAAGCTAAACCCTAAATAATAATTTTAATTTACAACATTAGCCATACATACACATTTTTATTTAAAATCTAAACCCTAAATAATCATTTTAATTTACAATCCTAACCATACATACACGGTTTTATTTAAAAGCTAAATCCTTAATAATCATTTTTATTTACAATCTTAACCCTAGATAATCATTTTAATTTACAATCTTAATCATACATACACATTTTAATTTTAAATCTAAACCGTTAATAATCATTTTAATATACAATCTTAACCATACGTACACGTTTTAATTTAAAATCTAACCCCTAAATAATCATTTTAATTTACAATCTTAACAATACATAATCATTTTAATTTAAAATCTAAACCTTAAATAATCATTTTAATTTACAATCTTAACCATACATACACATTTTAATTTAAAATCTAAACCCTAAATAATCATTTTAATTTACAAACTTAATCCTGCATACACATTGTAATTTAAAATCTAAACACTTAATACTCATTTTAATACACAATCTTAATCAGGCATGAACATTTTAATTTAAAATCTAAACCCTAAATAATCATTTTAATTTACAATCTTGATCATACACACACATTCTAATTTAAAATCTTAACCCTTAATAAACATTTAACTTACAATAATAACCATACATGCACATTTAAATTTAAACTCTTTACCCTAAATAATCATTTTAATTTACAATCTTAATCATGCATACACATTGTATTTGAAAATCTAAACCCTAAATAATCATTTTAATTTACAATCTTGATCATACATACACATTGTAATTTAAAATCTAAACCCTTAATAATCATTTTAATTTACAATCTTGATCATACATACACATTTTAATTTAAAATCTAAACCCTAAATAATCATTTTAATTTACAATCTTAATAATACATACCCATTGTAATTTAAAATCTAAACCCTTAATAATCATTTTAATTTACAATCTTAGTCATGCATACACATTGTAATTTAAAATCTAAACCCTTAATAATCATTTTAATTTACAATCTTTATCATACATACACATTGTAATTTAAAATCTAAACCCTAAATAATCATTTTAATTTACAATCTTAATCATACATACGCATTGTAATTTAAAATCTTAACCCTTAATAATCATTTTAATTTACAATCTTAACTATACATACACATTTTAATTTAAAATCTTATCCCTTAATAATCATTTTAATTTACAATCTTTATCATACATACACATTTTAATTTAAAATCTAAACCCTTAATAATCATTTTAATTTACAATCTTAATCATACATACACATTGTAATTTAAAATCTAAACCGTTAATAATCATTTTAATTTACAATCTTGATCATACATACACGTTTTAATTTAAAATCTAAACCCTTAATAATCATTTTAATTTACAATCTTGATCATACATACACGTTTTAATTTAAAATCTAAACCCTAAATAATCATTTTAATTTACAATCTTAATCATGCATACCCATTGTAATTTAAAATCTACACCCTTAATAATCATTTTTATTTACAATCTTAACCATACATACACGTTTTAATTTAAAATCTAAACCCAACATGATCATTTTAATTTACAATCTTAATCATACATACGCGTTTTAATTCAAAATCTTAACCCTTAATAATTATTTTAATTTACAATATTTACACTACATACACGTTTTACTTCAAAATTTTTACATTTTTACGTATCATCTAAACCAAAAACACATTTAATGTAATATCTAAACCCTTAATATACATTTTAATTTTGATCTAAATCTAAATTGCACATGCAAATTTTTAATCTAAACCATAAATACATATTGATTTAAAATCTAAACCCTAAATACACATTTCATTAACAAAAATAACCTTAAATACATATTTTAGTTTACAATCTAAACCTTAAGTATACATTCCAATTTAAAATCTAAACTCTAAATACACATTATAGTTTTGAATCTAAACCCTAAATACACGTAACAGTTATAAACCAAAATAGAGATTTTACTGCTAGCAGAGTTACGTTTTGTCTTCGTAAAAATCATTAGACAACCACTATACTATAGAAGGATCTCAAATTAGAAAATGTTGATACTATATAGCAAACGAAGTACTCCATTCATTTAACGAAAAAGGATTTAGCAACATATATATTAAATCTCCCAAGTTTCCAGTGCTCTCCACATCTTTCGATAACACTTGCGAATAATTTTGCATTATAGCAACAGCTATTCGCCATTGGTTTCTTGTTGGCAGCGGCTATTGGTCATCACTGGAATTTGAGTGGCAATAAGCCTCTCCAATGTTCCAGATATCTTGTAACTTATCTACCGGAGGTCTGGCCAGTACCCGGGCTTTACTCCACTTGGTTATTTGGTCTTATTCTTTTGGGGTATGGCAATTATTTGGAAATGGGAGGATGGTTGTGTTGTTGGGATTGGTATAACATAGATATGCGGTCTCAATGTTCTTAGATCCATGGAGTGTTTCGTGTTTTGCCCCGGCATCAGTTTGTCTTTTCCGCACCTGTTACTCCTGTTTGTTATTTTCCACATTCAAGAATACTTCTCAATATTTCAGCTGTTTCTATTATTGTTGTTTGTTATATTTTTGCAGTCATTCCTTTGCTTCCAATTTCTCCCATCTTTTTTCAAAGTTTTTAGGAACTGTTTCTGGTGCTCGCATTTATTGTCTTATCCTTTGTCGTTCCGTGTTTTGTTTTATTGATTTTTTCAGTGTCTCTCGCTACTATGATTATTCTTTCAGTGGTGTGCATTATGCATTTTCCTAGTTCTTTTTTGGTGTCATTCATACAGTCTTCTACACTAGGCAGTCCTGTCCCGCATCTTTCATTTATACCTAGAGTGGGTTAAAATCGTCCTTCGGGTATAGTGCGTTGTGGATTGTCATGAGTTTCCTGGTCTTCTAATCGAGCTGTCTCTGTGATTTATTGTCCATTTTATGAACGGTCCAGAGTATTTTACTAATGGTACTGGCCATGTATGTAAGCCTTTTGTTAGGTTTCTACTCTATAATATAGTTTCGAGTAGTTTCTTGTTCTTCTGAAGTATTCCTCTCCAATTCTCGATTTCATTTCTGTTGCTTTTATGGATGTCTGCTTCCATTATTCCAAGGTATTTACAGGCGTTTTGTTTGCCTTGTATCCTCATCTCTGGTTGTTTGGTAGTTTCATGATCTCTGTCTTCTCTAGTTTTACTTTTCTTATAACTTGTATATTTATTGTTATAAGTGACGCATTCAGTTCCTACATCGTATGCTCTATTCGCAACTAAAAAAGGTGATGTGAACTTGGTAATTATCTCTCGCATAGTTTTGGAGGGTATAAGAAAGCAATGAGAAAACATGTAAAAATGATCAATTAGAATATAAATGCTATAATTCCAATAATTCAATGTTGATTTATAGCAGGTAAATATAACTACAGAACTCACCTAATGTACGTGAATGCCCCCGTTAAAAATATAATTATATTTACTCACGTATCCACACCTGGTCATGATCGGGAGCATAGTAACATGCGGGTAAAAACTAGTAATCATATCAAGTTTAAAAATATCTATATTCATACATATATTTCATGTCAAGGAGAATTCGGTGCATACAAACGCAACTTACGATATTCACGATTTGATTGACCGCCGACAGACATTGCGGAAATCGATGTCAAAAAGAACCTTAAGCGCATTGCAATAAAACAACTGCCTAAAGCTTAAAAAGTAGAGTGGCGCACACTTCTGGCTATATTTCCAAGCGATGCAATTACGTTTACGTCTACCGTTATCTTGAAAGGTCAACTTTGTAAAAGTAATATTCTTTTCGTAGCTTATCTCATGTAGAATGATTAGCCCGGAGTTCAACAGAGAAAAAACAAACAAACAAATAGTATATATATATATGTATATATATGTATATATATATATATATATATATATATATATATATATATATATATATATATATATATGTAGGATAGATATGATTCACTTTGTGTGGCTCGCTTACATCAATGTGACTGTCATTTAATTGTTATATACGTCGATTTAATTTAATAAATAATTTTATCAATAATTCTACACGTTTTGGTTTCGATTTTAGCTGATAGTACTGAAGTCATTTATTTTTTTCATTAAAAAATTAACAAAAAAATAAATTTTTGGATTTCGGTTTCGATCATAGCTGACAGCTATCCATTAATTTATTCTTATTTTATGAAAAAAAATATTTCCAAGAATTATTCATAAATTTTGGTTTCGGTTTAGATTATAGCTTAATAAAACATTTTTTTTATAAATATATATATATATATATATACATATATGCATATATATATATACATATATATATATATATGGTATGTATATATATGCGTGTGTCTATGTATAAATATATACATATATATATATTTATATTTATATATATATATATATATATATATATATATGTGTGTGTGTGTGTGTGTATGTGTGTGTGTGTGTGTATTATCAAGTTTTGGTTTCGGTTTCGTTTTCAGCTGTTGCACCAAAATCATATAGTTATTTATTTATTTTTTTTTTGAAATCGCAACTTTATAATCGGTAGAACCTTAAACATATTATAATATCTACGAAGTTTGCAATACTTAAGATATCATATTAAAGCGTATTTCATATATATATATATATATATATATATATATATATATATATATATATATCTGTGTATATATATACACACAAAAATGCATTGTATACATATACATTTATATATGCACAGATACAAACACACATATATATACGTACGTATATATAATCCATATATATATACGTACATATCTCTATATATTTATCTATATACAAATATATGCATATACATATATACATACATATATATATATACATATATATAAATATACGTATGTGTAACAATGATGTAGCCCCTTTTGATTTTAATGCGCCCTATGCCTTACTTGATCTGCACTTGTGCGACGCAAATGAGTTAAACAGGTGCTTGAGATGTTGAAAATGGCCTGCTATGACTCAAGCCAAGACTTACAGTTTGCTTATAATATTGAACCAAGGCAAAGCAGCATAAGTACTTAGAATTTGAAAGTTCAAATCCGGAGAACTTCAAAAGCAAACATTGCGTAAAACGCGTCTCTCTCTCACTCTTTCTATTTCTCTCTTTCACTCCCCTTCTCTCTTTTTCAATGAAGATAAAGAGAAGTAAACATAATTTAACTTTTTAAACAGTTGAGGTTGGAACCCTGCATTCGGGGGATATATTAGTTTTCTGTGCACGCAATGGGTCGGCTAAATATGTTTCCTATTTGTTAACTGTTAAATAATTTATATATTTTTTTTATAAAAATTGCTTGTGTTCGCTATTTTTGTACAAGTGTGCGATGGCAGTTACTCCTATTAATGTGACGACAGAAAGCTGCCTGTAACGACGCAATAATTACATAAGAAGGGGCCCATCCAAGGCAGTTATAGCCGACGACATATCGACCCGTTTGTGTTGATGTTTTCAACATGTGCCTATCCTTAGATATCGTTGTATCTCGTGGCTAACACCCGGGGAGCTGGTTACGTTCCCGGAACGTTACTCATCTAAGTAACTTTCCGTGGTGAAACGATAGTGTCATACATATATATGTATATATACATATATTTATATTTAGACATGTATATATATATATATATATTATGCATATACATACAATGCATATATATATATATATGTATATATATCCACATAAAATATATATGTACAGATAGAGTGAGAGAGAGCTGAGAGGAATATAGGGCTGATGAGGAAATTTCTCCCAACCAAGTTATTAGATCATTTATGCGGTGATTGTTTCTATGCGGTGCCGTGAATTGTCCTGATAAATATCACACTTTTTCAATTCATTAGAACAGGTCCTTTTCCCCTCAAAGTTTCCTTCAAATACATTAGGTGTTAAATTAAAGTGGATTATTTCTTTGCAATCCGACTATATTGAGAGAAGAATGTTATTCCCATGAAGTCTTCTTTTAAGCTGTGGCTGAGGTTTTTCCCCTTACCAAGTTATGGTAGCTAACGCTTAACATTTCGATAAAAAGATCTATTTTCGGCACCAGTCACAAGTCAATCAAAAGACGATGAAACATATTGGCGGCAATGGAGAGACGAGCAGATGTGGGCTTAGGATTTGAGATTGTTTTCAAAGAAGTCATCAGGGACCCATTCTCCAACTTAAGGAATTTTTCCAAATTGCTGAAAAAGTACTATAGACAGTTGTATGGCGTAAACTTAATTTTATTGCCAATTCCTTAACTGATACAGCAAGATTTTCGTCAGGCATTGCTTCAAGAAAATTATCATCGAACTGAACAGGGCGCCCGGTTTGATCTTAATCTTCAAGTGTGAAATCTCTGCGTCTGAATTTCGCAAAACATCATCTGCAAGTTCTTTCATTAACACATTCCTTTCCATAAACTTAGTAACTATTTCTAGTCGCCTGGCCGTTGCGTTTCCCTTCTTAAATTCATAAAACATTATATGCCTCAAATGATCCCTAAGCATTTCCATGTTAGTAGGGTTGTTATCAAGCAAATTTAAATTGTATCGATCTGGAAAAGAATGTAATGTGTTAGAATGCACCTAAACGTAAATATAACAAAAACTACAAAATGTACACAATATTTTTTTAAGTTTCATTCAATTTAAAGACAAAGGTAAACATTCGGACATAACTTATAGAGTTACCTGATAGAATGATCGAGCATAAGAAGCCAATCTATCCTAGCCAAGATGGATAGAAATAACTAAAAAAAACAGAATAAATCAATGAAAACAATATCCGATGTTTGAAAACGTAAGGGGAAATGTAGACTGGGCGTAGAAAGAAAATATGAACGTGTTTCGTAACGCTCCGTGGTAATGGGGGGGCGGTATATCATTACATGAATCGTGTTTTGGGCAAGAATAGCCTAGCGATAGCTATTCCTCTTCAGGCTCAGAGCACATACATAATCCGATATTATCAAATGGTAACCCATTTTAGTATTTGCCAGAGTCAACGTCGCTTAACGTCAGTGACCTAACGGGAATCGGTGTGCCAAGGGTATTATGTCGGTTAAACCAATAAAAAGAATGAGAGAATGGAAAAATGGTTAGACTGTAAACCGCAAATTTGCAAAGGAGCAAATGTGCCAAAAGCAAGAGTCCTCGAAGTACAGAAAATATTAAAGAATAAAGACGGGGAAATTACGAAAGAAAAAAAAAGAGTAAGAACTAAATAACGAGAGAAGAACGAGGAAAAGCTAAAGAAAAAAATAGTAAAAGAATCGAAAACGATGAATGGATAAATAAATATTAAGTGGTGGAAAGAAAAATAATGATTATAAAAGAGATGCATTAGTATATAATAGATAAGTAAGGATAACAGGATATAAATCATGGAAACTAAATAAAGGAAAATAGAGAACTTTAAAACATGCAAGACAGCTAGAGAGTAGTAGAATAAATGATTTTCACTGAAGTAATTCGCAATGCTTGCTGACGACATTTCGAAAAAGTAAAACACTATAAAGGTAACTTTTGATGGACGAGATACACCGTAGATAATTGCATACTGTCCTTAAGAAATGGCGTCGATAATTTGAATAAAAAGGAACAAATGAGGAAGTAATGATCTGGTTGAGATTTACAAAACAGTAGGTCCATTCAAGTTGTCTTTTCAGCAATCGGTGGACAAACGGTGGACAAAATAAACGACAATAATAATGGTACTGCATACAAACAAAGACTGATCAAAGAAAAATTCTACCGACAAAAAAGCAAACTCAAACTTTCTCATTACATATCACAATAAATGCTTGTTTATATTTAAGCCCGGCAGACTAAGTATTATCTTCGCCTTTACTCAACTGACCTATGTAAATGATATTTCCGATTAAACTCTGTTAAACAACCTAAAGTATTATCTCACGACAAACCATTGCAGTCACTTTTTAATAGTATTACATAATCAAATCCGAATCAGAATAGAAGAAATAGTAATTATAAGTGACGGGTTAACAACATTTATATAAAATGTTTAACCTAAATTAATCTTGACAGACCAATAAAATGCTATTCAAAAAGTCAGTGTGCCCACCTACGAAAAATAAGTTTTAAAACTTTTTCTGAAGGTACAACCTATTATATAGTTTTTTATGGATTTATTGTACGTATTTAGGAAAAATGCGTCCATTAATGATGAGGATGTTTTTGAGAAAATAAGGTGTGCCAGACAATATAATTATCTACAAAGTCATCCATAAAACAGGGTGTACATATGGAAAGGCGATTAAGAAGCATGCCTTGTTGTAAGAACAAATTTACAAAAGAGAAGAAGCCGCAAAAATACAGATTATAAAATGTTAGTAATAATTACCAGCTTACATTTGTTGCAAAATGACACAACACGTAACTAACAACTTTATTCTATGCAAAACTATTGTTGCAAAATGCTTACGCGCATCGCTATATTAACTTTATCCTAACGCGGAATAAAAATTGTTGTTTTTTTATATATGACTCAATTTCAATATTCAAATTTTTGGAGGCTCTTTTTATTTACAATATCTTTGTTAAAACTAGGCTTAACATTAAATGGCATTTTCTCTAGATTTGCCCTGTTTTATGGCTGTCTTTTTACACATTTTTTTTTTCTGAATTGTTTTCTCAAAAATGTTATCATAACTATATGGATGCACCTTGATCACAGTAAGCATCCACCTTTTAGCGGTCCAAATACTTAAACCATAACTGATCCCTCTATTTACAAATCTGTGTAAACATTGTCTTAAATTAAAATCCTTCCCAACATCCTAAAAAACATCATCAGTCATTATATTTCAAAATCCAGGCGATCGGTCATCTCCCTCTAAGTACAGATCGACCAGTCTTGTGTGTGTCATAAATAAGTCACTGGAATTTGTAGCAAACAAAGAAATGATGAAACACCTAAGCACGCCTAAACTAGTGATTGAGATGCAATAAGGTTTCCGTTCTGCTAGATATACCGCATATACCGCTGATGGGCTAAAATGTATATTTTACAGAATCTCTTTCAGCAGTCTTCGTTTCTAGGGCAATTGCTCTCGAACTATCGAAGGCTTTTTATATGGTATGGCATAAAAGCCCACTACGCCAGATATGCAGCTACGGAATGGTAATTACTGAATCATTCTGCTCTGGTAGGATAAGAAGAGTAGAGGTTTGTGAGCAAGGAAATGGAAGTTATGCGTTCCCTCCTTGGGGATCTCCCCTCATCCCAATTCCTTCCCTGATCTGTATCAACGATATAACAAATCTTATTCTTTGCTAATTCGTAGCTATATAGACCGCACTACCATATATGGCAATTATGCAAAACCGGAATTAGCCAAGATTACTTTAATCCTCTCTCTCTTCTGATCTTGGCCACGTGGTGTGATGAGGAAAAGGCGGTTGCTTTATAAAAGCGCATCTTCTATCTCTAATTTAAACCAAGTTTCTCTCTTTTTCCTCATCAATGCCCTGAGCCACACCTAATGAAATGAACGGCTCCGGTCTTAAGAACGCGTCATGTTTAGACAGGCTTCTTACGCTGACATTTAGTTGTGATCTGAAATGGAGCACACATATAAAAGTTGTTGCTAAGGTCGCTGGAAAAATAGTTGAGTAATTCTAGTGATCCAGTAGATATCTCATTGATGATAACATTTTCTACATTTATAAGAGCCAAGTTTGCCTTAGGATGGACTACATTTGAGCAGGAACTACTCGAAACATTCTATCCGGCCTTGAGAAAATTCAAAACCGATTCGTAATCGTGTAGGCAATATTCCTTTCTCTTTTCTGCAGCCTCGTTATCCCAGAAGAAACTTTGCGAGTCTGTCTTTGCATATCAATGTTATCATGGCAACTCTTATACTAAGCTCCAATCTACCTTCTGTAATCGACAATTTTTCACACAAAAGATTGTGTTGTGAAAATCACCATCAACAAATCCCCCACTCTCCATCGGTGCCTAAACCTAAACGTCAATTCCATAAAAAAAAACTTATGTACAAGAACTGTCAACCTATGGAACTTTGTTCCGTTGATCTGCTTTCAAGCTGACTCCAATATTATCATCTTCGTGTCTAACGTAAAGAATTCGTATTGAACCTTCCTGGTGAATAATGTAATCATACAAAATTCCCACAGCAAATCACAGGTGCGTTACTGTTTCAATGACTAGAATACGCACATTAACCATTATCCTCGAGTTGCTTCAATGTATCGATATGTGTAAAAAATATGGCTTAATTAAATGTGCACTGTGTTAATAAATACGAATATTTTTGGTCTGATGCAAATTTAATCACACTAAAAGATCTACTATAATTATAACTTTTTATTTATATACTATTATATAAAATCAACTTTGTACGTATATATGATCGTGGGTGTGTTTGCTCTCTAAAGGTTCACATACGGGTAGGTCGATTTTTTTGGAAATTATATGAAGGTATTTGGTGTATCTAGGAGTTATCTATTATGATTTGACTGATAAATGTAAGAGACTGCCCAGAAATTTCGGTTAAAACAAGAAAGAAACTTGCTGAAATAATTTAATAAAATTAGATATATTTTTAAAGCAATATTCTTATTTTATTTATGTCGATAGAGAGCACAGAGATAAAGTAAGGTGATTATGACAAGTCAGTGATGCATACTCTGCAGTGAAATTATCATTGTGGGAAAGAATGTTGGTAAAGTAAAACCAAAAACAGAGAAAAGAGAGAGATGTAAATTTAGTACGAAGAAAATAGACATTGGGTAATACTCTGCATGTGTTGATAGAAAACAAAGAATTATACAGTTACAATGAGGACAATGCTAGACTAAATTAAATCGCTTTTTTCAAACAATCAAGAGGCCCCCTACCGATACGGAGAACTCCATGCCCGTATGGGTAACAAGTTTACTGAGGCTTGCAAAAGAAAACGATTCGCCCAGAAGAACTCGGAAGAAAAAAATAAGTTGAAGAAAAACTCCAATCATCCAGAATGTATCTATTGATCAGAAAAATATGATCTAACCATTATTTATTTGTACACCCCTATATTGCAATACATATATATGCTATTGGAATATTCACCAAAATAATTCATTTTAATAGAAGCATTACCAGTGACTTGTATGTCATTTCTTATTTGCCACTTTTTAAGTGATTTTTTTTTCTCAGATATCTCAAGCAATATCTTCATATCAACGAGGGTTCCAGCCGGATAATGACATTTCTGAAAAGAAAAGACCACCAGCAATGACAACGACAAGGCGACTCACCTCAGGGACAATCTGGCAAGTGAAAATATAACCGGAAAATCTGAGTTGAAAGTATGCTGGACACAGAGACTTCGGTTGGGTACGTATTGGTTCACCTCTGAGCTAGAGTTGTCGATATAAGCGTAGTTCCAGCGTCGAATGAATTGTTTGTATATTGTAAATGGCCAGAAAGTATACGATGTTTTATTTTGATCTGACAGTAACCCATAGCAACAATGGGCAATAGCCTGTGGTACTTATGGTTAAATTAACGCGTTGCAACAAGGTTATGTTATATTTATGTCTCACGATACAACATGTAGGTTACAACGTTACTTCTATGCACAGCGATTGTCGTAAAATGGTTATTGCTATCGCCATTTTAACTTTATTTTAGTACGGATTTAAAGTTTTTTCTTCATATTCATGGCTGAATTCAATGGGCACGATGTTAATAAACACGAATATTCATGGATGCTTCAAATTTAATGACAATATAAGTTTTACTAGTATTAATCTGTATCTAAATACTATTATATAAAGGGAACATCGTTTTTTTGTGTGCGTCAGTGTATGTGTGTGGGTGTTAGAGTGAGAGAGAGAGACAAAGAGACAGACAGACAGGTAAATAGGAATTGAGACAAAGATATAGAAAGAGAGAGAGAGTTGTCTAAAAATTTGGAAACGGCTGGTCTCTATTTTTTTTTTAAATGCACTCAAAGCTACTTCATTTGTATGGGAGTGTTCTTACATAAGAATGCGTCTGATGAGTATCGAAAATTGATAATCGAAAAAATCCGATTGAAAAATGAAGTCAGATTATGACCGAAGCAAACACTTTTATACAACCTAACTTCACAAGTATATTTGCGATGCCTTATAACTGCACAAGGGTGAAGACCCATTGTTTAAAATCAACGTAGGCTCTTTCATGAATCAAGGGATTATTCGAAATGAAGGTTTCGTTTTAGAGCACACTTGAACGATAATACTTGATTTTGTACGTTTAACTTTAATCCAATTTATTATCTATACTATTAATAATAATCGTAGATGTGTATTTATTTATTTGTATATATATATATATATATATATATATATATATATATATATATATATATATATATATATATACCAACAAAACAATGCTCCGAATTGAAAACATTGTTTTTTCTCCAAAAAATGGTGTGAGTCCCTAGATTGTCCTTTTCTATATATGGTTCGTAACGAACAACACGGGGTCACACAAATAGCTCGAAATAAGAATTTTGGGACCATTTCGTGCAATTATCGAAAAAGTTACCTGCCCATGTCAATAAAATATAGCACTGTCTATATACAGTCGGGGTAACATCTTTCGGCATACGGACAGAACATTTTGCACAATGGATAATGCGTCCAACTACGTATCAAATGGTTTCATGTTCGAACACTGGCGAGTTCGTAATAATTTTAACCATCATTTTATCCAATGTTTGCTCATCATCCTTGCCATTATTTAAGATATTTTTGTTTTTTCAGTGATTTTGTTTTGTGCATATGGCGATTTCCCATACTCCGAATTCACAAGGTAAGGGTTTACTGTAAGACGATGTTGAGTGTTCTTGATGTTGACTACACTTGATTTTTAATTTTACCTGGCGTTGTGTGTGCCGACGTGGTGCAGTCGCTACAGTTAAATAATTTTATAATTCAACAGATTTGTCTTCGGTAAGACATGGATGTATTCTAAATGTGCGTTTATTTGGAGCACAATTAAATGGTAACACTTTGATTTTGCATTTAAAATTTTCACATAAATTCATTTGGTGTGTCTAGGGGTTTTCTTACGTTGGTTTTGTATTAAATCCCATCAAATAAATATTGAACATCGACAATCGAACTAACCTGATTTACGAGGGAATCCGATTTTGACTGACGGTAACATATTTCTACAGCCTAACATCAAAAATGGATTTGAGAAGTTTAATCAGCGCACAAGCAGAAAAACCAAGCTAACTCAATAGTAGGTTCTCTTATGAACAATGATACATAACATTTGAAGTTTATTCTTTAATAAGCTGTTATATGAATTAGTTTCCTGATATAATTATTTGGTTCTCTAGAGTGCAACGTAGACTGAAATGTATTGTGGACCAAGTCATTCAGGATAGCACGTGAATAAAATTGATTAAAAATAGAGTGTTTCGTCGATTTCAATGACCACAGAATTATAGGAGGATAAAATATTTGTACATTATACTAAAATCCCGAGTCACGCTGATTATCCCTGCTAATTAATATTATAAACCCACAACCTTGAAGATTAGGAGAGTTAGGTTTGAAACAAGCGTTTAATCTAAGTTTACAAATCTCTTCTTTAAGAAAAATGCCTAGTGATCGATTACAGCAATCGTATAAGAATTGGTTTCAAGAAGCTAACGATACGTTTGTTTTGATATATTTAGCCTTAAAATAAAAATAAAAAATATATATTTATGAGAATTGTGCACAAACGAGAATGGCAATAAATTTCTTTCGAATTGGTTTATTCTTTTCCTTTGTTTTATCCGAGTAGGGAATTGGGTGATGATGTATGGGGATATTTAAGGCAATACTTTAAAAAGAAAAAAACACCAAAAAAAATTAAATAAGTAATTATTAAAATAAATGAATAAAAGCAGAAATATTTTTTAAGAAAAGGGGGGGTACTTTTAAGATGGTAATAACTTTTAGATTATGTCAAATTATAGAAACGCTTTCCCTAAGTTAATAAATTGAATTGATTTTTCCCCAGTCTAATGCAACGACGAATTCCTTTGTTAAAGATAGCGAAAGAATCTTCACTGTTTTACATTTACCTTAGATTAGACAAAATAACCCTTTTCCTCTGTCAATCATACACTCCTTTTGAGTTTGCTTATTAGTTTCTTTATTGTTCGGATAAAAATTGAGTTATTATATTTAAACAGAATCTGGTAAAAATCTTAGCGGTATTTCGAAGGACAGACTTTATTATATGTTAAAAGGAAACAATATATATTATGTCATACGTTTTCTTCTTTGCATTTTTTAGTTATGTACGTATGGAAAGTTAGGTGCGCTAACACTCACGCACATACGTATATATATATATATATATATATATATATATATATATATTTATATATATTTATAATCACATTTATATGTTAATACATTTATAAATATATACTTATTTCTTCATTTATTTATTTTTGCGAGATTATCACCAATTATCAATGTCCGAAGACTACTCGAGGATAAGGGTTTATGAATATAAGATGTTAGTTAAGCAATCGTTAATGGTGTAGATGGTGTCGATTGGAAAGCTTTGGATTATTAAAGGGACGGTTCAGCAATGAACATTAAGAATCCAATATTGCAATCGGCCGAGGAGCAGACCGATGTAACAGTTTTTCACATGCATGCACTTCTATGAAAGAAGCTTTGTTCATGGAATCTGCGTTGAGAATATAGCACAGATAGAGAATGAGGAAAGATTTTGTATAATGCTTGTAGCTAATCGAGTGTTTTTTTCTGATAAGGTGGCCATATATTGAACTCAGAAAGGCACTTGCCATGAAAAGTACGATTGAGCAGAGACAGGCTTGCAACGTTTCTTTTGTGGGGTGGATTAGCAGGGAAGAAAAAACAAATCATCACCTACTGGGTTTCGAAACTCTATCAAAGCAAGCTAGGGCGCGTCGAGTAATTCTTACCAAGACGTATTTGGCTCTTAGAGATAAATAACTATAGAGTAGAATAATGCTCACATTAGAGTATTCTGTTTAATTGATATAACGCAATCGACGTCCAGCTAAATTTGATTTTTTCCTTTTTTTTGCTTTTAGTTTTTATCAATTGGACCAATATACTCAACGCAGACCATCTCAAATTAATGAAAAATATCACTTACTCACATGAGATTACTCGGATCAACCGACAAGACGCAATCGACGTCCAACTAAATTTGAAAATATTTTGTTTTGTTTTGTTTTATTTTGCTGTTAGTTTTTATCAATTGGAACGATACGCTTCTCGCAGTATTCTCAAATTAATGAGAAAAAAATATTTTATTCACATGAGATTATTTGAAAATATTTTCTTTTGTTTTAATCTGATATAAGTAAAGGATATAATTTCATTTTTTAATTTTTATTTATTTATTTAAATTTTTTTTTTTTGCCATTACGTCAAAAAATGCTTTGAAGAGCATACCGATCCTGGTGATTAAAAGAATTGGCATCTCCGCAAATGTCAACCTTACATCATAGCTCGTGCACAATTTACAACAGTATACAATTGCCTCAATAGGCTATACCGCCTCATGAAGGAAACACTCACATCAGACCTAAAGTGTGGCAGAATGAGGATATAGTCTACGGTAATCATGTAGGATTACTCATAACTGAACACTGATGTAGAACCTAAACTGGTAAATGGGGGCTGGTAACGTCATGGGGAGCAACATGACAGTTATGAGTCTTGGCGGAAGAACTAAAGAATCAGTCAATGGCAGGACACAAAAGACGCTGAGCGGAAGAATCATTAAGAGATCAACGATCAGTTTCAACTAGTCTAATTGAGAAATTACTGCGATTCGCCTGTAGACGTAGCTCACACAGGTGATATTATCCGAGGTATCGAAAGATTCACTATGATTCTAAATCAAACCAGAATTACATACCGCATCGACCGCCACATGGGTAACCAAACGTCGCCGGCAATGACCACAGCTATCGAGAAGTTTACTACAGCACCAAAACATAAGCTAGCAAAATGTAGACATACCGTCAAAATATTCACCATTAATGTACGGACACTTCAACCCAAATCTCAAATATCAGAAGTGTTGCTTCATCCAAAGTACACGATATCGATATTGTGTGCATTCTTCCACAACGACATGGACATAAAGTACAATGAAATTGGTAACAGCTGGATACTAGTATCCGCGTCAGCATGGAAACATTCGACAACTAGTACCATTGGGGAAGTAGGGCTTCTGTTTAACTCTCGAGAATTGAAATCATTGAAAAGTGCTGAGAAGATAACACAAAGGATAATTCTTGCTACCTTCAGTGGTAATCCTGCTACTACTGTTATTTGTTGCTACAGCCCTACCAACGTCACTGACGAGCAAGATACCCTTAATTTGTACGATGAACTGTCAGCAATAGTGTGCTCAATCCCCAAACATAATTCATTGATTATCGGAGGTGACATGAATGCACATATAGGACGGGAAGACAACAAGCATAAATTATCTTTCCATAATAGAACACACCGAAATGGAGAATATCTATTAAATTTCTCCTTGAAAACAACCTACAATGCATGAATACCCGTTTTCAGAAAAGACCCGGTAAGCTCTGGACCCATCAATCCAAAATCGAGACAAGGCACAACTGGACTATCTTTTTATGAATAAGAAGTGGATCAATAGCTGTCATAAATGTGAAGCTTATAGCAGTTTCTACGGTGTGTCTACTGATCATATGATTATAACCTCTTAGTTGAAGTTTAGCCTACGAGCGAACAAAACTAAAAAAATCATCTAGACAGCCCTACAACTGGTCAACGCTGTCACATGACAATCGGGTCAAACAGAGATTCATCTTCGAACTGCGAAACAGATTTGATGTTTACAAGCACAAATGCAGGAACCAACTGCAAATACCACCTATGAAAACTTCGTTAGATCGCATCAAGAAGCAGCAAAGAAGTGTATACCTCTGAAGACCAAGGTAAAGCGAAATGAACCGTGGGGAAATGATCAAATAATATTTAAACGAGAAAAGTTAAAAAGCAACATAAATACCCCACTCGACAGAATACAAAATTAAGTAAGCATGCGCTTCAAGAGCTTAATATGATGTACCTATCAGAACAACAGATGTATGTTCAAGAAAAAATAGATCGAATCCAGAATGCAGTAGATAACAAACAATCCTATCTGGCTTGGCAAGTAGTAAATGAGATATCTGGGCGAACACGACCTTCCAAAGCTAAGTTAAAGGCAACCACTCCGGAAAATGCATGTTCGAAATGGAAAGCACATTTTGTAAAGCTACTCGGAAAAAGACCAGAAGTAACAGACCAACCAATTCAGTCGATTGTTGTACAGGAACTCGATATTTAGAAGAGTGAGTTTACAATTGAGGAACTTCAATATGTACTAAAGGAGACCAAGAAGCGTTAAGCTGTAGGCTTTGATAACATACCTCCTGAAGTATTGAAGACAGGTGGTTTCAATGACATACTTTTTAATTCATACAGTTCTGTATATAATCAAAAAATTATTAATATATGGAGGGAAGGATGTATACTTCCCTTCCCCAAGAAGGGTGACCTAAGCATACAAAGCAACTACAGAGGAATAACACTCACTCAAATTGTAGAAAAAATCTACAATGCCATACTTCTCAACCGTATCCAACCAAAGATCGAAGAAGTGCTCAGGAAGAACCATAATGACTTTAGAAAGAATTCCTCTACTACTAGTCAAATACTTACTGTTAGAAGAAGGATTGAAGGAGCCAAAGCAAAACACATTGTGGCAGTCATGGTCTTCGTAGATTTCTCCAAAGCCTTCAACTCTGTATATAGAGGGGAAATGACAGCATATGAAAAGCATATGACATTCCAAATGAAGTCATTAATGCTATCATGATGCAATATGAGTGCACTCGAGCAATGGTCAGAGCCCCAGATGGGGACACTGAATTTTTCGACATCCGCACTGGGTTTCTACAAGGAGATACTCTTGCCCCTTTTCTTTTTATTGTCTTCTTTACTTTGTACTTCGCACCTCATTTGATATGCACAATATGCTAGGCTTCACCTTAAATGAATTCAGAAACAGACGTCATCAATCAGCACAAATAACTGATGCAGATTACGCAGACGATATTGCTTTGTTCGCGAACAACATCGCTGATGCTCAAACACTGTTACATAATCTACAAAAGTCTGCAAATGACATTAGTCTCCACATAAATGCAGATAAGACAAAGTTTATGACTTTCAATGTGAAGGGAGAGATCAGGGCTTTGGATGAATCAACACTGAACGAAGTCGCTGAGTTTACGTATCTGGGCAGCAATATAGTTTCCACAGAGAGAGATATCGGAATTCGCATCTTAAAAGCATGGACCGCATTGGATGGGCGACATTCAGCATGGACTTCGAGACTGGCTGACAAACTGAAAAGCCAGTTCTTCAGGGCAGTGGTAGTGTCTGTCTTGTTTACGCTGCTACAAACTGGACACTCACAAAAGGATCGGAAAGAAAACTAGACGGCGCATACACCAGTATGCTAAGAACAATATTGAATATATCTTGGCAAAATCATCCCACGAAGCAGCAACTGTATGGCAATCTACCTGCCATATCTAATACTATCAGAGCAAGACGCTTACGATTTGCCGGTCATTGTCTTAGGCACAAGCATGAATTGGTGAGTGATGTATTGCTATGGACTCCACGACACGAATGCGCAAGTATAGGACGGCATAGATCCACGTGCATCCAACGAATAGCACATTACGTCAACTGTGAACCTGAAGATCTGAGGCAACTGATGGAAGACAGGAAACTCTGCAGAGGAAGAATCACATTGGTCCGGGCAAGGAGCCCGTCATGATGATGATGATGAGAATAATGCTCGCCTAAGGTAGAATTGTGTTCATCGGGAGATTAATCTGAACATTAAATCAAACAATATCAAGCAGTGCCTTCATGAATATACTTAAATTTGCGAATATACTTAAATTTGCGAGGTTCTTCACCTAAGATGTGTTGATCGAGTCAAGCCAGTTTGTTTAGGTCTGTCCTTTTCTTATTCCTCAGCATAAATCTGCAAGTCGCGATTCCATCGTCGCTCACCAAAACGCAAGGGTCGTGCATACCTCATGTCAGATTTGAACATTCCGAGCTACGTTCTCAGTTGACTACTTTGTTGTCCTATACTGATACTGGTGTTGAAAATCTGGTCAGTAAACGACGTAGGCAGTACTGAAACTAATGGACTGCGTGATGAAAATAACTTCTTCAAGTATATGAAAATTACATCGTAGGTAAAGTGAGGCTGTTGAGAGTTGGCCATAGATTAGAAATCCCGAGAATACTCAGAGCGCAATATTGAGCAAATACTTCTAGCGTTTGATATCTGTTACTCGCAAGGCTCATTTTTCGTGCCCGTAGAGATCGAACATTGGTATTTAGCTGAATAAAATTAAGATTTTATCTTGCCCCTATTCTGCGGCTATGAAGGTGGGACCAAGATAGTATAAGGCACGGAGCTTTCTACTATATCCCCGTCAACCATTGTAGCGATTCGCGTAGCAAAAATAGCAAATATTCAATGTTCTACGTCTTTAGAATGCAAACAACTCGTTTTGGAAAATCTGATCGCAGAAACTTTGGCAGAAAAGACGAGAAGATTAAGAAAGCTAGCTTCTTGGTTGCTCCCTGATTAGTACATAAATAGACATGAATGAATATTTCGGATAATAATATATATATTCTTACTCTGAGAAGAGCCCTAGAGGCACCACTAGTGTAATCGTGTATCAGCGTACACCATTACGACCAAAAGGCTGCAAACATCTGACTTATTGGTGAGGGCAGATCTCCGACTTGTACCAAATCACTGCTGGTGAAACACACGGGTATGAAATTAGATTCATGAGAGCATTATTTTTACGCATATCGGCGTGTAATGCTTAAGTTTAAAATAAAATGACTGTCAAACAAACTAACAGATAACATGTACACGCTGTACACTAAATATGTCCCAGTAGTGCACTAGAAGCGTCTCTTTCATTGCAATGTCGTTTATATTTAATGTGGTTTTACGGTTAATTCATCAGCCTTTAGTTTTAAATATATTTCAGTGGTTTACCACAGTTTAGTTTGAAATGGCAGTTTTGTTGGTTTGTCATGTAAAATGTGTAGTGTGGTTTGGCATCGTTCGATGTGCTCAAAGAATTACCGCACAGAAAGAATATTTACTTTTTTAATGAACCGTGTATCGATATGAATGATACATAAACTAACAAATTTCGTTCAATATAAAAAGTTCTATAGATACGACGTGGAATTCTATTCAGTAAAACGCAGACGCCGTTGTTTTCCAATTAACGGCAAAATAATTTTAGAAAAAAAAAACAGGTCAATTATATGGAAGGGTTTATCTAAGGTATTGCGGCGCCAAATATGATGAATACTCTGGCGAAGAAAAAAAGGATGGAATTTAATTAATGTGTTATTTTAGAAGATGAAATAAAAAAAACACACATATGGGCTTTATTCATGCGTGAATGTAACAAACATAACATATATAAATGTAAACATTAAAATATAGGAAATAATTATTGAATGAATAAATAACTAAATACAGAGATTTGACATAACATAATATACATTTTTTCTAGAGACAGAAAAAGGCGCATATATATATATATATATATATATATATATATATATATATATATATATATATATATATATATATATATACATATATATTTACCAGTGGTGAAAACAGCGGACTAGAGTGGTCAATGTGTAGCCAGAGCAGTATATAGGGAATTTATTACTGTGAGTCCAGAATGAGTTTACATATTGTTTCAGCTAGGGGAAACTCGTCAAAAAGAAGAGGAAATATCCAACTAGCATCGTCAGAATTCATAATGTAATAATGATGTAACTCCACAAAATCACGGAATTTTGTTTGTCTGAATTAACATGCATAATAAATATTTCTCAACATGGCACGTGTTACCTTTTCCCTCATTGTTTAAAGCTCTCAGATTTACATTAGAGATCGGTCATATAACGGGTTGTACATTGTGTAATAGTATACAGTTATCTTTAAACAGAATTTGCCGGTCAGATTTAAATTATACGTATGTGCATGTTGAACCTAGTTAAACATTTAATATAACATAGTTATTTATCAGCAGTTTTGATCAGGTCAAATAAATAAAATACTGTAATATGCAATATCAAAGAAGAATTACAAGTTTTTTTTTTATCGCTGTGACTAGCTAGAGACATTTCAGACGACCCCGTCCATTGTTTGCATGAATTTCAATCAACATGGGTAATTTTCCTACTTTCTGCGTAAAATATTATATCGATTAGATTTTTAGTTTGAGTAAAAGGTGATTAGTATCCTCGGTTTGGAAAAATAATGGTAAAACTACATGGATAACAATAACATGCCATATCAAAAATCATGAAAGTAAAAAATATGAAAAATATAAAGCTTAAAATACTGTATGTAGATTAAAAATACTCTATGTGAATGACTAAAAATTAAATATCCATATTATTCATAGTAATAATAATAATTATATATATATATTTATATATACATATACATATATATATATATATATATATATATATATATATATATATATATATACATATGGGTTCAAGTTGCTATTATTCAAATATAGGGTAACCAATGAAATATAACGAGGTTGATACAAGAGTGTTCAATATGGAAGAAGAGGAAGTTGTCTTTACAAAAGCAGTGATTTGTTCCACATAGTGCTGAGCATGTGTGTATCTTCTAGTGTTTCGTAACTTGAGACCTCTTCAGGAAACACACTCTTATTTACGAAAACGGAATTCAAAATGAAAAAAAAAACATTTTGAATTCTGACTTCGTAAATAAGCGTTGGTTTCCTGAAGAGGTCCCTAGTTACGAAATGCAATACATATAAACAAATCATAATTACTAGTTTTTAAAGTTTTTAAATCATAAAATGAGGGAAATCAGATAGGAAAAGGATATTGAACTTCATATTAAATTTACATAGCAGTAGATTTATTGCTTACATTATTCTGAAGTATACATATATACACAAACACACACGCATACACACACACATATATATATATATATGTATATATATATATATATATATATATATATATATATAACTTCTGCTTTGAGCACCATTGAAGCATGATACTTGATTTTTGCATTATTAAATTTAATTCAAGCCATTATATATAAACAATATTTTATCAAGGCAACAGTAGCCTCTTTACAGTTCAATGCATACTACGATGCCTTGTAGTGATTCCTCAAGGTGCACCGCGATTTGTTTACAACAAGCGCAGAAAATCATCCGATTGATTGAAAAATGTGCACTTTAACCGATTTTGATGACAATAGAAATATGTGAGTGTGAAAGGTTCGTTGATCCTTATATATTCCATACATACTTATAGCTAATATAACCATAATGATATTATTATGAAATTCCATGCTGGTTTAATAAGCTATAATTATATATGGGTCATATTTATCAAAATATTTTCAATACTTGAATACATACTTATTACCTGTAAGCCTGTAATGCTTTTTACTATCACGTTTTCGGAGCTGCCAATTTAACGTCAATATAAATTCCTTCTTCGTACCAATTGCTTTGAACCATGCAGCAAATTGCTTTATATACGAGATAGGAAAACACCTTTTCTTGTTGATAGACAGAAATTACATAAAATTAGGATAAGTGGAGATAACTGCATTAAATCAGGAGAAGTTGGAGATAAGTGCTTTTTCTTCAGAATAAAAATAAAATGCAATCTTCAGGTCTTCTAACTTATTAATACGACCTGTATAGATGAGATAAATAACATTGGTTATTTCATATATTTTTTATGTAATTATAAAATATGTACGGAAAACGTTGATAACGCACTGCCTTCTTTAATAATATAAATACGGATCGGCCCACTTAAAAGTAGCGCAACATATGTAGTACAGAAAAGGAAATTCTCTTTTGGTTATAATTAGCTGCAGTGTTATAAAAGATGTTGGAAGTACTCCCGGTTGACATCTATTCATTTCTATATATACTGCCCGTGGGTCCTCTCTGGTGATTCTCCTGATAGCATTAGTAATGTTCTCTTTTAGTCGGTCTAGATTATCAGGATTATTTGCATAAACTGTTTGTCTTTAAGTCCCCCAAGAAAAATCACATGATGACAAGTTCGGCTAACGTGTGCCATTAACTCCTGTCATTGATGTGTGAGACGTGTGACATGTAGCGTCTTCTTGTTTGAATTGCATTTCGTCTTGTGGTGTTAGTTGTTTGTTAAGACAAAGATCAACAAGATCGCACTAATTTTTAGTGGACCACTTTGTCTGAAAAAAATTATTGCAGAAAATAGGAGAGAACCCGGATTATTTTTATTGGGTCATGTTGCAAATTATCTAGATTAATCATGTTGGCCACCTTAAAGAATTTCATAGGACCTTATAACGCTGCATGGTTACGGTAGGGAGATTTTCATAACTAAACTATTTTATACTATTGTAATACTTTTTTATAGCTAAATTGATGAATCGAAATATTTCTCTCGTCTTTAAAAAGCAAGTTTTTGATACGAAGTAACTCCTACATTTCTGAGTTTTTTTTTGTTCAAAATTAGAAATCTTTATGCAAGAGAAATGTACTTACTTTTACATGCTTTTAAACGACGGAGTTTATCATGATACACATTAGCTGCATTACGCATGTTTCCAAAACTATGGCAATGAAAAAATGTAATTATCATGTACATGATCGGTATCATCTCTGACGCTAAGTATTGGATAGTGAAACACCACAAATTTGTGTCAACAATGTTGACTATAAATCAACAATTAGCAATCTTACACAACATATATATGTAAATGTCACAGTATGATAACGCAACTTGTAAGCTGATGCATTCAATATATGCAATTATAGAATGATTACACGTTTCTAAACAAAACGCAAAGGAAAACAGCATTCGAAATAATGTAATTACCGATCTGAACAAAGCCATCTCTATATTAGAAATATCAATCAGAATATTTGGTTGTGTTAAAATTATCTCAATATATTTGAGATATAACCGATATACTTAAGAATTAATGTAAATATTAAAATCTAATAGAAAAGCAGTTTTCCACCATCCAATGCCGCGTCAACGAAATTGCATACTAGATTAAATCTAACGTTCGATATCGTATTCATGATTCTCATGGTTTCTTTATACGGTTTTAAAAATATGAGAAACTGCTTGATACATTTTGCTGGTAAGATTTCTGCATGACATGCTGCTTTTTCTGCCGAATTTGGCTAAGTGATTTTTATATTTATAGGGTCATTATTTTTATTCTTGGCAGTAGTAACGTAGGCGATGAAAATTATGCCCTGACTCTGTATAATAGGCACCCTTATAAGGAATACATAGTTTTGTGGATAAGTTTTAAATTGAAATTTAGCGTGTGTATTCATTTTTATAAGAGGTCAATCAACAGAAAGTATCGTTGAATAATTTTGATAATGGAATAGTTCACTAAATCTGGAAAACTGCTTTGAATTAAAACATATCGAAATACAACCAAGAAACATTTACAAAGAATCGACGGAAACTTTTGAGTTTGAAAACATTAATAGAACTACATAGTAACGGATGAAAGCATGGCAATACCAGATGCAAGATAACAGAGAAAGAAAACACCCATGAATTTAGTAATATATAATTAGTATTGTAACCCATTTTTGATTGCAATCAGAAGAAACGTGTTATTTTTTGTAAAAATTAAATGAAATAATCTAAAAAAATTAATTATTAAACATGTGACAGATTTCTGTTTCACAGGAAACTTAAGATTGCTGCAAATCTAGTTATAATCGTACTTAGCAACAGTAGAGAAATAATTACACGTAAAAAACACAACTTAAAATTGTGCCATATTCGGAGATCTTAGTTATGTTTGCAATCTCTTTTGCATCGGTTTTACTTTGTGCATAATCAGTAATTGAACGTCTTTTCGAATATCAATAACAATCACAGAATATTAATTAAGTATACGTGTGAAAACACAATACGTATGAGCCGCTTTTGGTTTTTGTGGACATTGACAGTCCCTCTTCCTCTCCAAATATATATATATATATATATATATATATATATATATATATATATATATATATATATATATATATATATATATACAGTGATGATCATATTTATTGGCACGGTAAAATAAAAGTTAAATTTTGTCTAATAAATTCTAAAAAAGGGATTAAATTAAAGAAAATAACAAAGTATATTATGTATTTTTAACTGGCCTTTCCGATGCAGCAATCGGATTTTAGAAAAAATAAATAACAAAGGAACAACAAACATAATTGCAAAAAACCCTTGTTCAAAATTATTGGCACGATTTATTTAATAATCAATTGTATAGCCTTTGGCCTTGATTACCTTCCTCAGTCGCTTTTAATAGTTTACAACCAAGTTGTTGCACTCTTCAGTAGTAATTTTAGCCCACTCTTCCTGACAATAATCCTCCAATTGAATAAGATTCTTAGGCTTCCTTTGCATTACCCTCAATTTTAATGTTCTCCATAAATTTTCAATTGGATTAAGGTCTGGGCTTTGTGATGGCCACTCCAAAACATTAATATGATTGTCCTCAAGCCATTTCTTAGTCAGTTTAGCCGAATGCTTTGGGTCATTATCTTGCATGAACCACCAACGACGACCAAGTGAGAGCTCTTTAGCAGAGTCTGTCAGGTTTTCATCCAATATTTTAACATAATCTTCCTTTTTTATGCTACCTGTGACCTTAACAAGTCGCCCTGGTCCAGAGGCAGCAAAGGATCCCCAAAACATCAAACTGCCTCCACCGTGCTTCACTGTGGGTATGGTGTTCTTAGGCAGGAAAGCTTCGCCAGATTTTCTGTAAATATAAGACACTTTATTATGGCCAAATAACTCTATTTTCGTTTCGTCAGTCCATAGAACACGTTTCCAGAATGCAACATCTTTATCAATATGACGTTTTGCAAAGGCTAGCCTTGCTTTCAGGTGCATAGGCTTCAATAAGGGAGTCTTTCTCGGACGACATGCTTTTAAACCAGCTCTCTTCAACACTCTACCAACTGTATGTCGAGATACATTCACTCCAGATGTGCTCTGTTCATCAACAATCTCCCCAACAGAGATCCTTGGGTTTTGTTTTACTTGTCGAACAATTTTCCGTTCATCTCTTGGGGAAAGAATCCTTTTTCTCCCTCTACCCTCTAAACTCATAACGTGGCCTTGCGATTTGAACTTGTTTATTATTGCTCTAACAGTGGATTTGGGAAGGTTTAGCTTCTTTGAAATCTTATCATAGCCCTCCCCATTGGTATGGCATGCTACAACAAGCTTCCTGACGTCTTCGCTGTGTTCCTTAGTTTTAACCATGGCGATTGAAAATTATAATTTAGTCACTTATAATAGTTTAAATAAATCGCTATCTAAAAATTATCTGAAAAAAATTATTCACTGAATTAGCGTTAAACAAGCATAATATGGCTATAAAAAAGTTCAGAAAGCACGTAAACCGGAAATTGATTGATATTATACTGATACTAAAAGAAAAACAAAGCCGTGCCAATAATTTTGAACAAGGGTTTTTTGCAATTATGTTCGTTGTTCCTTTGTTATTTATTTTTTCTAAAATCCGATTGCTGCATCGGAAAGGCCAGTTAAAAATACATAATATACTTTGTTATTTTCTTTAATTTAATCCCTTTTTTAGAATTTATTAGACAAAATTTAACTTTTATTTTACCGTGCCAATAAATATGATCATCACTGTATATATATATATATATATATATATATATATATATATATATATGTATAGAGAGAGAGAGAGAGAGAGAGAGAGGGAGAGAGATAGAGACAGGCAGACAGAGAGGCAGACAGACAGACAGACAGAATGAGAGAGATGGTAGAAATGGGGGTGCATCATACTGCATTTTAATCAACCCTCCAAGTCCAAAAACAACGTTTAAAAGACGGACACTTATACAATTACTCGTTCACCCGGGGCATTTGGAGTTTCAAAACCAAACCAATCTTTATCTTTATGTTTACTATTATATAGAAGGAAAGGTATCTGTGTGTCTGGGATTTTGTTCTCTATGAACTCAACAACGGCTGGGTCACAGAAAATGTAGATCTGAATGCTGAAATAATCAGTTTGCACATTGGGCTACTAATTGTCTCGCTTTTAAAAAGCAATACGCGATAGTGTTATGATTAATGATGAAAAATATAAACTCAAATAAAGTTTACGCATGGCATCCATCATACTATAATTATTTCGTTTTTTTTTCAAATCATTAAAATTAAAAAAGGACCAAAAATTTTACTTTAACGATTGAAAATAAAAATGAAATCGTCAAAGATAAATTTTATTCAACAAGTCTGCAAACTTCTAAAACTACCAAAATAAATATTGAACTTGTTTTCGTTCTAAAATGCATTCCCATGGCAATTGTGCTGAACTACATAAACTAGTTTAAATTATAAAATCCCCAAGAAAAATGCCGTGCACTAACATATAATTACACCCCCACCCACACACACCCCACACACACACACACACACATATATATATATATATAAGGTCATAACGGAACAGAATGAGTTCAGACATTGTGAATGAGTTTCGTTTTCTGTTTGTGTGCATATCGCAAATTTTGAAGGTTTTTCTACTCTAGCAGAAATGTTAAAACGACGTCATGCAAGTAAATTATACTGAATCGTAGACCAATTATATATATATATATATATATATATATATATATATATATATATATATATATATATATATATATATATATAACATGAAATGAGTGAAGAAAAATTGTAGACACTTTTCAGATGACCGTTGGTCATATTTCTTTTATGCGAACGGAAAGTTTACTTGCCTGAATGGGCGACATATTTTAATTCACTGTCAGAGAAGTTACTTCTCTCTTTCTCTCTCTCTCTCTGTTATCTCTCTGTTTCTATTCCTCGTTTTTCTCTTCTCTCACGTTCTCTAACTCTGTCTTTTGTATTTCTCTATTTCTCTCTCTCACTCTCTGTCTCTGTCTCTCCCTCTCCATCACTCTCTCTGTTTCTATTTCTCTGCTTTTTTTCTTCCACTCCGTATTTTTGCATTTCTATTTCTTTCGCTTTCTGTATATAACTTTTCTTAAATTTAGTTGAGTATCCATTTTATCTTATACAATTTTTGCGTTTTATCTTGTGATGATATATTTTATCATAATTATTTGATTACATTTACTCATATTGCTTTGTTTGTTTATTTTCATAACGATTTCAATTTATATTATTAATTTCCTGTACCCTTCTATTGTTTTTCCGTATTATTTTTTCAATCACTTTCTAGAGTTTTCTTCTCTTTTCCACCTTTCTTTATTTGTGTAGACTGGATATTCCTGTTCAAGTTAAAAATGAAATAAAGGATCTTTTTCACAAATGCTGCATGAAACAACGAATTTTACTCCTGTGAAATAATCATAGCTGGCATGCATTATCACCATGTAAAATGTATTTCCATATAACTGCAGAGCTCGGTTTGTGAGATAACAAGCAGTGTTCATCAAGGTAGTTGGTAAAGTAAAATCCATTAACGTTATGTTGTTTATGATTATATATAGCACTGTAACTTTAGTGGCATTGAGTAAGCTTCCTATAGTTTTATAATACAACATTTCTATTACATTAATCCGACCTTATATTTTTTTTTAAATTTTGTAAAAAAGAAATACTTATTTCAATTCAATGATTTAAGATTGCAGTAGGCATGAACAAATTCACATGGAAATACGCATGTTTAATTGTTCATTAATATCCTTTGTTCTTATTGTCATTAAAATTATTCAACTTCGCACAAAAGAGGAACTTGGAAAGCATAACGTGAACAATATCCAATCGTATTCAAGGTATTAGAGTTATTTTTAAAATATGTTTAATACACTCTACAAAATGATTTCTTTGGCGTAAAATAACACCTAAATAAAGTAACAGTTCTTTATACTTAATCAGTTGTTAGTAGCTGCGCTTGTAACTGATGGGATAGAAATTGTATTTTTTCCGTTTCTACAGTGTCCACGAGTGGCTTTTACTATTTTACCTTAGTTTTTCCTTTATGTGTATAAGGAAAATTAAATTCAATAACATCATTTGCTAAATTTCTTAACGTTTTTTGTTATCGTTTCTTTAAATATTGTCGACTCCATGCTATGATCAAATGGAAGAGAATAGACAGTGAATAATTGCATGATTGTGTTGGTTAAGGGGATATATAATATCGATTAATTATACGACTCATTGACATTTATTTTATTATTAATAAATAAATATCGATTTACTCGCATCTAAGACGAAAGCTAGTACAGAAAACAACAATCTTTTTATAAGAAGCAATATCTATACATGATGTAAAATATTCAATATATATGTGAGCGAGCATTAGGATTATGCGGAAAATATAATCAATGCGAATATTAAAGTGTACTGGTATATACCGTAATTTCTCTCAATGGCTGAAACTCTACTTGAAACCAGGATAGCAGCCAATGCTGAGTTATATTATCTAATTGACACTAATAGTAAAAAAAAACAAATATATAAAAGATAAAATATCGGTTAGATTCTCAAGGAACGTGGTTTTATTCGTTAAATTCCAAAAAATGTCTGATTTTCAAGCAAGCGAATTATACATATATAACAAAATATAAAACAAAATGTGTGTGTGTATATATATATATATATATATATATATATATATATATATATATATAAGAAGAGAGATGGGGAATAATTTTGTTCTACAACAAGACAATTGCAGAATCCATGTGGCAACACTCATGACAGAATGGATGGCTAAAGTGAATATAACTACTTTGGAATGCCCTGCAAAAAGCTCAGATATAAATTGAATGGAAAAAGTTTTGGAAATGCTTGCACAACTTGTCTATGATGGACCTGAAATGACAAAAGAGGCTAAACTATGAGAACGAATATGTGTTGTGGCCTTATTTTAGGGGTTCACAATATCAAACAGGAGAGTCGGTAAAGCCATGTCAACGATTAGGTTGACATGGAATCTCTGATTAGAGAGTCCAAAATGGCTGCCTTTCACAGCGATGGGAGAGTCCATGTGAAGACAGGAATAGGGGTGTCAGTTACCCCAGAACAATATGAAATGCAAAAAAAATAAAACAACTAATAGAAACACGTAGAGATGTTATTTTGCATATGTTTTTTTCACTATGAAGGTAGGTTAATAAAAGTTATTGAGAAGAAATTTCATATTACAGATAATTAACAGTTGTTAAACGATGTCTGAAAAATAATGTCGCGTGTATTTAGTAAAAAATGATGAAAATTAAATATGTTCCCTTAACTAATCGATTTTCCTCCATTTTTATTACAGCTATTTTCTTAAAATGTTTATGCTATTCAATCGAAGGAATTTCGCCACTCTATGGTACTCGGAAAGTCGAATACTAAAGTGTCCGAAAAATATTGTCGGTCCCCTGTATCATCTAGCAACCTCTGGTCTGTCAAATGATGTGTTTAGGCTATGTTAAAAGACAAACGAGGCAGAGGAATGTAAATGAGAAGATGAAAGACAATGTTTTTGCTAAGACATTTCTCAATAGTTTGGCCTCCATCAACTAACTTGAGCTGCACAAAAGAAATAGAGAAAAGTAAGTCACATGGATCCGCACTATACGGAAGATTGAACTCGTGATATTTTTTTCTGTCTATTTTTATTTATTTGTGTAGCTTATTTATTGCTGGTGATGTTATAAATATGGCTAGGACAACAGCATATTATTTAATTTTTTGACTCTAGGGTGTGTATCCGTTGATATATTATCTGCCTTTATACTGAGTGATGTGGTTCTCGGTTGATTAACTATAGCTAAATGTGTCGTATATATATATATATAAATATATATATATATATATATATATATAAATATATATATATATATATATATATATATATATATATATATATATATCGGAGACCCATCAAAATTATGAGAATATTCTGTTGCCACAGCCCTAGTTATAAATGTGTTGAAATAAAGAATCTTTTCTCGGTAAGAAGACACTAAATAACAATTCAGATACTGGTTCAACAATGATAACTGACATTTATTGTCGCCAGGTATAGGGTATTTGCGTAGAACTGCACAGATCAATTTGTGAAATATCAATTTGTAAACAGCACTATTGCTGTTAAGTAACTTCCGCTTAATATAATGTTGCGTTTGATGATATACAACATTGTACCCGGACAACCTTGGCTAACCCTATCCTTGTTTCATAAAACAACCATTTCTATACTTTTAATTTGATTTAGTATTATACAAATTATACCTGAAAAAAAGCAATTAATTCAAATCAATTACATAAGAATGCACCAGACATGAACAAATATAAACGGAAATATGCATGTATATATATTTTCTTTAATATTATTTGCTTTTAATTGGCGTAAAAAGTGTTCCATCTCTTAATTGAAAGAAATATGAATCTTAAAGTAAGAACTATAAGCAAACGTTTTCAGTTTAATTTGACTTACATTTTATTTTACAATCTACAAAATGATTTTCCAGACAGAAATTAAAAAAAATAACACGAAAATATATTGACATTTGCTTATACTTTATTTTTCAGTAGCGACAACGTAATACTTGAAAATGATACGGTATTTTTCTACTTCTTACGTGTCGTTTACTATTTTGCAAATTTAGAAAGATTATTTAATCAATATTTTCAAACGTTTTCTGCCGCTGCCCTTTAACTGTCTGTCCATCAACGTGTTTTTACGAAATTCAGCAAAGTGAAGCGTATTTGTCGTGTACGGCTCAATCACGTTGTGACACCGGTTCTTAACCAAAGTTAAACTACGTAAAGCCTGGGCAGTACCAGATGGGTGACCATTTGGGTAGGCGAGGCGCTCTATGTACCGCGAGCTTGAGAAACTGGAGGTGTCTATCCTTCTCTCGATGGTAGATGGGGCTTTCTTAAGCCGTGATAGGTACCTCATCTACTGATTTCACCACGATAAAACAATTACCCTTCATAGTCCTGGCTATTGTAAGTACACTACAAACTCGTGTGGTTAGTTCAGTCTTTGCTATGCCCTGCTGGATCGATGGAGCGTAATTAAATGCATAATAGTGCGGATTTAGGAAATAATTTATATCCGTTAATAATAAGGATCGATTGAAAGTTAGATGATAATTTATAATAATATAAATTTCCTCGCATCCAAGACGAAAACTGATACGGAAAACAGCAATTATTTATCTATGTCAGAAACACCATTCATGGAATATAATGACAAAGCTTCCACATTTAGGTGAGCGAGATTTATGAGGATTCTGGAAATGAAACCAATGCCAACATGTAACTTTCCAGGTATATACCGAAATTCACTTCAATAAGTGTAACTATCCTAAAACCTTCTACAAATAATAAAGACTGAGTAGAATCTAAAATCTATCAAAATAATAGAATACTAAAAAAAACTAAGATAAAATATCATATTATCTGTTAAGCACACAAAAGTCAAGATATTTTGTCGGTGAACTCTAAATAATGTTTGCTTGTCATCGTATATTACACAGCATTGTAATAGTTTACTTTTCTGAAATCTGCAACAGCAAGTACACATTTAAATTTTGTTGTTGTTGTTGTTGTTGTTAATGTCGTCATACAATACGATATTCTTTTTCTAGTTCTAAAAATAAACATAAACGCTCATCGGCTTTCTTTTCTTCCTTCATTCGACATCATTCTAAATTAATACACTAATTAATATAATAATTATAACTTAAAACACATACAACATTTTTACATTTCTCCAAATAAACTCATGAATATATTATTCGCGAAAAAAATTATGCTACGTCGATAATTTTATACGTAAAATTCAATTCACATTTGTATAACGGAAAACAATAGGGCTGGAAATATAGTATATTTAACGTGTTTTAAACTATAGGTAAAATACACTAGCTCGAAGATAGAAAACACTCACTAGTATACGGAACAGATATCACTATAGCCAAAAATATTAGTATATTTAACATGTTTTTAGTGAGTGGAAAATACACTAGCTCGAAAACAGAAACAATCATTAATATATGGAAAACACATATCAATATATCTGAAAATATAAGTATATTCAACGTGTTCTATTTAGGAGAAAAAAACAGTAGCTGGAAAACAGAAAACAATCACTAATATACGGCACACAAATATCAATATAGCTGAAAATATAAGAATATTTTACGTATTTTACGCGAGGGAAAATACACTAGCTAAAAAACAGAAAACCATCACTAATATGCAAAACATGTTTTGTTTTTTTAAAGCAACGAAATCGGGATGTCTAATAATAAGAAAACCAAGTGAAAAAAAACAAATAAAACTATTACCAGTTTCAAATGTTATTTAATATTTTAATATGCCATGTTAAACTGCTTTTGTGATGTTTAGCAATTTATACAATAATATTTCTTAAACTCTGAGTTGGAATATGATTGTTTTGGGGCGAATAAATATGTATAACAAACGAGATTAAAGGTTATTTTTATTTACTTCGAAGCTACCGTAATAGCAGTAATCATCACCTTGTACACTCAAAAGAGCATGGCACTGCAACGCGTGTGTCTGTAGATGTAAAGTTATTTGGTATTTTTTTAATGACATTTTGGGAAAATTAAAAATAAGTGATCACCTATGACACAATTCAATAATCGTACGTCAGTCGTTGTGTACTCTTTGACTGTTTAATGTTTATGCCAGCTGATTTGGCTTATCTAGATACTGTACTCCTTTAATTCACAAGATTATTTCTGGACGCTTATCACCAACCTACGAAATAAATAGTATTAATTAGCATACACTGCCTTAAAAAGAACATACGTTCAGAATACTATATACTTAAGCTTAATCATTAATATTTTAAAACATTACAAAAAATTCACATATATTAAATATTGTTTTTAATATCTTCATGCATATTCATGTGTGTGTGAGTGTCCGTGTGCGTATACGCATGTATATATGTGTGCCTGCGCGTATATGCTTGTATTTTTTCTTTATATTAGACACTTAAGTGAAAAATTTACACAAATTTGTAATTCATAAATTTTTTTACCCGAACAAAGAAACGACGGATATTTCTGTACAGAGTGAAAAAATAATGCTGTCGCCCTAAACAAAATAACGCTAAAGATGTGTTTTATAAATTTATTGAAGAAATCAATTCAGGTAACTTCATTATGTGATAGAGCTGACGGATATTCAATGTAGCCGTCTTCAGCCTCAATCGTCACCACGATACAACCCCGAAAATGGGAGCATGCCTACTCCACAGGTCGCGGAGGGATTTTGGCGAATACTCTGCGGATGGCGGCGATAGGGCTGGTTTTGGTGTCGTTTGAGATCATGTCGGTGATGTTCTTGACGTTGTACTAAAAGAAGTAGTCCTGTTGGTCCATGTCGTTGAGGCAGGGGGGACAGTGAGAGAAGGGTCCACAGTAGTAGTACGCCTTCTGAAAACAAGCCAGGGTTTCTTTAGGCTTGTAGGTCGGTGTCAATTTATGCTGCTACACACAGAGGCTGCCAGCGACCGCCCGATTTCACCGAGGGATACCCCTACATTTCAGCACAACCAGAAACACTTTGGTGTTGACTTTCAGGCCAACTTCGATGATGTGAGATGCCATAAAATGATCCTCACTTGAAACCACGCTGAATACAATAGCCATGGCTGGAGAATATTTTTTTCATCAACCTTGGCACGTCCCTGTTATTCCGGACATTGATGGTGCTGACAATTGTCGTGTTATCAGAACTTGACCCGTAAGAGAGTATGAGTTGTACAGCGGCACATCTCCGATCTGGTTCGTAAAACATTGTGCCACTTTCAGACATGATAGAAGGCTTCGATGGGTCTCAGAATCTGTACACAACTAGCCAAGTAGTAGATAGTCAGTAACAAAAAAAATTCATTAAACGGAAATGTAACCATGTCTATGGAGACAGTTTGATCGTTCTACACTGTATCAATTGTTACGACTTTCAATAAGACAGACGGCCAAATTACTAAGAAAGAATAAGAGCTATGGGAGTATATATTTTAAATGAAATAAAAATTAAATCTAAAAACAGTTATCAGACATAAAAATATGTTAAATAGAGGAAAGTCAAAAGTAAAACACAAGAATAAAAATATGTGGACATTTTAAAGATGTGAAAACATATAAAGAATTAAAAGCTATTTTTTTTCAGATATCAATAAAATGACATTCATATCGAAGTGAAATGTAAATCTGTCATTTTTATCATTAATACTTTTGCTTCTATTTCATTTTTTATGTTCTTCGTTTGAACTCTTTGATATTTCTATAAAGAATAATTTGTTCAGACGTTTTAAAGATTAGAATATTGTCCGTATGTTATTTTATATTTTTATTTATATGTTTTTACTATACATGTTTATATTTCCTTACTATACTTCTTTAAGATATCATTTACAGTTGTTGAAAATTTCTCTTTAACACACACACACACACACATATATATACATATATATATATGTATATATATATATATATATATATATATATATATATATATATATATATATACTAGCAGTTTATCCCGGCTTCGCAGGTGTCTACATAACTTTATGAACATGTATATATATATATATATATATATATATATATATATATATATATATATATATTGAAAAGTTTGACCCATATTCAGGAGATTTGGCTGATCAGATTGGAAAACACCGCAAATAGTGGGATCTTTTGAACTTGCCCCTTGACAGCTGAGTATCGGCCAAATACCAATTAAAAAGTTTGCCCTATGTCTGAATACATTTACGAGGGGCGTGCAATATGTAATGCCCTTGACCCACTTCCAGTTGTCTGATATAGCTGAAATTTTGCATGTGCAATTATATTTTATCTCTACAGGTTATGTGGCAAAGTACAGCCCTGAAGTAATTATGGTTTCTCTTTTACAGGTGTTTGAACAGAGTCAGGTGTGAGATGGAGCCGGTTGAATGTCGAACAGTGATCCGGTTTTTGTATTTGAAAAGACGCACACCACAGGAGACTTTTGATGAAAATAAAGAAACCTATGGTGATAGTGACCCATCATATGACCTTGTAAAACGTATGCATCGTGAAGTTAAACATGCCCGGAAGTCTGTGGAAACAGCTCTCAGTCCTTGTCACCCTCCTTCTGCCATTGTTGAGGCATCTGTCCGTCAAGTTGAGGCTGCCATTTTGGAAAGTTGGCGCATTACTCTTCGGCAACTAGCCCAAGATGTCAAGATTAGTACAGAGTCCGTGAAAACTATCATTCATGTCTATTTGCATATGCATAAGGTGTCTATCAGATCGATTTCCATGCTGCTCACACGATTACAGAAGCGAGAACGTGTCAAGTGCTCGAGGATGAGTTGGAGATGTGCCAAGAAGAGAAGTCTATGTTTTTCAAAAGACTGATTACTGAGGATGAAACCTGGGTCCATCATTATGATCCAGAGACCGACGCCCAGTCAATTCAGTAGAAGCAATTGGACTCAACACTTCCAAAGAAGGCACGGGTGAAGCCCTCCGCTGGCAAGGTCATGATCACAGTCTTCTGGGGCCAGGATCGAGTAGTGATTACATATTTCCTGACAAAGTGTACTACAATTACAGGAGCCTATTATGCTTCACTTTTGAGGAAATTAAAGGAAGCTATCAAAATCAAGAGGCGGGGCAAGATCAGCAAAGGTACCCTCCTCCTGCAGGACAACGCTCCGACCAACAACTCGCATATCGCCAGATCAGAAGCACTCGCGTGTGGTTAGGAACTCCACTCCTATCCTTCTTAGTCTCCTTAACTTGCCCCCTCTGACATTTACCTCTTCCTAGCAATGAAGTTGTTTTTTAATGTAAAGCGTTTCCCAGATGATGCAGCCTAGATTTCTGAAGTCACGTCGTGGTTGGAGGACCAGCCTGGGGTATTCTACAAAAACGGTCTCCAGAGCTGCATCAAACGATGGAAGAAATGCATAACTCTGGCTCTTTCCTATGTAGAAGAAGACTGATAACTGTGCCAAGTTTCGTTGTTCTACTCCTATTGAAAGTGGGTTAGGGGCATTACTTATTGCATACCCTTCATATGTAAAATTTAAAATGTTTAGAGCAGAAATTGACTGGTATTCTTATAGAGATGCAGAGGTCAATATATCTGTTATTTGTCTTTGCCTCTTAGTCGTCTAAACATAGGTCCTACACAATAAGGATAGCTTCAAACTGTTGTCAAATTGACAAAATGTTGAATCTCTCTGCCTCTTTTGCAATTTCTTTGCTTGGTGAGAATACCTCCGAAAGACCCGACCAGCAGAAAAAAAAACAACGTACGTTTTATCATAAAGCGAATGTTCAGCGTTGCTACATCAGCAGTTTCCACCGTATTATCACGGACATTGATTGTTATTTGATTGCCTCTGGGTGCAAATATTGTCTGATGTACATTTTTGTCGAATACTGTTATTTCCATAAGCTTCGAGTTCACTGCCGTATCGGGCGTCGTTGAAAGATCCGTGTGCCTCCATAAAGTCTAAAACGTATGTTACCAAAATTTTCAATTTGACAGGTTGTTTTAAGTAAAATAACGATTCTTATATAAATACACGCACGCACACACACGCCCCATACACGCGTACACACACACACACGTATATATATATATATATATATCTATATATATATATATATATATATATATATATATATATATATATATATATATATATATATATATATATAAAGTAAAAGATGGCCACATACTTGTTGAAGACACTTCAAGAAATGAGGAATTTGAAACTTTGAAGTGTTGGATAAAATGATAAAATCATTTTTTATTTACTTTTTTTCTTATAAGTCCAATATTTCGCTAATAAAAAGCCTCTTCAGGGTAGGAAGTCCGGTCCATAACCTTTTTTCCTTTTCTTTTTCTTTTTCTTCATTTTTGTGTTATAAAGAAGGCAATGCTTCGGAATAGTAGAAATGAAACATGTCCGGTTGGTCCAGGTATTATGCTCCAGTTTCAAGCAGGAATTTAAAGTGAAAGATAGTCACACAGTTTTTGAAGACACTTATGTTTGAATAAAATTTAATGAGAAATTTGAAAATTTTAAAGTGTCGGATATAATGATAAAATCATTTTTTTTTTTTACCTTTTTTCTACTAAGTCCAATATTTCGCTAATAAATAGCCTCTACAGGGTAGGAAGTCCGGTCCATGATTTTTTTTTCTTTTTCTTCATTATTTTGTTATGATTTAGGCAATGCCTTGGAATAGAAGAAAGGAGACATGTACATGTTTTTTCGGTAATTTTATCATTTTATCCGACACTTCAAAGTTTTCTAATTTCTCATTGAAATTTTATTAAAACATAAGTGCCTTCAAAAAATGTGTGACCATCTTTAACTTTAAATTCCTGCTCGAAACTGGAGCATAACACACGTGGACCAACCGAACAGCACGGACATGTCTCCTATTCCCAGGAATTGCCCCCTTTATAACACAAAAATGAAGAACAAGAAAGAGAAAATCCTGGCCGGGCTTTCTACCCTGAAGAGGCTATTTATTAGCGAAATATTGGACTTACAAGAAAAAAAAAGTTAATAAAAATAATGATTTCATCATTTTATCCGACACTTAAAATATTCAAATTTCTTATTTAAATCTTATTCAAACATCAGTGTCTTCAAAGAGTGCGTGACCATCTTTTACTTTAAATTCCTGCTCGAAACTGGAGCATAACACGCGTGGACCCATCGGGTGAGCACGTACATTTCTCCTTTCTTCTATTCCAAGGCATTTCCTCCATCATAACACCAAAGGGAAAAAAGAAAAGGAAAACAATCATGTACTGGACTTTTTACCCTGAAGAGTCTATTTATTAGCGAAATATTGAACTTACAAGAAAAAAAAGTAAATAAAAATAATGATTTACTCATTTTATCCGACACTTCAACCTTTTCAAATTTATCGTTTTAATATATATATATATATATATATATATATATATATATATATAACAGTGAACGTGTCTGTCTGTCTGTATGTCTGTCTGTCTGTGTACATTTCCCTACGCAATAACTCTGTCAATTTTTAGTCTATAGACTCGAAATTTGAAATACCGGGTACTGAGATTTGGGAAAATCGATGTGACGGGTGTCAGCCAGACATTTTGCTGTTAACGGGTAAAATTTCAACGATTTGACCTTTAAGAACTCTACCAAACTCCTCCGACAATTTTGGGTCTAGACACTTGAAATTTTAGATATAGGGTCCTTGAACCTGGATCTAACTTAATAAAGTGATTTGAGCCCGAAACTATAAATTATAAGGGGTCATAATAGGGGTCAAATTAAAAAAAAAATTGACCGCTGTTTTTTGTTTGCTCAACATACACCTCCAAACACCCGGGCAACGCCGGGCTGAAATGCTAGTATATATATATATATATATATATTAATTTACCTTGCACGTACGTAAATCTTAAATAATATTTGTAACTGACAGTAAAATGCCTATATATATATATATATATATATATATATATATATATATATATATATATATAGCCAATATATATAACCAATATAACTACATGAGTATAACACTTTAGTAATCGCTGCATGAAGGCGTGGAGCAACTTCCTGTAAACGCCCACTATATAGATACACACACACACACACACACACATATATATATATATATAGATAGATAGATATAGATAGATAGATAGATAGATAGACACACGCATATATATATGCATATACATATATATATATATATATATATATATATATATATATATATTCTGTGGATCTATATTAAAAACCCTTGTAAAACTTTGTGACATATTTCTATTCTATGGAGGTCAGTGTATATATATATATATATATATATATATATATATATATATATATATATATATATATATATATATATATATATATATATATAAGTGTGACACTTACGTAACCCGCGTGTCATCTAGTGGTGGATGTTCCCGATTGTTGGTCCTCGTGTCTTCTGATGAGAATGTCAGCGGCTAGTATCTGAAAGAGACTCGTCGAGCGTTTTTGCAAGCATGCCAAACAAATTAAAAACAGACAAGTCGACACTTGTTTTTGTATTTTTTGTGATTCAAAATTCCTTGTTATTCATAAAAGGTTACAATCGTCGCTTCATACTTCGCTAATAAGTTAGGGACTGGCCGTTTGTTAACTGCGAAGTTATTTCTTTTTCAGTAAAAACTAAAAAACTAAGTGGCAGGGTCAATTGATGAGGTCTGCTTTTTCGCTCGTTCGAGCCCAGGGGAGCAGAATGTCGCTCGGTGTCTGTCGGTCTCTGAGTGTGTCTTGCGCTCAAAACTCGCTGCTTATATTGTGGGGGCGGGAGCTATATCTTCTTATTTTTCTCTGATTCGGCCCTTTAGCCAATCAGGATGCCGGAACCGCTGTCACTCAAATCTTCACCAGGCAGCCTATGCCCAAAACAGGGGTTGTTTCTTCTTCTTCTGTTGGCAATGAGTAAAATATCTCAGCCGGCGTGTGCCTAATTGGGTTGGACGGGCCATTAAAACCAGATTCATTCAATTAACTTTGAGGGATCATAAAAAAATGAATCAAATCCAATTCCACAAAGGCCACGCGTCTTTTCAATAGATGCCACATACCCCCCAGGGAGCAGTCAACAATGGTCGCTTTGTAAATTTGAATTTCATTGGTACGCTTCCTTCCACTCACGTATGTCACTTACTGTCATGGTCAATTAGCGTTTACAGCTTTCTTGGCCAAAAGAAATATCCCTCGCACATACCATTCTGGCCCCATCTGCCTTTTTTCCTTTTTTATTTTTTCTCTTTTGTTTACAACTGTTTTTTTTCTATGCCTGTCGTCCGTCCCCCCTCTTTTCTCGGTCGCCTGCTACCATATCTCAGTGTCTATCCTGTTGGGTGCATTTAGCTTGCAGTTTACTGCACCTCGAGCCTGTCTCATTCTGCCTCCCTCCCCACGACCTGTCTTTTACATTGTAAAATACATCTTAACTCTCCCAGGTGAATTGTTTCTCCGGTGGCTGGATTGCCAACTGCACTGACCGATTTAATGAGAGAGAAAGAAAAAAATATTCGTAAATCGTTGGCCAGCCCCTCTTTTTTTTTGTAGGACATTTTACTCACATGCCAAAAGTTATAACGTCTCTAGGAATTTAAATGTTCGTTTGGCAGTAAGAAATCAACAAAAAACAAAAAAAAAAACAGAACAAGAAAACAAAACAAAACAAACCCCCCCCCCAAAAAAAAACAAGCGGACCGAAAGGGGAAAAAAGTATCTCGTTTGTTAGGTGAGTGTGGGTAGGTGTGTTCCCTCTTCTTTTGTTTCAGTTGGTCTTTGGTTTACAGATGCAAGATGGAAGTGTCGTGCAATTTTTCCTTTTCCCCTTCTTTTTCTCTTTTGCTTGCTGTGTGTGTGTGTGTGTATATAAGTGTGTTCTCTCTTCTGTTTGTCTTTGGTCTACAGGTGTAAGATGGAAGTGTCATGCAACTTTTCCCTTTTGTGTGTGTGTGTGTGTGCGTGTGTCTGTGTGTGTGTGGAGTTCTCTCTCCCTCACTGATTTTCCTGCTACTTTCTTACAATTTTAAGAGTCATTTTGGGCGGCATCTGAACTAACTCGTTCTCCGTTCTCACCTCCGCGTCTGTCACAACCGGGGCTGCATCCGCTGGCGCCCCTCTTTTTATCAACTGCCCGGCCGTCTGCGTTCTAGTGGTGCGCACACCCAGTGCAACATAGCACTGCAGTGCCTGTCTAAAGAGGTCCACAGGCAACCTTAAATAGTGCAGTACCTCAACCTGTATTTTCAACATTCCGTCTCTCAACCTTCCCGGGGACACTATGCTGAGGGGACAGGTTTCCCGATGACAACACACACCAAACTGCGCACACACACGTTCCGAGATTAACATCAGCGACTGTCCTGCCGGCCACAGCCAACAATTTAAAATATATCCACACCAGATAGTCCAGTTCTCACAGTCCTGTCATTATGACGTCAATTATATTGGTCACTTCTCCTCTAAATATCTGCACCTGGAAAAATAATCCTCTCAACGCGGTCACCACCACACTGGTGACATTTAGCACAGCCTCACTATTTTCGCCAGCGGTGCCAGCACTTTAAGATCGTTCTCTATCGTTTCTAATTTCTCCGCTGAGATGATATCTCATCTTTAGTTATCTCCTCGCCTGCTTGGTCCAACCACCTGTCACCGGACCAACTTGGCTTCCTAATCGTGAATGCAACTCTGCTCCACTGCAATATCACAACCGCCTGCTTAGGCTGCCACATGCCTCCTCGATGGATTGCCCTATTGAAATCCAATCCTATCCACTCTGCAAAGATCGAAGTCAGCGAAACGAAAACGGAGTAAATGTGGTACTCTGGTGGCTGCAAGGACCCGAACCAAGCATGTCGTGGTCAAGTCGCATCTCCACAGCGATTAACCTATGTCTGAGTGCTTCGAGGTCAGGCTACTTCACTGTCACGCAGTCAAAATTCGAATTGCCCTCAGTACCGTCGGTTTCGAATCCGACTGAGGTGCAAAAATATTTGTTTTTCCAAAAATCAATTCAACTCTCGGAAATTTATATCTCCATTTTTTTTATCGCTGCATACACAAAACACACCTCTGCACAGTTTAATTCTTACAACAGCGTTCAACATCGCTACATAAAAATACAACCGATATCCAGCTAAAATGTTTCGTCAAAGTTCCCGAACTGCTCAATTACTTAAGCCTTCTCTCAAAAGTAAGTGCCGCTAACACCACGCGGTTCTCTCTACAGTCAAAAACTGCTTCACCACGATTTAATTATTACAGTTTTCCTTCAACTGGGAAAATCTCAGGCCAATCCCTTTTTTTTCGACAGTTTAAATTCCCCCAAGCCACCCTCGCTCAATACGCGACTTTCTCGTGCTAAATTTTTCTCTCCGTTCACTGCGAGATACTTCTAAATTACTTATAGCTCTTTTCTGCTATTAAAGGCGCCCCCCTGAAGCTTTCCGTTTTAGTCCCTAGTTACCTCCGAGGTCAGTCCGCGACACAATATGCCAACAGTGCGAACACATGGGGGCCCTTCATGCATCCACAGAGAAAACAATTACACCACATTTCAACCAGGAGATGTCGCTCCAAGCTCCCGTCTCTGCCCTACTGACCTCCACTGGTCCTTGGTGGAAGGACGGCAAACTACTCCTGGGACAGGGAGTCCCTTGCTCCCCTCAACGGCAGCCTCGGTTCACCTCTCCCCATTTACTGGAGCCAGGAGATAGGTATTGGACACTCTTCATCCCATTCGCTCGACTCCTCAGCTGACTCTGCGGTCAACTGCCATTCAACTCTCTTTTCTTCACGAGCCGCGCCTACTTTTCGTTACCTCCTATAGCTGGTGGAGTGGAACCCTGCAATTTCCCGTTCCAACCTTCCGTCCGTCTCTATATTTCTAGGCTCTATAGAGGTCGTCTCTCTTGTCTTAAACCGTCGCTCGGTGTCGTCCCTATCGTCGTCAGGAACTCTGTCCTCATCTCGCGTTTGACTACCACCGGGATTCTTTATCTTTTTACCCGTCTCCTTCATCCAAACTTGGTCACCCTGTCTTAACTGTCTAGTAAACGCTGCCTTTTTTTTCTTCTTGGCTTTCCTGGTCCTATTCGTCCTATCGGCCGTCGCCTTGGGGACCGTCCCTGATTCTCGGACCACTGGATCTGTAAGAGTTACTCTTTCCTTATTTACCTTATACCTCGCTACCCGGTTGACTTGAGACAATTTTCCTCCCTGTTCCTTGGTGCTTTCCACCTTGCCCATACAGGACCCGAACGTTCTTGGGGAAAGCTTCCTGTTGCTGTCAGCTCCCACAGTAAGAGGGGCAGACCTCGCGTCACCTAGTGGTATCTTCACCCCTCTCACCGTTAGCGTGTCTGGATTAAAACTCAGTGTCTCCCCTTGCTCGGAGCCAATCCTCTCCCAGAATCATTTCGTTGCGTAGCCCGGATACCACATACAGGGGGACATTCTCTTTCTTTCCGGCCGCTCGTACGGGTAGCCATACCTTCCCTGTCACCGACATCCAGCTACTGTCGGCCTGACTGAGCTCCACATCCGACGGGTACAACCTTCTCCTCCCTGCTACCGTCCGATAGACGTCCACGATATTATCGCTCCGGTGTCAACCAGAGCCTTCACCTGCGTGGCACCTATCGTCACATTACAGGTGAGTTCTCCCTTTTTGGTGAGCGGAGGGAACACCTGGGCTCTCCACTTTTCCTGTTTCAGAGTTCTCTCCTGGTACCCCGCTCCCGTGAGCATCGCAACTTGTGACAGTGGTTTCTTTCCAACCCTACCTGTCTGCCCTACCTCTCTTTCTCTACAGGTTAACCGAGGGGGTGGCGGTTGGTTCTGATTCCTTCTGTCCAGAGGATCTTTCGCCCTCGAGTGGCTTTTCCTACGGTCAGAACAGTCCCTCCGAATATGTCTCAGGTCTCCACACCGCCAGCACCTGTGGGACTGGTGGCTGTAGGAGAAGGGTCAATTTTACCTTTTCTCTGACACGCGTTCAGTTCGGTCTTTACGACTCTGACTCTCCCATTCTGTCGGGGTATCTTCTCGTAGACAGTGGGGCACTCTCTCGACCGGTGGCCCCTGCCCCCACAGGTCTAGCACACAAATCTAGGCTGGCCCCGGGCGAATCCTCCGGCCCAATATCTCATTCTGTTCCCCAGTTCCCCGCTCCTATTTCGCGACTTCTCCCCAATGTTCTTTTCTGCAACCACGCATAGTTCTTAGCTATTTTGCGTGCTTCTTCTAGAGTGTCTGGGCAACTCTTTAGGACCTCTATCTTGGTCGCTTCGTCCCGCAATGCATCCACCATCGTGTCATCTAGCATTGCTTGGGTTGTGGGCATCTCGCGGTGTTCGGACACTGGATACGTCAGGACCGCCAGTTCCTGCATGCGGTCGACCAGTTCATCCACGCCCTCCCCGTCGGCCATCTCTATTCGAGACAGCTGGCGCACCACCTGCACCGTGGTCTTTTCGCCGGCGAATTTTCTCCTCACCTGACATTTATTACATTCAAATACCAAGAGAGTTGATTAAAAAATTAAATAAAAAAAAACAATAGGCAATACCCATTAGCGTCTCATCTTAGTTGAGGTACAACCTATTGTCAATCCTATAATCACCAAGCCACGAGCAAACTATCATGTAGAACTGGAAAACTTCGCAATGCACGAAGACAATAGCATCGTTACTATTCTTCCCGTCTCAAGTTGATATAAATATTTTCTGTCCTTTTTGTGACAGTGTGCGAGGAATAACACTCAAGTGTTTACAATGTGAATAACTTTATTGGTCTCCATGACTCAACGAAGCTAAACTACGAGCAACTTCTTATACAATCATTCTCCTGTACACGCGCTTAAGTTCAGCACATCACCCCTGAGCAAAGAAAGCAACGCTAGATTAAAAGGCATTACCAAGAAGTCGTCATTAACATTTACTTGATTCGTGAGAATTCGCAAGCCTTCCGAATTCTCACGAGAATGAAACAGGGAATATTCTGTGTAGCTTAATTGCCATATATATTTTCATAACCTACTATATATATATTTATATATATATATATATATGTATATATATATAATATATTTGTAGTCATCGACATATAGTCCCGTTGCGTTGCATCACAACTCATCAGTGCCGCTAGACTAGCAGCTCTCCCACGCCGAGGATCGAATCTAGAACCGTCGTGTTGACAGTCGGCAGCTCTACCCCTAGACCACGGAAGCGGTGCGCGCAACTAATCTGTCCGAATGTCTATTTAAATAAACATCCGTCCGCCACTTGTAAAGTGCTCTAACGCTTGTTTGTAAACAAACCGCGAGCTTCGCATTTTTCAGCAAAATTAAGTAGCGAGTGAGATTATTTACGACAAAGAGGTTTTTTTTTAAGTATATTTGTAATCATCGACATACAGACCTATTTCATTGTATCACACATCATCAGTGCCGCTAGCCTAGCACATCTCCCAAGCCGAGGATCGAACCAAAACCGTCGTGTTGACAATCGGCAGTTTTTATAATTGTTGCACTTCAGAAAGTTATTTTTCATCTATTAACACAGTTCATTATCGTATTCTAATAATTCTCCTTAATCCAAACTTTATATTATCTTCAATATTTGGAAGTTAATTCACTTCTAGTAATTACTATATAGCTGATAAAACATGAGATAATATATAAATGTACTAAATATAAAATAAAAAGTAAATTATATATCGAATCTACAATCGGTATCGCTAACCAATTCACCATTGTAAAAACGGAGATTATATGAAGAAAGATGACACTGGTAAGTATCCCTAATGTAATGGAACCAATAAACTTCCAAACAGCTCTTATCTTAAATAGTATATATTCCACTTTATTTTCCAAAATCTACTGATATAATATTGATTGTATGTCATCGAACTAAGTGTACGCAATGTAATGGATGAGCATATTATTGAGTAAAATCAGCGAATTACTATATAGTCGAGGTAAGTGAAAGGAGAGCGCTATTAAATATATATATATATATATATATATATATATATATATATATATAATTCTTGCCTGAGAAAACATGTAAAATGGCGAAGGTCAATGTCTGGATTTAAATCACTATGGAAATTGCAGAGAACAGAAAATCATTTATATCACTGGAAAATTGGCAAAGCATTTACTGTAAATTGAAAGGTTGGCCGTTTTATCAAAATATATTTTAATCATATTAGTTTGTTAGAAGACACAAAGTCCGGGATTCTGTTCCTCCTTTTGCGCATAACTGATTCTAACATCTTAGTTTATATCAATTCGATATTCACTTTTATTTTATTTCCGATTACTCGGATCTACTTTTTTTATTTTCTTACGCTATATGCAAACATTGTGATATGATGTACAGTATAAATTAATGTCAAATACATGAATCATTCTATTTTTTGTCATTTTCTTCATCTTCTTCTTCTTCTTCTTCTTCTTTGGGGGGGGCATCCAACCAGATGTCTAACATTTACCCCTATTTTAGTGAATTTAACCAAGAGATATTTTCCGGATTCTAGCCGTCCTTTTCAGTGCAATCGTTTGTATTTTACTTGCGTGAGTCTCACCGGGTGTGTTTGCTATGCAGTTTTTAAAGTTCTGTTTCATAAGCCAAGTTGCTCCTATGATGATTGCTATAATTGTAACGTCTTTGAATTTCCAATTTCGTTTCATATCATACATAAGTCCTTGAGACTTTGTTATCTTTTCCCTCTCAGCTCTCTTAAGCCCTGTATCCTTGGCCACACTAACCTCTATTATGATCGTTTTTTTTTATTTACTCTGTCCCAAATCACTATATCTGGTTTAACCGCTGCGTTGTCTAGATATGTACCAGTAGGGGTCATGTAGTCATAGTGAATGCTGGAGATGTCACTCCCAACTGTTCGTTCGGGTATATGTTCCCAAGATTTTTTTAGTACACTGGACGTTTAGTTTCTTACATATCTTCCAATAAAGGTATTTGCAAACTCTGTTATGGCGATCTGTAAAATAACCATCTCCAAGTAGGAATTTGCAACTAGAAATCATGTGACCCACACTCTCAATTTCCGTGCTACAGAACCTGGATGTATTATTATTGCTTATGCCACTCATCTTTTTGAAGGCGTTCGTCATGAGACCCTCTCTTAATCGTAATGGAGGTGTCCTCTTCTGAGCCAGTCCAGAGAATCATCCCTATCGATATATTCTTATGATAGTTACGTCGGTAGGTATTTTGCCCGTTTATGGTTGGTCCATTCTTCTGTTTTAAAACTATGGCACTGGCTTGTGTATTTTTTTAGCTATGTCAGTGGAAGGCTTGTTTGGGTTCTCAGCATCATTTGTAAGACAATCCTTTCCAAAATGAGTGGCAAGTTGTATTATAGATGTTGTACAACTTGCTCGGTTCTCATGATGGTCTTTAATTTTCATCAGCTTGGGGTTACAGGAACTTATTATGTATTGACCTATGCTGAGAATTGTGGCTCTGTTTTGATGATTGACTTCCGAGAGTCCCATTCCCCCTTCTCGCCTGAGTAGTTACAAACGAGGCATGCACTGATTTTTATAAATAACTCGGTACAACGGTTACCATTTTCCTTGCCTTGTGTCAAGCCAATTTATGTCTTTCTGAGTCAGTCAATAATGACAAAACTATATGTAAGTACGAGCATGGCAAGTTAGTGAGACTTATGAAGTTAAAATAATCTAAAATATGGAGAATCGAAAAATGACTCCCTGTCTTACATATAAAGAGTTGTTGCATCGAATTGGATAATATCAGACAACAACGTCCATTTAGACGGCAAATAACACACTTTTGTACAAAATCATTTTTGTTTCGCATTTTATATTATCATATAAATTTAAATTTCTACTCTGTAATCCGATTAATACTCTCGTTAATATAAAATAATTCTGTTTTATCTCTGTTCCCGAATCCCAATTCAAAAGCAACCTTGTCATATGTATTACCATTATTATATTTACTTACGATTGTTTTTTGTTTTTATTATTATTAATATTGTTATTAATATTATTCATTATTCTATTAACCTTTATGTTTTCTCTTCAATACGTACTTTTCTGTTTCTAATCAGCCATGCTATATCTTGAAATCCGTTGCATTTGACGGTCATGTCTCCAGAAACAAATGCGCATGCGTTCGAAATTTTAAAGAATAAAATATACACAGGTTGTTTTTGTTGTTTTTTTCCAAGACTTCTCGTTAATTATTTCAAAAGTTTTGGAAAAATAATCAATGCATCCAAGCGTTATGTTAAACGCCTGTCATTTTGATTTCTTTTGTTAGGTTTTATAATCAAGAGCGTAAGTCCGATCGAATCACCAAAACCATAAATATGTCCTGTTAATTAGTTTAACGGATGTAGAGATCCCTTTTAGCGGGTGCAAGATATAACGCTCTGTAAATATTCAAGTTTACAAAACTAACAAAACTATGATTCGCCTATGTAACTATTCGGATTACTAAGAATATATTCAAAAAATATTTTTTAATAAACTGTACAAGTATTCACGTATGCATGTATGTTTCAGTCTAGCTATATCTTTCTCTTTTTGATTTGTTTTTTTTTACATTTTAAACATGTGTAATTGTAAAGTAAATTGTCTTACAATTTTTTCATTTTAGAATAAAACCACAAATAAAACAAAACTGTTATCTATTATTTTATCCTGACGGTTTGTATTTTCAGTTTTGACAATATACATTGTGCAAATAAGTGACTAAACATCACTTAAGAAGTCTTAACTTATCGCACAAGGTTGGTGTCTGTTACAGTTTGATATAACTACATAAGCAAATATTGACCAGCCTATCAACATCCTACCCTATCTAGAAACGATTTTAGTCTTACTCTGCAATATTATATCATCAGAATCAGTAAAACTCCACGCATAAGTTAATATTGTCTTAATATATAAAACATACTTTAATATTCCTATTAATGTGTTGAATACTAACGAATATAGGATCGTAATTTGCAAAAGCATCTATTTGATTTCTAAACGAGTAAAACACACGCATATTCACCCCCCCCACACACACACAACTATATATATATATGGGCGTGTGTGTGTGCATGTGTGTGTGTGTGTGTGGTAATGCAAGATAGCGCATTGTTTAGTCAGATAGTAATACTTGTATTAGGCGGCATAGGCGAGCATATATTTCTAATTTCCGTAAAAGTTTTACATTTCATCAAATAATGCAAGGGTATCCATTCAAAACCTTTGAGTTACAGACCCCAGTAACTTTATTCTCAAATCGTTGCATCATCCATTTTGCTTCCATTACCGACATAAGACCTATCGTAAAATACAATTAACAATGAACTCGCTTTCAGAGTTGAAACCGCGTCAGTGAGCAAGTTTCCTCTTTAGGAAGACAGATAATACTAAAGCATTAAAAGTAGGTAAATGGAATTAAGGCACCTGCGAACTATGATCGAATTTGTTCACAATTTTGTATCACATCAGATAGATTCAATGGCTTTGCCTATTACAAGAGAAGGCCATTTTAAAATGGCAATTTAGAGTAGCTATTTGTAATCTCTCAGTCCGCGTTTCATCATTGTTAATTTTTAATGGAGCGACGCAGATTTCCCCTTTACTGGCCGGGGACAGAACAACTATTATGCCTTTATCTCCTTATGAGGTTGAGTGTTTTCATTCTGATATGTACGCTTATTTCAATACCATATATTTACAATAAAACAAACAATTGCACACACTATTCATAACATAAAATATCCATTACAAAATCCAATAATTTTCAGCTAATTTAGATGTTCAAAAGAGCTATATCATTTTTGTTAATATTTATTAAGAAATATACAACTATGAATTAAATACTGGACAGAGATTTCTATATGTATATAAAGGTGAGAATATGTGTGAGAAAAGTTCTCAACCTATATACTCGACGATTTTTTTATCTAGAGATTTAAAATTTAGGATATAGTATATTCAAACATGTAAACACCATTTAAATCCGTTTTCATCCGCAAAAAGACAGCTAACGAGTAAACACTGAAAACTGTTACGTCGGAGTTACCACATTTTAATCTTTTTTGCTTACTGTTTCACAGCGCGCTCGTGAATAGTTCACATTACAGATTACTTATGTTAAGAATAATTAGTTTGAAAACACTTTTCAAAGATCATATCACGCTGGTCTAATGTTTATCGTACCTGACCCACTATCTTTGAATTTTGGTTTCGACCTTGACACAAGTATTTTTTTTTTACTTCAAGTAGTAAACTGTTTAGAAAAGAAATAACACCAGCATGCACATGTTACAAACTCTGAATTAATAAAAAAGAAATATTTATGCACATTTAACCATCGGATAAGGTAGGGTAGACTGCTTGCGTTATATAAAATATGCATGAAAAACTATGTTACAAATTCAAACATGAACACTTCTTTCAAACTTTATAATTTCCCTACAATTGCATTAGAACATAGTGGAAATAGAACAAAACATTATGGTATTTATAAAATTAAGGGGTTATCAGATACAAAAATACTAAAAAAGTGTATTAAAAAGTGTATTAAAGTTTATTAAAAATTGACCGGAAAAATTTGATTTATATTACAAGAGCAAAAACAAATAAAACCATGTATCAATATAATAAAGACATTGAAAAGACTGTAATTGAATAAATGAACATTCTGCACGTGAATCTGTTAATGAATATTTCACTCTTTGAGAAAAACACGGAGTAAGCGTAACGAGACAAACTTATATTTATAATTAATGATGACTTCAAAAATTGCACTCATTAAATCATTACACAGATTTATAAATCTCTATAATATTTTACGAAATAATTTTAGCTAATCCATAAATATTTCATTGAGTTTAAATCATGAATGTCAGCCGCATAGTTTTGTCAGCGTTTACTAATATTCACGTATACTTAAAATATTAAGAAATAACAATACTTTATATTGTGGAAACTACATCAATTGTGTTATTAATGGCCGTTAGAGATCAACAAGACTATAGGGAGTGTTTTTTTTCATTTATAGTTTCTGTGAATAAAATAAATAAAATAGAGTAAATTCTGCAAAATATGAAACTATCCATGACATTATACTGATAGGTATGCTAGCATATATATTAAATGTTGACTTGATGAGTAAACATTAGTAAACAAGTAAAGAATATTGAAAATACATTTATCTCAAATATGCAATCACTGTAGAGAATATTTGGAATTGTATTTTCGATTCGATGGAATTTGTTTTATATCGTTCTCATGTAACCCAAAAAAGATAACACCCACAATAACCAAGAAAAAGTTCTGGCGAAATTAATATCCTTATAAATAATTGACCATTTTTCGTCTAAAATCTGTGTAAAGTACTCGGATTCATATACACATTTTCTATAAGGAAAATTGCATATATTCGAACAGCAATATTATTGGGGTTATTCTAAACAAATTGTTAAAACAGAAAATGCAATAACCTTTCCGTATGGTTAAAATTTTTACTTCAAGGCACAAAAACCATATAATGTGTAACTAGATGTTAACTCTAAGTGAAAAAAAGTGAAAAAATAGAAAATATGACAAAAAATGCTTATCGGCCCAACAAAAGTATAAAGTTGATTACAAAGGAACACAAAGTGAAGCTGAAGATCGTTGTTTATCAAGATGTGGAAGTGAAATGGAAAAACAATAAACAAACATATGTAGAGTTTGTTTGCGGAAAATTTTGAAAGCTAGCTATAAGTTTTGACATATCCTTACAGTTGAAAACAGTTTTCGAACGATCTTGGTTTGATTGCAAGACAATTCAACATTAGGAAGTTTTAAAGAGGTACACATTGGAAGCCATGCCATTATTGGGCGTAATTCGATAAAGGTTTAATAAAAAAGAGAGCAATTTTAAACTACTTACAATTACACCTTGCACATAGCAAAGCTTTGCACTGTGGCATATATAAGATCGATGATATCACACACATACACACACACACACACACACGCACGCACAAACATACGCGCACACACACACATTGTGTAAGTGATATTTTCAGAATGTGTCGGAGTTTTCATTTCATGTGTTTTGTGCAATCGCCTGCGCCAGAGATAAAAAATAAGACGAAGAAGAGAAAAACAATGAAAATAAAGTTGGCGTAGTCGAAGTTGACTATCAGGTTACCACGTTGTTTATAATAATTATTATACTAATATTCAAATTTGACCTAAAACAAAGTCATATTTAGCATTTGTAGCTGCAATTTATTGTAGTGTTTAACTTATCTTGCATAATTTTTAGTTTTGTTATACAGTGAATTCGGATAAAATACAATATACTACTATGATACTCTTATGTAGACACAACATGCTTATCAACGCTATTTTGAAATTAAAATTTCTCATTACAAAATCAATTATTTGATTACTTCAAATGGAATACCCTTGAAACGTGTCTGTTTAATATTTGCTTGTTTAATTAAAGGAAGTGTTGTCTTCTGTGGAAGTTCATTACATGTCAATTTCAAATAAACTGAACTTTTGTAAATATTTTTCAAATTAGTTTGTTTCTACATAATGTCAAAGAGTCAGCTTTAATAATTATTCGTCGAAATGTCCTGTAGCAATGCGCTTTGTTCCGTGTTAAATGTTGTCCGTTTTTTATGGCCGATTTGGAAACAAACGTCAAAAAATTAGTTTATATTTATGATATATTTTTTTATTTTATTCGGGTATTGTAATGTTTACAAGTCAAATTTATTTTAATAATGAGCTAAAAATAGTTGATGCCATTTTGGTATATATTCTATGATTGTGATGATGGCTAAGCCATCTTGAGTAAGATATCTTTCTTCATACAGATGAATGTACACATTTTAATTGGAGATAGCAAATTACAACCCTTGACATCTATCAGTCTAAACAAGTAAATATTATATAGTAGACATGTATATATATATATATATATATATATATATATATATATATATATATATACATATATATATGCATATATATATATATATATATATATAATTATTTATTTAAAAATTATACATACCTATTCCAAAGACGAATAGGCGGTTTCATTGTGTTCTATGGCTGATAAAATTAAACACAACTCAACAGCGTCAGATAAGAGGGAGAACTCCTTTATTCTGACGCTGATAAGTTGTGTTGGATTTTATCAATCATTCAAGGCTGTTTCAATAAAACGAAAGAGCTGGTATGTCTTTGGAATATGTATATATAAATTTGAAATATATATTTGAATTTTAACTCTGAAATTCGTGATCGACCACTTTATTTGAGTTCTTTTTATCACATACTGACAAACACACACACTATATATATATATATATATATATATATATATATATATATATATATATAAGTGCTCGTGTCTGTATGTGTCTGTGTGCGTGCCTGTGTACATTTTGTTGCGCAAGAACTCTGTCAATTTTAAGTCTACATACTCACAATTTGATATACAAAGTACTGAGATTTGGGAAAATCTTCGCGATCAGTATTCGGCCAGAAATAAATCTGTTAAGGGAGCAAAGTTCAACGATTTGACCTTTGAGAACTCTACCAAACTCATCCGTCAATGCTGGGTCTAAACACTTGAAATTTCAGATGCAGTTTCCTTTGACATGGATCTAACTTAACTTGATTTGAGCCCAAAACAATAAATGTTAACGGGTCATAATATAGGTCAAAGTAAAGAAAAATTGACCGTTTGACCCCTAATATACACCTCCAAACTCCCAGGCAACGCTAGGCTGAAATACATGTTCAAGATAAAACAAAGAATTTCGTTGCAGTATTAGTAACAGTATAAATCTTAGAACTCTTTTCTCTTTTCACGTCTCATATTTACAGTAAGTTTAACCTGCTTGATTTTAATTAACTAGCGTATATAACATTTATGCATGCGAGTTTTGGTCGAACGTAGGTAGTAAATCTGTCGATACAAAGCGGTATCAATATTTAATATTGTTTATTCAACACTGAGGAGACACTGTCGAGTTATTTTCTTCCGTGGGTGAGAGAGAAAGTAAGATTAATAGAGTTATATCCTCGTGTCACTACAGCATGTTGGATTTCTCCCGTGTTTTATTAGGATTGATAGTCATCAGTTCACATAAGCATTGAAAGCTAACTAGCTAAGAAAGATACAGCATTACACTGTAAGAAAGCATGTCCTTTCATCGTTCCGCAAGTTTCTTTTGGATATCAACTCTGTTCTCTGTTAAATACGGTTCTCATCATTAGATTAACAGTGATGTTCCACTTGAAATTTCGTAATGCGTTTCCCTGTTTTCGCACAAACATCATCGGAAGCAAATGATCTATAGATCTTCTATTACGTAATACCGCCATGATGAAACGACTAATACACGCCAAACTTAAATCTATTTGTCCCGTAATGGAAAACTGCATATTCTATCTCAATCTACTATCTCGTGAAATCTTTCATTTTCAACTAGGTTGGCCGCACTTAATACCTAGGTCGATTAAATGGTTAACTTATTATTTTTTATATATTGGTAATATTTTATTATAAAATGAATTTGTAGTGTTCAGAAAACATTAATGAGGAAACCACTTCAGAAAAGTACAACCACTTATGAAATTAACAACCCATGGTGGACAAATATTTTGCGACGCATGCTGTCAGTGTGAACAGGTGCGAGAGATAAACTTGTTCTACGCTGCTTCGAAATTTATTCATAACATTAAATACATATTTGTATATAAATCAAAATGTAATCAATATTTTACTTAGTAGGTGATCATATCAATCGTTTTAATTGATGAAGAAAAATATATGCGAAAGAATAATGTTATAAAACATGTTCTGCGAGATTTGTGTTAAAATCCATAAGCGACCACAGGACATTACATCGGCCAGAGCGCAATAACTATCAGCATCTCATGAAAATGACAGTAAGTTTAATCGAATCCGTCGGTTTTCTTACTAAAATAAACTGACATCTATCCGATAAATTTCTTAGATGCTTAATTTCAAATTCAGCCTGTAAGAATGGTGATTCGTCAGCGACAAACGTTGTAGACAAAAGAGAGTAAGACCGTCTATAGTTTTGAGATGGTTTAAGATAACATATTGGAATTTGTTGTCGAATTTATACAGATAAAGTAAATTTAATGATAGACTCTCCAAGCTGAGAGACAAATCTACGATTAAAGGAAAGTAAAAACATTTCGAAAACAACCAGGGAGGAAAGGGAGACTCTCGCTTTTAAATCCCCACTCTCTGTGCAATCCTCATTTTCTCTTCCAATCTCTACAACATTTTCCTTCAGATAATCACACTATTTCACTTTTTTCTAACTCGCTTTTTTCTAAACTTAATACACACATACATACATATATATATATATATATATATATATATATATATGATGAGCTGTAAAACAGCGAAACAGTACTGTATGTGGTGGCTAAAATGTTCCTCATCTTCAGCTGATCATATTGAGAAGTGATACACGAATTACCATTAGCGTATAAAGTGCTGCTCTTTTTGTAAACGAATCGAGCTTAGGTATTTCAGACAATGAACACATCGTTAATTCACGACTCGCGCACCAGCCGCCGATTAGCGTAATGGTTAGGAGCCTTGACTGTCGTATTGCCGGTCGGGTTTCAATCCTGGCTTGAGGTATTTTCCTGTTTAGCCGCACTGATGAGCTGTGAAACAGCGAAACAATATATACATATATACATATATATAATATATATATATATATATATGTGTGAAGCTGGACGTTTGTGTGTGTGTCTGGTCACGAATAGGCTCTATATGGTTGACTATTATAGAAAACTGATCACATATAATGATGGAAAATGTATAGAGACACAGGAATGGGTATGTTTGTATCTGGCATAATAATGATTCATAAAAATTGTGGGGTCTCCGTACGCGCCTGGTCCACAAAGTATGGAAATAAAAAAATTTAACATTGAAAAAAAAACGTTTGCGAGTGTTTTTGATATAGACGTACATAATAATACTTTGATAACTATTTAACTTAAATAGGGATGGTATAATACATTTGTGGGGTCTGCGTTCGCGCCTAGCCTCCATAAAAGTGAAATAGGCAAACACTTGAATAAAGACGTTTCATATCTATCTGAGTAAGTATACTTTGATAATTATGTTTCAGTTTGAAGAAATGTGCTATAATAAAATTATGGAGTGTCCGTTCGCACCTGACCTCCATAGAATGGAAATATCTCACAAAGTTAACAATCTTTTTAATATAGCTCCACAGAATATTGTGGTAAGTGTTTCCGTGTGAACAGGTATGGTATAATACATTATGGGGGTTATCTATTTTATTTTTACTTTCTTCATAGTTTGCTTTGGTTTTGAAACCCCCCCCCCAAATTCGAAGCTATGTCTTTACAACCCTTCCTTTTCATAACCTATCATACTATAATAAATCATATTCCATTTTCTGTAGGCTGCTTTTGAACCCAGTAAACGACGGGTATATATATATATATATATATATATATATATATATATATATACGAGGTGTACATGCTCGGTCTTGCCCAGTCGCAATATATTGGCCCCGATTGCCGGACAGAGAGGTGTGTCACAGACGCCATACGATACACGGCAAATCTTAACTTGTTTTTAAAAGTGACAACATATAAGTAAATACACCACTTTCTCGGTTTATGAAAATCAAATAAAAGCTAACTTTCATATCTTAAACAGAAAATAGTTATCATACTCTGAATAAATTTTTAATTTTCCAGTTTTTAGCGGACATGTCAGCTTATTATTACAAAAGGATTTTTCCAAAGTAATATGCAAATGGGGTTACAACTTGAATGTAGATTCTTTTTGAATATCTAGTATATATAGAAATCGTGCTCGAATGATGCAGTGCACCTTTTTGAATATTAATTAAAGTGTGAATAATTAAACAAATGGTCACTTTACTTTAATTAATACACACATATATATTCTGCGGAAATATAATTTACTTTTCAATTATATTTCACCTTTTTTATACAATAATCATTATTTTATAAAACTCAGTTTTATTAGAGAACATATTACACAAATGACAAAAGCGTATATTTCAAATTTAATAATGTTGTCCACCTTACAATTTTGTTACTCATTTATCATTCATTTGAATATTTATCTTACACTATGGTGCAGTTGATTTAAAACATTGTAAATATCAACGGGATAGAAGGAATGAATATGCACACACACACACACACACACATATATATATATATATATATATATATATATATATACATAGAGAGGGAGAGAGAGAGAGATCCGCATACAGTACTCTTTCGCTGTCTCATATCTCGTCTAGGCAGACAACTGCCCCAAGCCAGGATCGAAACCCAACCGATCAAATAACAGTCATGGCGTCTCACCATTACGCTACACGGCTGATGCTGCGTGAATAATGAATTAACGATATTTTGCCATCGTCCAAATGGCCCCGCTCGATTTGTTTACACAAAGAGTGTTGCTTAATAGCTAATGGCAATTTGTATATCACTTCCAAGTATGCTCAACCCAAGATATATATATATATATATATATATATATATATATATATATATATATATATATATATATATATATATATATATATATATCAGACAAACATTGTTTATCTTACCATAATTCGTTTGCTTAATATGTGCATATAATCAATAACATCTTGTTCTGGTTTGTTGTATGATATTAAACATGATTAACGTAAGTAGTTACATTATCCAAAGATTACATGCAATTATGCGCTCATATCTTTCATAATGTTAGTTCCAGATTCGATCTATACTCTGCATAGTTAATTCTATAGTTTTCGAGGATATATTGTTTACTAGACATGCACATTTAAAATAGTTTTCATGACAAAATAAAAACAATTGCAATGTATACGATCGATAATGAGATCTTTAGAAATGGTTAAATTACAACAAAGTGCGTGCTGTTTTTTTCCTATTTTTCCAATCATGGCTGGGAATTTACAAACATTTTCTACTATCCTAACTGTTGACGTTCATCTGCCGAATATTATTGAACTTAGGAAACTTTTCTGTAGAATTTGGATGCTTATAATTAGTTACATAGTGAGCACTTAATTTCATCCACTACGAAGTTTTTTCTAGTTCCATTATCTATAACCGTATATAAATGTTAATGTTTCGAGTTAAAACCAGTAATCCCGCATGAGTAAAAAAATGTTAATCGCAGAATTTCATATAGGATCACGAGGTCGATATCATATCTCTCGTCGTTATTGATGAAGATCCAAAATTACAAAAAGGACAATTCGTTGTTTTTATTGATAATTATCTAATAGGCATTGGCAAGACTTAGCGTTTCTAAAATTCTTTCATTATTACTGTGTTATGTGTTATTATATTTTTATAGATGCATTATTTTCCATCTCTTCTTGGTTCGTTGCTGTCTTATAATATGTTTAATAACTATCAAGATTTGAAGTGTAATCAACCTAAACGTGTCCAATCTATCAAGACATGTTCAAACACATCCCAGTATTATTAGAACATGCATTGTTTTGTTAATATTAAGATAGTAAATGGTGACGCCATTGGAGTTTTTTTGTTTTCATCTTTTTTTCCTAATCCTAAGCAACTATTACAAATGGATCGTTGTATATGAATATTAATTGATCTCTCTAACTTTGACAGAGAAAACATGTAATATTCATTTCAACACACAAACAAAAAAAAAACTAAAGCAATACAAATAAGAACGCAAACGGATAGAACATTAGAAAATACGATATTAACATTATGTGAAATATACAAGCGAACGTGTAAAATCTATTTATGCTGCATATGAAAACTGTCAAGTATAACACAATTTAACCATCTGACATCATAAATGTCAACATGCCATGCACAGTGTGCCATTTTAATATTCGGAGGCATTATTATTTAGTATAAAAATAGAGGCGCGCTAAATTATCACTCATAAATTATTACAATTATCGAACAAATAAAGACGATAATATACTTAAGGGGGCTTGCATTTCAAACCGGGTTTGATGATGATACTACTACTACTACTGCTACTAATAATAATAATTTTAATAATAATAATAATATTATTATTAATAATAATAATAATAATAATAATAATAACATATTTAATTATATATAAATCTGTGTGTTTGTATGTGAGTTATTTCTGTTTGATCATATTTTTTGAAAAGTTTTGCTTTCAATTTATTGTATTAAAGACAAAAGCAATATATATTCCACATACATCTCGAATATTTCCGACTGCCCCTCGAATAGCCCTAAGTTTATAAGTGTGATGGAACGAAACAAAAAACGGAGAGATTAATTGGGGTGATTTGATTAGCTATTCAATAAGAGAATAACGCCAGATCTACACAAGTATTTACATACCAGAATGGGTAAGCATTTTAAGACCATCTATCTTCAATTACAATTCTCCATAACACGATGACGCGTGTTAAAATGTACAAATAAAGAGTTGTATGAAATATTCTGAAAACATGCCCACACCAACAATTAAAAATCCTACCCTGCTGTTTGTTTTTTTTTTAATTTGTAACTTCACAAAATTTTTCATACATGGGAGTTGGTTGTTTATGTTTATTCTTGGCACTACAGACACGTGAGCATAATCTGCTTTCTTGCGTGTACTATGCTTATTTAGTTGGGTTAATTTAGTCATACTCTGCATATGTAAGCAACCAGGTGCTTTTTTTTTCAAGTCGTCCAGATGATTTTTTCTTTGCAATAAAGAAAAACATAGATGTAAATTAAAATAAAAATGATTCACGCCACAAAGTATTCAATCAGACTAAACTATTTTTCTTTGATTTTCTTTCTTCAAAACGTATCACTTTATCGATCGAATTTTAAGACTAACATCATCCAGCGCGGCCATAGCCGAGATTGACCTCACTAAACGAGTTTGCAATGTAATTAAATATTGTCGGTTGCTGAATACTTGATGCTTCGTCAGGGCTATCACAAGATGGGGTGCCTACCCTGGCTTAAGAGAGTCCCATCCACCCTCGAGCGAAGAAGAGACCACGTCAATTTTTCAACTTCGTATTTTATCTCGCGGTATTAAGACTACCAACACACCCTCACTAACGTTAGAATGTTAGCGTAATAAAAAAAAAAGTTCATATTGCGTAAGTAATACTAATTTTAATGAACTGTTCTTAAGATCGAGCAAATAATTTTTTATTTTATTTTTTATTAATGAAGTAAGAAAAATGCAACGCATACGCTGCCTTAAAGCAAACAAGATAAAGACTGAGTTCACGTGCTCCTCTCCATTATCTCATATCTTGCAACGCTTCAATGAATAAAACAGACAAACATGTAACGTAAATTTACAATGGTCTTATAATTTACTTACTTTAGTCTTATGCAAAAAAACAAAAAAAAAGTAAGTTATTTGACACGCCTATAACCAACTCCATCAAATACAAAACAAGAACTAACACTATAGGATTGATAGACTACGTACAATAATTATTTTGCAATAATACCCGATGAATTCTATCGATTTTGGTTTTGTTGAAATTGAAAGAAAATTTGACAAAATCGATTACGTGGAGATAACGCAGGGATACATTTTACCGTCTATGTATAAAATGTGCACTTACAACACGAACAACTAATCGGAGCACGCGTTACATGAAGAATAACACTCATGGCGTCTTTATAGAAGCATTAATACACTGAATAAAATACACCCTAACACAATTAAAAGAAGTGCCCTATCGAGGCTGATCAATGAGTGTTGGGTATACACCGAGTGAGTCAAATTGAATTGAGATCGAAAAAGGTGTCGTTTTAATTTCAGCTATTTCAGATTAATCTAAATCTCCAAATACACTACGCCTTCATTGTATATTTTCATTTACTTAATATTATTCTGTTGCTATTTATTATGCTAGCTTCTATAAATGACTGTATTTTATATACATCTAATTTTTATTATTTTTAATAACAATCACTTCTTCGATTTTGAAAGAATAACAACATTTCATCAAGTAGATTGAGTTTTTTTTGCTCATTCGCTAACGTACATACACACACAAACACACGCATATATATATATATATATATATATATATATATATATATATATATATATATTCAAAGAGAGAAAGAGAGAGGACAGTGAGAGACTTGGAAGTAATTTTCATGAACTTAAACTATATAATATAATAAAATGTTGTTAAAAATTATATATATATATATGTGTGTTTTTTTTACACAGTGATCACCACTTATCAAGGCCCGGAAGCCACTCAGGGATAAGGGTTATTGCAAGTACATTACGTTAGTGTGGAGATTTGATGAAGTGTTTACTTAAGGGGGCGGTTCATTAGGAATTTGTTAACGTTGGACTTGAACACATCCAAGTTGTAGTCCGGTGGGAAGCAGGCAGACGGAACAGAGTTCCACAGGCGTGCAGTTCTAAGAAAGAAGCTTTGTTCATGGAATCCACGTTTTGATTTAGGCTCAGATAAAGAGTGGGGGAAACTTTTGACTGTGGATTCAGCTGGACGGGTGTTTTTCGTGAAAGATTGGCGAGGGGGGCCACAGATTTGAGTTCAGACGAGCACCTGCCATGGAAATAACGATAAAACAAGGATAGACTCGCAACGTATCTTCTGCGGGAGAGAGGTTGCAGGGTAAAGAAAAGGGCATCTCCCACAAAGCCACGAAGTCTATTTTGTACTCTGTCAAGGCAGAATAGGCTGTTTTTAGCAGCTCCTGCCCAGATATGGCAACAGTATTCCATCCTTGGACGTGATTGGTGTGTGTGTATGTGTGTGTATGTGTGGGTGTGGGTGTGTCTGCAAATATAAGTAGAAGCACATTAGTATCGATTCCTAATCATAGGAAAATACATGGTAGTTTTGGTAAAATTTAAATACCTAGTGAAAACTGTCACGCACTATACAAACATTCGCTCATATATTCATGTGTGTGTGGTCGGTGTGCATATATGCTTTACGTTTATATAGGCATATATGCATATACATGCATACATGCGCAAGAAACACCACACTTAACACAGCTAAACATGCAGCATACACACACACACACACACACACATATATATATATATATATATATATATATATATATACATACATACATATATATAGATATATAAGTTAAATTGTCTACGTGTGTACATTACCCTACCAAACTATTCTGTCAATTCTCAGTCTAAAGACTCTTGAATTTCCATAGCGGGTGTTGAGATTCCTGATATATATATATATATATATATATATATATATATATATATATATATATATTTATATATATATATATATATATATATAACTTCTTAATTTTCTCAGATAAATTAATATACAGAAGTATAGATTTATGCGTACACTTTAAATATTTACTTCAAAATAGCTCAATACGTAGGTAGAGCTAGTATATATATATATATATATGGCGATTAGTATATATATATATATATATATATATATATATATATATATATATATAAGCGAAAATGTATGTACGTATGTATGTATGTGTTCGCTTTTTCTGTGTGTCTACAAAAGGCTTCTTTAAGAGAAGCGGTCGGTGTCTTCACAACTTTTAAAACTTTTTATATCACATACAAAACGTAATATCTCACACTTAACAACGAAGCTCCCCCGTCCCTTTAATTTGCTCGATTTCGGGAAGATAAATATTCAATATGTGTCGCTCGCCGCATGTGGGTTAGTCTTTTTCCTATAACATCTTGGGGGCGAGGAAAAAAGCGTTCAGCAGTAAATGAAATCCCGCAGTCAAACTGACCTTGTTTACTCATTAAAACCAGCACCTGCTAAATCCAACTAATTAAATAAATTCAAAGGTGTTTCCGTAAGCATGTCGCACTGGGGCAATGATTAATGTCGCAATTTTTTTTCACAAATTTGCCTCAACGGTTCGGGTTCGAGCCTCATATTTACTTTATTTTAATACCCACAAACACCCGGACAACGCCGGGTTCTCCTCGCTTGTATGTATATATATATATATATATATATATATATATATATATATATATATATATATATATATATATATATAGGCACATAGGGTCCGTTCAAAGTCTGGCTTAACTGCTAGTATATATATATATATATATATATATATATATATATATATATATATATATATATATATACACACATACACGATAGCTTATATGCATGACTTTGAAAGATAATTTTTGGAAGTTCTAAACCGAATAAACCTGTCGCATTACGTTTACTTACTTATTCAACGTATTTTGAGAGCCATTTATAAAATAGTTCTACTTCTAGCATCAATCTTTGAAATCTAAAAGAACATTCATGTGAATATCAATCTTTTACTGCAAAGCGTCATCTGAGAATGAACGCAGTTCCTTTATTTTTTTGGTTAATGGAGATCTGCACCTCTGTGAAATTGACTTGAAAGTCTCGCGCTGTTCGACCTAGTTTGAGATGAAGCAATAATCGAAAGAAATTGATTTTTGAACGCCTGCATAAATGTGTCTGTAGATATTTTAGGGAAATAATAATCAGCGAGCCATTCTGTTAAGTCTTCTGTTAACCTTCTTAGTGCACTTTCGAGATAAGTGCTTCTGTGTTAATATCCCATATCGCCATCAGCAAGATATTTTACTGAGAGCATTGAAGCGAATGCTGCATTCGCTCTTCGCCGATCTCGTATTGCATTAACTTCTTAAATATTTTCCATCATGTAGCGATTTTATAACTCAGGTGTTTCATTTTATGAACTGACTTGAAACCGTTTTCGATGAAGAAATAATAATCCAATAACATTAAAATACCAATAAATTAAGCACAGGTTATCATTGCTTAAAATGAACGTATAAACCATGAACTTGTAAAATATAGGTGGGTTTAGAAGAGTCCAAATGATTATAGTCCGCCTATTTTTCAATTAATCCGATAATATGGACAAAGTTATGTCATCACAAAGACGAAGTTTGAAATGTGGCGTAGCGAAGGATAGAAGAAAACTAATTGCCTGACCGATGCGCTGATAAGGTTGGTGGAAAAATAATGTCGCTTTTAGACATTCAAATTAAGGCTGTAAAACAACAATATTTTTGCACCGACCTAATACGTTTTTTTAGCGAAGCCCGGTAAACATATATCTCAGTATTGCTTCCAAAAATTCATTTTTATCTATATAAATAATTATATATGCGTTGGATATATAGTAGAGGTATCAAACATGCAGAATTTCGTTAATATATAAAGTATTTAAAAAATGACCGTAATTATACTCTTAAACTAATATGCATATTTTGTTGTAAACAGTCTAATTTTTAAGAGGCTTCTTCACTATTGATGCATATGTGATGCGGTATTTTTCCGTTTCACGGTGCCTCTCCAAATTTAACCTTCCATGAGAACAATTAAATCTTATGACGTCATATTTTTTAACAACTAATGTTAATGCCAATAAATTGTATATAGGTTTATTCCAAGGTGTTTTTTCTCACACATGTGCATGTTATTCAAATAATTTATACTAGTGTGACCTGTGGAAATTTCACAGATGACTCCTTCGTATCTAATATATTGATGTTGGCAGTTTGTAGATGTTGACATTTTGTAGATGTGCAGAAGCTGAAACACACCCAAATTGTTTATAATCAACAAGAGATTTTTGTTTACAAAACCTATCACGTAAAATAAACATTCCATTAAACGTATCAAAATAAAGAATATGATTTATACGGAAGCTTATGGAAAATTAATTAGAAAACATTAATTCAAAAGGAAATGATGTGTGGGCGAATAAGAATTTCGTTGTTTCATGGATTTCTTTAATAGAGCAGAAAACGCTTGGATCTATACAAATTTTAGCCTTGAATAAATGAAAACGATTATATCTAGAAACAACCACAACTTGCGAGATATATGGACATTCCAGGGGTTCTCATCCATATGTAATATTTTGATGTTGGCATTCTGTAGATGTTCAGTGCAAATTGATATGATTGTTGTGATTTAAAAAAGTACAATAAATCCATATGAATTGAGTGTTCAGCTTGAATCAAAAACAAAACATATATATGTTTATATATATGTATATATATATATATATATATATATGTGTGTATATACATATATATGCATATATATATGTATGTATAACTTGAATTCTTTCAGCTATAATCGAAGCAAAAAACAAAACTTATAAAGGATTCTTGATAAAAATAATCATAAAAAATATAGATTACTGGAATATAATCAGTTTTAATCGCCTTGGGAACAATTAAATAAGAGTCACTCGGAATTATCGTAAAACAGAAAATCAGTTTATAACACAGCCTCTATCCTATTAATACATAGATAACGACGGCGGCAACGACGACGACGACGACAACAAAAACAACATCAACCACAATAATAATAATAATAATAATAATAATAATAATAATAATAATAATAATAATGATAATGATAATAATAATAACATTAATAATAATAATAATAATAAGACCAATAATAATAATAATAATAACATTAATAATAATAATAATAATAATAAACACTCGATATGTTCATTTAATTAAAATATACTTTTCAAGCTGATTTTACGAATGGCCAATAAAACATGGTTATAGTAGCCTTTGACCCAACAATTGGTGAGTACTATCCGGACTTCAACTGGTAGAATGTTGAGCTTATGAGTATTTTAATCAGGCCCTTATCGTAATTTAAATTTCGGAGAACGTCAGTAGTCGCTAGAAGTAACAAAAATGTGTACGGCTTTCAGTATGACGCAATAATTTGCTACGTGTCAATAAATAGTGATATGGATTTAATCTGATTTGTAATACTAAAATGTAAACTCCTGTAGAAGACAAAATTACTGTAATCTAAAAAAATTAAGAGCACTAGGGAGAGATTTTACAATCTTTGAAAGCAAATTAGAAGAAATTACCAGCAATGTGATACTTATATATTTCGTCCTATCGCTGACCTGCTTCACTACATAAAGAAAAACGCGATGGCAGCGACGGCAGTTAATACATCACAAATGCGAATTAGGGGTAATACTATTCTCATATACACGGAGACATTTTTTATAATTTAAATTCCCAAAAATGGCAAAGTTCTCTCTGATTCTCTCTCCTCTGATCTTGAACACGTTGTACAATGGAGGAAGGAATGGCTGGTCACTTTTAATGCATCCAAAACCAAGCATTTATCTTTACATCATCAACGTTCTGATCCCCATCTGGAATCAATTGAAATGGATGGCTCTCGTCTTGGGGAGGCCCCATGCTTTTACAAGCTTCTGGGTTTTACCTTTACTCCTGATCTGAAATGGAACACGTACATCAAATCTGTTGCTAGGGACGCTGGGAAAATGGTGGGATCCTTCTACCGCTCCAGAAGATATCTCGCTACTGATGCAATTCTCTATCTGTATAAAAGCCAAGTACGTCCAAGGATGGAGTACTGCTGCCACATCTGGGCAGGAGCTGCTAAATACAGCCTATCCTGCCTTGACAGAGTACAAAATAGACTTTGTGGTTTAGTGAGGGATGCCCTTATCTCTTAGGAGGAGAGACTTTGCAAGCCTGTCTTTGTTTTATCGTTATTTCCATGGCAGGTGCTCGTCTGAGCTGCAGTCCCTAGCCCACCCCCTCAACAATCTTTCACGAGAAACACCCGTCTGCCTGAAACTACTGTCAATAATTTTCCCCACTCTTTATCTGTGCCTAAATCAAAACGTAGATTCCATGAGCAAAGCTTCTTTCTTAGAACTGCACGCCAGTGGAACTCTCTGCCGCTTTCCTGTTTCCCACCTTACTTAAAGTCCAACATAAACAAACTCCTGACAAACCGCCCCCTTAAGTAAGACACTCTATCAAATCCCCTAATACTAATGATTGCTACAATACTATCCCATTCATTACTGTACACGCAATAACCCTTATCTCTGAGTGGCGTTCGGGCCTTGATAAGTGGTGACCCCCATGTAAAAAAAAACGCTTTTTTTAGCAATATTTTATTTCATTAACAAACTAAGTAATAAGTAATGATTTAAAACGCCAACATTGATATAAAATACTAAGAATAACACGCATTTATTATCATAGAAAAACGCTGTTTGGTAATTATTTAGTTGGAGAACAGAATTGTTGAATGTTATCTTGACAATTGAAGCAAACATATGTTTTTACAACAAAAACAGTCAACGTTTCAGAACTAATAACTAGAAGTTGATATCCAAATTTCAACAAATTTATGATGTGAAACCTCATATACAGCACTGGTCTGAGATTGTTGGTTGCATGCTGGTTTCTTGAATTCTTTATTATTTCCAAACAACTTAATAGAGGTTGCACTAATTTGAACTTGTGTCTACCCATCAGTTCCGACAACATGTCATCAACAACATTCTCTACTTGAAATCTGTCTGGATCAGCAGGATAACGAGCAGAACAATTATAGAGTAATGAGTCGTTGAATATCAAAATTTACCTCACTCTAAAATACTGTTTGGCTTTAGAATATTTAAACAGAATTACAATTGAACAGTTTCTTTGAATAATTTGTCTGATTAATAACCATTAATCTCAATCAACTGAGTAATTGAATATTAAATTCCATTTATAACAGATGATAAACATAAAATGAAGTAAGTCTTGTCTTAATATATGATGTCATTTCTGTTATTTTGTGATTGACTTACTCAAAATTTATATGCCCAGTTATTCAAAAAATTGTGAATCTACAACAATAAAATTGGTACTGTCGTATTGGACTAGAGTTTGTAAATTATTAATGCCATTTTGTCTTTTGATCGAAATCATTGTCTGCCTTATTCATGGATTCACCAGTAAAAATGTGTACAAAATCTTACAAGTGCATTTGGAATCTAATATATATATATATATATATATATATATACATTTCCCACTTTGCAACTATTGTATGCTGCACATCTTTGGATAGGATTAATTAAATATTTGAGAGAAACGTGTTGAGAAATATGAAGCGGGCCGAATATCTACTTCCCTGCAGGTGATTTTTCGCAAATAATCTAGAAAAAAAAAAAACATAGTAAGTAGCCGATATTAGTTTCTCTAAGATGTTTTGGAACCACTCCCGATTTTAAATAGTGGATAAAAAAGAATATTACGCAATACATATATCAAAAAGTATCGGTTAAGAGCTCATTGAACGATCGTCTTTGAACTGCAAACAATATCCGCGATGTATTAATGCATAGAGGCTATGTGTAAATCGGAAAAGAGTCAGTCAGTACTAAGTAATGTTTATGTCTGGCCAGAAAAAATAATTAAATCGAATCACGTGTGAATAAGATTTCTCCGTTTCCGTTATATTTTAGGTTTTACGCATTGATTTTTTGTAATTTTTCATTAATAGTCATGAAATATTTATCAACATTATCGGAAAACTGAAAATAAATCCGTAAAATCTTGTTCAGAAATTCTTAATATAAACAACGCTTATTATCATATAACATTTGACTTAATTTTATCGATTCGATGTTAAACCTACTCTAGCAGATACGTTTTACAAATCACCTTTACAATTAATGTCTTCATTCATTGTTGATTAAATGTTTCCTTTTTGATATTGTTTATGTTTTATAATCATTGATCTCCTACAGATAGTTTAAGAAATAAATTTACTGAACTATTTTTGATTAACAAAATGTCCCCACCGCACTTCAAAAATAATTTTCGTCAATATTTGTTTTTAAACCCCTTATTATTAAAATTCTTATATATTTCTTTTATATAATAAATATAATTGGATTCTAGGTTAAAAAAATGTTGCATAATTGGAGAGCGAGTTGAAGATAAAAAGTGATACTTATGAAGTGTTACAGAGTTAGATTAGTACATAAATTCATTAAAAGCATTGAATAAGTGTATTTCTAAAGAGACATCTAAAATCGACAAAACCTAAAACGCTAAACCATTTTTTTGAACCGACAGCTCTTCATCTACTTACAATAAGCTTTTTAATTGCACAAGGTATACGCCCTATTATACTAATTTGCATCAGTTTCAAAACCTAGAAATATCAGCAAACCTAGCATAGATTAGAAAAAAAATTACACCTTATCTAATTATGACCATTAATACTTGAGAAATCGAAACGTCACAATATATATATATATATATATATATATATATATATATATATATACATATATATACATATATATATATATATATATATATATATATATATATATATATATATATATTGTAACGGGAAAATCGAACATAATTCAGAAGTGATCATCCCCCCTCTCTCTTTTTAAATTAAATTTTTATATCTATCTGCCAGATACCCCCCACACCACTCCATTGCTATCAAGACATGCGCAGCCAATTATCCACGCGTCTACCCATAAAAGGAAGCGAGATAGGTAGTCCCCCCTATCCTCTCACAATGTAATTCGTCAAAAAACACGTGTAGAGGTCACGATTAGAAGCCATCCATCCGTGTGGGTAAAAAAGAAAAAGAAAAACAAAGAAAAAAAATTTGGCGGGAGTGGCGTCGGAGACAAAAAAGGTAGTTTTCAAGATGAAATAGAGCTAGTCACATCGTCGAACGAACGTCGATAATAAAAATAGGACCGACATCATCCGACATGATTCGATTGATAGCTTGGAAATTCACTCGATTTAATCCTTCTTGTCGGAGCTGACAAGGGAATACAGAAAGACTATAAAATACCTTGTCTCAAAACCATCGGAGAGAGATATATCCTCGAGTGGAAAGAACGTGTTGAGCAGCACCAACGCGATAAAATGGCGTTTCTCTCAACTGAACTGTATCCTTGGAGCCGAAAAGGGAATTCATCAGACTGCGAAATCACCCTGGTCCAAAACATGGGAAGGATGCGACCGAACGTCAGTGGTTGACAAAACCATTCAGCAAAGAAATATGATGGAAGACGAGTGAACAAGCGAACTCCGAAGGACGACGACTCGTGTGTCGGCAAAATGGAGCTGCCTCACTTCATAATATCAGAGTATTGGATTTTGTCAGATCTCTAATAGTCGGTTGAATGCACGTCTTCGCAGATAAATACCATTCAATATCCCCCTCCCCATCTCGCAAATGTCGACTTGTTGAACTGAACTGTTTTTATTTTTATTTTGAAAGATTTCTACTGTTTCACCATACCTAAATCATTATCCATGTAAAACAAAAAGGAAAAGATGAAAAGAAAAGTGAAGGACAGAGAAGAGGCTATATTCAATTGAACAGCTTTTTTAAGTGTCGTTCCCCCTTTTCTTGACCCGTTGGACACTGTCTGCATTTTTCCTCATTTTTATTTTAATTTTAATATTTTGTCTTGATTTTATTTTTTAATTTTAACGCTCAATAAATGACATGCGTATAATATATATACAACCGTGTGTTCTGTCATTTATTGCCTGGTATTTCGTCAACCGTGAGTCTTATATAAGAAAATTCCACGATGAAAATACTGTCCAAAACCTGGGTAAGTGCTACTTGGTTGTAACAATTTCACAACCGGCACGTATTTTTTTTTTGTACGATACGTTTCAGCGATCAATTCACCTTTTGGGATTTTCAACCGGGACGTATCCTCAGAATATATATATATATATATATATATATATATATATATATATATATATATATATATATAATAGTTTTATCGAAAAATACTATTATAATATTGTACTTAAACCAAATTTAGATTTATAATTTTACTCTATTTTATTTCTATCTTTAACCCATATTAATTTTCTTATCAAGTTAATTCCATACCTTTATTTTAATTTTTTCCAGATACATCTGCCTTACTTTTAATGCTAGGTTTATTTATGGTGTCTTTTACATATAATAAAAACCCTTCCCAATATTTACTGATGAGGAAACTTTGTTTGTTAAAAACACTATATGTAAAAATTATTGTCCGTAACTTGATGTCTACCACAATAAAAACACTGTTTTCCGAAACGATCGTAAAAATTATTGATTTTGGTGTTGTTACTTTTTATGAAACGGATTTTTAATTTAATTCTAATCTGATTTTTAAATTATCTATCACATTACTAAATATTAAATTAGCTCAAGAATATTTACCTATCGAGCTTATTATGTATCTAAATTACAACGAGCACCTTTTCTTTCCCTCTATTTTAATTAAACTAGTAATTTTACTATTACATTAAAATACAGTCTGCTCTTTAGACTATTGTTCTAATCTCCTTTAAATTATATATATATATATATATATATATATATATATATATATATATATATATATATATATATATATATATATATATATATATCCATTTGCAGGAAACAGGAAACGCTCTGCTGTTTAACCTTTAACACTGTAGGGTGTGCGATGTTTCCAATGTTTCCACCGGAGTGCTCCCGAATACAAAATTAAGTCTTCCTCACATGCATATATCTCAGAGTGACTTGAGATAGTATAATATCAAGTTACCTCCTAGCCTCTTGTAAAATACGCAGTTTAAAATGTCAATCCTAGTTATATTCTTATTTTCACAAAAAAATAAAAATAAAAATAAAACAAAACACAAGAGTATAGTCATATTCGAAGATGCCCATATTTACTTTACATGCAAACGGTCTCCTACAGACTAAGAAATTTGGGTATATTTTTACTGATCCGTAACATATACTCTCTTGTTATATTTAACATACGTTGAGGCTCTTGGTATGCATAAAGATTAAAATATAAGTGAAAAACGTATTTACAAAACTAACATACACACACACACTCACACACGCACAGACACACCCAAACAAACACACACACACACACACACATATATATATATATATATATATAGTACCGGCAAAAAGAAAGTCCGCACTGGTAATTTAAAAAAAAAATGCAAATTTAAGCAAAATTTAATGTTTTTGTTTTGTTCCTCTATAATTTTCCTGTTCATATTTGACTTTTAATGGAAATATTCTTGAGTTCACGTCAATTTTAAAGATTTAGGAAGCAAAAAGAAAGTTGGCAGCAACACATTCGCTTACAACAGATTAGCCTGGCTGGAAAGATCATAGGAAGAAAAAGCAGAGGGCTTCACCAAATAACATACGTTGGTAGCCTGAATACCTGGACAACATCTAAAATTCATGAATGCATTGGCGACGTTGCGATACATGTAACTGTGTTAGAATCTTTTAAATTATGGTGTAGGGGATGTTGGCCGAAATATTGAATAGGGGGTTGTCTGAGATCTAAACATTTTAAAAATACGTAGAAACACTTAAAACGTAGGACTTTTCATTTTCTTTAAGACGTACTTTGAAAAGCTGTTACCGTAAAATATTATTAATGAGTTAAATATTATTCCAGATAATTAAAGGCTATTGTCAAACTCACACATATACGCCCCCACGCACACTCACAAAAACTAAGGTCGCCCTGTACAAAGCACATTCCTTCCTTGCATTTTTTTCTTTTTCGTTATTTTTTTCAATATTTTTCAACGGATTACAGCAACTATGCAAATACCTTTATTCTTCAATGTATTTAATATTGTTTTAACGCGTCGCCATGTGTGTTTTCGACAAGCGTGCATAAAATTTGTGCGCACGCGAAATCGCGTATCGTTTTCCCTGGTCGCAATGGTTATGTTCACGCGCGTGTATATTCAGTTTTAGCGCGCCTATACATTAATTCTGTATACTCACTTTCACATATTAATTGTGTATACTCACTATTTTATGGCTCGCCATAATATATATATATATATATATATATATATATATTTATATATAAAATATATTTTAGTCATCGACATACAGACCTGTTTCGTTGTTTCACAACTCATCAGTGCCGCTAGACTAACACCTATCCCAAGCCGAGGATCGAACCTAGAACCGTCGTAATGACAGTCGGCAGTTCTACCTCCTGAGTACGGAATCGGTGGCCGAAATTAATCTGTCCGAATGTCTATTTAAATAAACATCCGTCCGCCACTCGTAGAAGGCTCAAACGTTTGTTTGTAAACAAACCGCGAGCTTCGCATTTTTTCAGCTAAATTAAGTAGCGAGTAAGATAATTTACGATAGTGCTCTACCCAAGAGGGGGGCTTTATAAAATATATTTTAGTCATCGACATACAGACCTAAACGACTAGAGAATACCTTACCTTTTATTCAACTATTATATAAGTAGAAATAAATCATTATACGTGTTATTGTTGGGCGTTAATTTTTCTGATAACGCATCCTATTCTGCCTAGCTATAATGTGTAAATGCACTCGTACATATTTACACACACACACACACCACACACACACACACATATATATATATATATATATATATATAGTATATATAATATATATGTATATATATTGCTTGTAATTACATATTTTATCGAGATAACTAATACTTGCATATTTGGATCATACTTACTTAAATAATATAACTTACTGATTCTAGAAGACTTCGAATTGTGTTCGCAAACAAGTGACCACTACATATTTCGCGATTAAAGATACTTTAACTTTACATCAAAATCTGAATCACAAGACCGACATGCGCATAAAATATGTGCTTACATTAGAGATGGGTTCCCATATTGAAGAAACATCTCCAGGAGAAATCCAAATTTGCCACATATGTGCTTCGTTTAGCGTTTGATCAAAGCATCACGTTCTTTTGTGCACTCTATTAACCCGACAAGATCGGATATACTATTATTAAGTGCATTTCTGAGACAATCGACTACATATTCTCAGATAATCGACTGGCCGGTTGTAAAGACTTCAATAATTACAATATTGAAAATCTAAGTACTAAACCAAAACGGATGCTTAAGGGAGTTTTGTCATGATTTCTCCGTTGTGTGACCGAAACTGGCGGCCTGTATGAAAGTCCCGTATACCTTTTTCTTACAATTTACACAGAACTGCTCTCATCCTCCGTTCGATATCCACTGAATTCCTCTGGCTACTCGCTTGTACCATTTAACATACAACACACTAAAATGTCCTCTAACGAAGCCTACCATAATACAGTATATCATTACTCGCTGCCTGACGGGGAGTGTCTCTGTACATTTATATCAGATATACCTCTGCGTCCACGTTTAAAATAAACGGGGTCCGTATAGTGTCAGAAGTTACTGGCTGGTTAATTATAGATATAACCAACTTCATACCCTCCAAGACATCCCAGCAAAAACTAAACGGCTAGCTCTGTCTCCTTATAGAATGTTCTGCTGCCATGAATGACTAAAACCACTTTTTTTTTTTAGTGCTAACTATGTAGAGGTAATGAAACTAAATCAGCCATAAGAAGCATTTATGGCAACTGTAAAGGAATAATAAAGAAGGCGAAAGATTCGTATGCGCAGTATGTCGCCCAAAGTAGCTAAATAACTGCTTGGTTGCCACAAGTTTTGGCGAATAAAATACAGGGTTAATAACAGAGATGAGTCTTCTATTTTTACTAATTCATCAATGGACCTGCAGTTATCTGGTCATGCAATAGTATTATGCAGCTAATTGATGTGACAGATTGTTTCCCTCTTATTACAGATGAATCAGTCCCTTGTGTGTCACTGATTTAGTATAATGATTCGAGACGTTACGATGAATAATATTGTATCAGGATTTTTATTTTGTAAGGGAAATAAAACAATACATGCCAATATATTTTGTTTACGGTATTATTTATTTCTGTATTAGGCACATTTTTTTTAAATAAGTTTCTGCCCAATAGTGTGGCCCTGCCAGATATTGCCCGCATATACTGATTCGTTATGTACAAAAGGGGAAGATTTTGTCCTGTGTTTGACATCTTATAAAGCAAAGGTTCTATAGTATTAAACCACTGTTCTCCTAGTTTTACTTCAAATGGTGTCTTTCTTTTCCTTTTATACACAAACATATGATTTTTTTTTAGTTAGAAATGCTACCAAACGCACTTAAGTTATTATTCTCCGTTTAAACCTTTTCAAAATCGGCACAAAGTTTTTGTGCAGCATATAGTTTTTGTACTATAAAAAAGCATGAGGAAAAAAAGAAAAGACGGATGCCTCTTCTCTTTATATGCTTGCGATATTATAGCCTAATGTGCAAATTATAAGCTTCATGTACAAAGTACATACACAAAGTAAATCCTGGGTTGATTTGTGATTGAGACTGTTATCAGCACTGCGTCTTGTTTTTATGTAGGAGTTTTTCACAACATTGTTTTGACTTTTACAGTGGTAAGTTTTAGTAATAAACATCAAGTTTGGGAGTAACATGTGTTTGTAACAGTTTTGTGCAAGAATAAAAAAATGACTCATTTTCCTCCGACTATAACATGCAAATAATAATTAATTCAGACGAAAGCAATAGGCATAATACAGGAGAGAGTTTTTTTGGAACATTCTTTCTAGGCAGGAATAGCATACGTTAATTCCTGTTGATTTGTGTACGTTTTTCCGCTTGGAATCTTTACACATCCCTATTGATTTATTTTGAAGATAAATAGTCGCTTCATCTGAGGCTGATCATGACATTTTAATTTAAATAGCTTTAAGATTATATTTGCCATTTCATACTTTAAACGTAACATGATAAGAATAGACTCTTTATTTTAATGGTTTCCATTTTATTAGCGGATTTGCACGATTAACCAAATGGTTACTTTTGTATAATCAATTCTAAATTAACATAGAATTAATGATGTCAATTATTTTGCTTTGTGCGGATAATTGTTTTTAGTTATTAAAAACTGGGAATATATTTTTGAAGATTACTTGTAATTCCCTTTTTAATCTTTTATTGCTTATCCTTTCTTTTCATTTAAATTTTCCAAGTCTAAAATTGCTGCATTAATTTGGATATTAAAAGTAAGAGGATTTAATTTCTTTACGTGTGTTTTATTATTTGCTTAAAAGCAAACATAATGACTCGAATTTCTAATTTCTGAATTTATTTGTTATTATAAAACACCAGAAAAGGTAGAAACATTACGTTATTCAGTCTTAATTAAACACATGATATTTATAATGATGTATACTTTTACTTTAGCGATACATACATCTACGAGTACCAGCAACACTACGTTCTTATTAATTCCGAAATGCGAATCGCACGAACAAATGTGATTAAATTCATATCAGAGAGACTATATTTTACAATGGTTTCATTACAAGTATGACAGCACAGATGGAACAAAAGAATAATAAGCATAATTGTGTGATTACATATTTTTCCACTTTAAAATGTATAGTATTATTACAGACTTACGTTAACTACGGATGTGTATATATCTTTCATATTATGTTCACCACTTTAATAGTTAATATTAATTGTTGTGGTCTGGTAAAGTCAAGAACAAAGACTCGAGCACGGGCGAAGATACCGGTTATTGAGTTAATAGTATCAATGGCAAATGTTAAATATATATATATATATATATATATATATATATATATATATATATAATGCCGATAGTATTTTTGTCTACGATAGTAAGAATCAGCAGCTACTGTTAAAGGTTCAGAATTCAATATTTATTTTTGCTACAAGTATTGAACTATTTGTACATTTTATTTTTAATATATGTAATTTTTTATTCCAATTTTTAATCTCTGCTACTGATGTTTCTCATCATCATCATCATGCGCATCACCAAATTCGACTACAATTTCTTACGCTTTTCACGATAATACATGAGAAACACAAAATAAAAAATGACTATATTTACAGTAAAACTAGGAAATAACATCTTATAGACATGTCTAAACATCTTAAAGAAATGTAAGTTTAAATAGATACGTGCATCTCAAATTGATTAACAATTTTTTTACATCGCTGGTTAATAAATATGTGTATTCTTTTTAGATTGATACAGACTATTTGACATTGAAATTATATATCTTAAAAAATATAAAACCGATCTTTGTATTGTAAATGCTAATTTATTTGTAGTGAACATATAACTTATGACAGTAAAATAACATATTGTTGATAAATAAAACGAGGAAAATGTAAGGTTTTAATATAAGTGAAGGACTGTATCACCTTTATTCTAAAAAATAATCGATCTCAGAATTAACCGTCTATCGATAGATTTAATACACATCATATTTATCAAGAATTTCGCGATCAAGCCTTTGCTGCAAATGATTAAAGTACTAACATAATCGGTTTAGTTTTTGATTAGTATTGTCTTTCTTTCCCTTATTTAAGATTATCTTTTTAACTAAACAATTATTGACATAATATTTCTACTAGTTTTCCAGCGATAAACCCTTTACATTATTAAAAACATATTTTTCACAAAAATATTACTTACACAATATTTCTTCTTGCGGATTTTTATTGTATTTTCCTTTTTGCAGCTATCTGCAAAAAAATTCCACTCCGTTTCAATTTTGCAATGCAATACGTACACTCAATTGAATAGGTCTTGTAGGAAATAATATGCATATAAAAGGGATGTCTAAAAAACTATTAGATATATTTCATAGTAAAATTTTGTTACGTATTAAGAGCATATAGCACATCAATTATTAAACGTAAAATATAGAAATTATATTTCTAAATATAGTAATTGATTTCAGTAACAATTCATTAATTTTGTGAAAAGTATTTTGTTATCAAAGTATTAGCTTAAGATAATTAGAAAAAAATACTCCCATCGATCAGTTCAGTTTTTGACAGGGATTTTCATTCTTTATAACGTAATTTTTTCAATATTGCATGGTAGCATATTTCAATGATTCAATGATATCTTTCGAACGGAAATCGTCATGACGTTATAATTGTACTAGTAGGGCGTAAACAGCTATTCCTGATTATAATAGCCGCGTCCTATCAAGTATTATCACCCAGTTTCAACTGATGAATGAAATAATTTGATCTTTTATCTTTTGTATAACAATTACATGCTTCAAGATTGTCGATTGATCAAAATGATAAGTGTTTTCTATATTCGTAAGTATTCTATTGTCAAGTGATACAACTGAAAGCATTTCTATAAATCAGCGTTGACACTTTTTAGAAATGAAATCTAACAGGATAAGTAAAGGACTCTTTTTTATATTGTAATCGAACTGTCTATAATAACTAAAAAAACATACGGAAATACTAGAGTATTACCAATTGACATTTGGGCAGACACCAGTCAAAACTGCTGAATTAATTATCAGCAAAATAACGAGAAGGGGGTTTAAATGAGCCAAAGCCAAGTTACATTAGGGCGAAAAGTGTTGAAGAATACTAATTTTGAGGTGCTTCTATAATCTAAGGAACTGACAGCATGGGAAGCATTCAAGCCAGTCTGTAGTGGCTTCCTTGGAAACCCACGCGTTCCAGATTATCAAGCCAAAGTCTTACAAGTATATGGGGTACCGAATGCCACTCGAGATTATTTTCTCTGTTCCAATCTAAACCTCTTCCCGCTTTGAGCGGTTACTGAGGAGCATAGAAAAAGATTCCACAAATACATTACGAAGATTGAGAGCAAATATCAAAGCAAATGTAAACCCGGCATAATAGAAGGCTTCTGCTTGCTGCGCTTACCTGACTTCCCCGACGAAAAATACACAAGATCTTCTAAGAAAACACATTTGTGACTGTCTGTTGTAGTATGAATTGTGTACTTGTGTCACCTAAGTATATTGATTCAATCAGTGTTCTTTATCTATTCTGCTTTGTCTGTTATATACTGTTGCAATTGAACCGATATTCTCTGTTTATACTAAAATTAGACTATCTAAAAGTTACAAAAGTAGAGGGGATCGCGAAAATCGAACCCAAATTTACAAAAAAATCACCCCAGCTACCCCTCTTCTTCACTCAGACCAAAACTTTTCTTGCAGTAAGCCAGTATTACCAGCAAAATAATGAGAATCAGTTTTCAATAACTAAAAATCAAGTGACTTTAACAAGTTCTATCAGATAATATTGCAAAAATGAAATTGCATGACTGAGTTGTCAATAACACTACACCTCTTAATCTCTTAGTTTGTTTTAATGGACGAGAATGTACTGACCATGTGAAAAATAGAAAGATGCACTACTGCCAATAACATACATCTATGTTACATTAGAGAAAAAGTTCTGAGTAAAAAGTGTTGTTTCTTGTATCGATTTCGATTGAAACGATGCCAGCTGGCAAGAGAAATGGAAAGAATAATCTGTTCTTAGATTAGAATATACTGATATACACAGCTAGCTAACTAAATCTAGATATTAATTCCACATCACCTCCTTTGTTTGTTGGCACCTCTTGTAGACATCTCCTATCAAACTTTGATTTAATCGATTCTTAATTTAATTTCAACTTCCGCTTCCTTTTTTGGCCTATAACATACACGTATATGGCTCAATGAACAACGTTAGCTGTTGCATTTCTCCAAATGGAAATGTAGATTTGAAGGGGCAGCTTTCAACAAAAGTAATTCTCGTCAAATGTGTCATTTGTTCCATTTGTGTTATTGCGGGATATTTGGACAATGATAGCTGTCAAATAGAAATACATATACGGTGAACTTCATATGTGTAGAGAAGTTCGTTTCCGCCGTAATCTTTTAATATTTTACTATATCTTCCAATGTCCTTTGTATAGATAATAATTTTAATAGTTTGTTCCAATACTGCAAAGTTACTCGTATTTTGAACATTCCTGAGAAATATGTAGTTAACACACACGCTGAAATTTATATTATATAGAAAGCGTTATATGGTTGAATCGTTGTTTTTGTTTCACGGCATATCAGCCCTTTTTCAGGTAATTTAATGCCGAATCCAAAGATTTGGGAGAACATTTTTTAATAGAATATTTGTTGTTTTAAAGTTGATTTCTATTTAACCCATAGTTTGGACCCTAACAGGTACTACCACTCCGAGTCAAAGCGCACCTGTGAGCAATGGTTATTAAACGGTTGCTCCACACTCACCAAAGCCCGCGCGCTGGGGACACACTGCTGGATATAGTTTAAGGTCATATTCAGGACCAAGTAAGCGTTATAACTATTAAATATGCGCTGACGTGTTTGTAGCAGCGGCGGCAGCTCCCCTATATAAATGACCAAGCCGGCCAGCTGGATTCCTTTGCACTTAAGAAAGATAAAGAAAAGATAAGCAGAGAGAAAAAATCAACGACGTCCGTGGTGAGAGCGATTTGGAAGCACGAGGAAACTTAAACTAGATGCAGCTTAAACTTTGAAGAAAAAGGTCAGCTTAAACTTTGAAGAAAAAGGTCGAACGACTCTGTGTCGTGGGGACAATGCAGAAATAACAGCTGAAATAAAAGCTAAGATCATAAAAAAACACGTGGGTAGCTTCTATAACGGTCAACTCTTTTGAAATAATTACATACGAAAGCATAAATAATTTTTCTTTCCATTCATTCAACTAAAGGCAACAACTCATACTAAAATACCTACAAAATTTTCTAATCGAATGTTATGATAAAAAGCAAACTTGCAAATCTATTTCTAGTGCATGCTGCTAATAAATAACAAGCAAAGTCATATAGATACTGAAATAGCAAATACAACTAAATAGTTATATATATATATATATATATATATATATATATATATATATATATATATATATATATACACCTATTTTGAAATGAATTTACAGGGTTGGATTGCCAATTACATTACATTTCCAGATGCGTAATAGTGCTTTAAATACGAGATTGTATTTACTGTTTGAAAGGCAGCAATATGTTTTAGTGCCGAAACAACCAATTTGTTTTGAATTAAGGGAAAAGTTATGAGAAAATATGTTGTTTCTTGTATTGATTTCGATTGGGCAGATGCCAGTTGCCAAGAGAAATAAAAGGAACACTCAGTTTGCAAATTAGCCGACCATGATATACTCAGAACGCTTAGGTAAGTAGATGCAGATATTAATTTCAAATCACCTTTGTTGGCACCTCTTATAGTCATATCTATTTTGAATTTAAATACATCATTACTTACTTTAATATCGGCTATAGCTATATTTTAACATACTACATATATATGTATGTATGTATATATATATATATATATATATATATATATATATATATATATATATATATATATGGGATTTATTTACTTCCACGGAAATGTCAGTGCCCGGATATGAACTCTAATGACATATTAAGCCGGAACACACCCTCCAAAATTAAAGCCATCTGCTACCTTCTAAACCTACACTTTCCGAGTTATTGTGTCAGACCTGGCACAAAATTCTCAAGATGATAATCGTAAACTGAACAATACAGGCCTGGAAGGGTTTAGAATTAAAAAAAAAACTAAGTAAATGTAAACCAAGTATTAGTTATTAAGTCTGTGCCCATTATTTTTTTAATTTGCTTTGTAAGTTTTCTTTTAAATAAATTGTTTTTTATGGGTGTTTACAATTTGTGTCATGTTAGTATATATATACATATATATATATATATATATATATATATATATATATATATATATATATATATACGCTCAATGGTTATGAAGAGTTCACATTCTTTGAATGAACACTATATAGACAATAAGATAACTACATTTTTTTTACTTATTATTTATATCATATTAAGACATATAATGCTAAAGAAATAAACAATCTTTATCGAGGTACCAAATCATCCTGAAATCGTAAACATGGCGAGGAGCCCAAAATGTTTTGCATGAATGATGTAGAACGAAAAAAAAATCGATAAATTGTCATCCCTTAGTTTTACAGTGCGCATAAAATCATACACGTAAGTATATACACAATTGAAGGTATTTGAAGAAATTTTATCTTTGTAGAATTATATTTAAACTAGTATACTATTACATTCTCAATTCATTTTCCAGTTTTTTTATGGAATTCCCTTCTTATTATAATGTATCAGGTGCTCGGCAGTTCTCGTATTAGGCATTGCATAAACATTGTGACTAAATTGTGCAAAACAAATAATACGCTCTCAAGAGTTATCTGGATAAACGTAACCCTCTGAACCAACACATGACAAATATTTGGCTAATTAAAAGTACTTCTCTTTCGGACGGATACTTTTTACCCTTAGATATCTAGTGAATGCGACATTATTTATGATACTTGATACGAGATCTGTATTTATCAGGGAAAAATCAATGAAAATAGCACTGTATAATTGTTTAGTTTTCGTGCAATCTCTCGAAGTCTGCAGAGGTTTTGAACGTGCCTAATGGTTGGATATGCCAGCAGGTCAACGATTTCAAGCACACGAATATGGCAGCTAATGCATGATTCGGGAGAAAGAAATAGAGGTATAAGGATTGCCAAATCAAGCACCTGACTTCAACGTAATTGAAAATATGCGCCATAAGTTGTAGCTGATTTTACAAAGGAGATATCTGAGGCCTCTGACAGAACTTTAACGAATTTGTCAAGAAGGTAGGAATAACATTCCAGTTAACATTTATAACAACCTTGTAAGGAAGCCTCCCAAATGTTTGGAAGATCTTATGGTGAGGAAAGGCTATATTACAAAAAGCTAATACTATTTTTTGTGGGGGTTGGGTACTTTTTTAATCCTAGGTATGACATTTATGAAATTATCTTGTGAATGCGTAATTATGCAAGATTCTTGATGCGAGATTTGTATTTATCGTACAAAACACATTAGAATAGCATGTTGTTATCGCTTTGGTTTTCGTGTAATAAAAATTAATGAACATTTTGCTTTTTATCGGAAACTTATGTCACCTATTATATATATATATATATATATATATATATATATATATATATATACAGGTATGTATACATATATATATATATATATATATATATATATATATATATATATATATATATATATATATATATATGAACCTATTGATAATTTCATACATCGGACGTTTCAGTTTGTGTGCTCATAAAACTTCTCAAATGCACTTGTAATTGTAGGGATGTTACTAGCAACATTGGTCAAAATCGTATGTTCCTTTTTTCATCGGCTTGTTTTTATTATCTATTATCGATACTTATCAGAGTAATTCCGCTACAAAACATATGTAAAAGCACTGCCTATCACATAAAGTACCAAGCATAACATTTAGTAAAAATCGGCCCTACTGTTTTTGAGTCTATAGGGAATGAACGCTGTGACACACAGACATATACTTCGACAAAGTGCCTTAGATTCTCGTTTTCTTTTTTTTTTTTGCAAACATCATGGGCATCTGATATTTATGGATACAAGAATTCGAAGTCATTAATGCGATGCATCCCATGCATAACTCTTAATCGAACAATGGCTTGGCAAATTTATCGTTCTGGTCTGCTTACCTCATCATGCCCTCGATTGTCTTATTTAATCAGGGCGGACATTGACCAAAATATATCACAAACAACGACTTGAAAGACACCACAAGATTCGTCGGCAATTGTCAGGCAATTCATCTATTTATATTCTATTTTAACATTTGTAAAATAATTTTAACACACAAATCTCGTTACTTATTATTAAATAAATAAAACTCATTCCCCCACTTGACCCGAGGGAGTCTATTTATATTTATTTAAGTGTTCATTTGTAAACAAATAACTTTACTTTCACAGTCCAATTTTAAGTCTTGTTGATGGTTCAGCATTCTAGCATGAATTACATATTTCATGCCGAGCGTAATATGTTTATGTCACAATGCCACACATAGAAACGTTAATCATGTTAAACTCTTGAATGAGGTAACATTTCCTAGCCAATCGAAATACTTCATTATTGTTGAACAGGGTATTCAACTTATTTCAAATTACAGAGTAATTTACCTATATTTTAATAATTCATCTCTCATCCTGTCCAAAGCAACGGCACTCTAAGAACATCATTACTGTAAGTAAAATATATACAAATTAAAAAGTGGGTGTATTTCTGTTGTCACGGTACTGGCTATACTATACATTTCTCTAGACATCCGTGCCTTGTGTAACAAACATTTAATGTACTTATTGCGCAATCTCCAATCTGATTATATATATATATATATATATATATATATATATATATGTATATATATATATATATATATATATATATATATATATATATATGTTGTTTGTTTTGGTTTTAGCGATATGTTTTGAATGAATTCAATTATTTACGAAAGAGCATTGTTACCTAAATGCGAGCTGGGAATAATTTTCCCTTTATCCAATTTGGTATCCCCGCATGGGGAGCGGTATATATATATTATTTTTACATTTAAATATATATTTATATAGATAGATAGATAAACAGATAGATGGATAGATAGATAGATATTAATAAAAGAAAGCCAGAAATTATGTCCCGTTGGTTCCAACTGCAAGTTATTGGGATTTACTTCAGCTTATATGCATATCTATTCTTACAGAAAACGGTGACCTAGAGTAATTTTTCGACTCGTAATTAATGAATAATAATAATAATAATAATTATTATTATTATTATTATTATTATTATTATTATTATTATTATTATTATTATTATTATTATTATTATTATTATTATTATTGCGTACGTAGACATTTTTAATTTAAAAATTGAATTTTTGATTTTTATATTTTAAATTATAAAATTGATCTTACATATAGATTTTCTACAATTATAATATATACATGCATATATTTGATATGTAGCGAAAGAGAGAGAGAGAGAGAGAGAGAGGGAGAGAGGCAGAGCCAAATTTAATTAATCCTTGTAAGTATGTAAACGAATAATATAACTTTTTCTAGCTCCTACCTTTTTTAATTATAACAGAAACATTTCACCAAAATTATATGACACGTTACTTACTTCGTATTTTTATATATTCGTCTACCTAAGGAACATGGGAAAATAACGACACCTCACATTATTTGCTGTTTAGCATAAAAACAATATATAAGATATATAATATATAATATTTGATAGCTGTAAAATGTAATAAATTATCAATATAACGCTGTTTTAATTATCTAACTTTTGTTGTAGCATGGTACAGCCGATCATACATATAATCGACAGATTCAGAAAATTAATCTGTGTATTATGTCTTCTATATGTTGTTTATTCTACTTCCATAGAGTATCTAAGTCTTCACTGTATTTGGCAAGTTTTCCATATCATATTATATACCCTTATGTCTCTTTGTCGTACAAGTTTTCAGGAAAAGAATTCATATCAATTGGCGAAGTGTCAAGCTTAGTAAGATTATTTGAAGTAAAATCACGTTGAAACGCGTAACCATTCCATCCTATAAAGTTGTGTATAGACGAGGAATCATTTTTTTTTACTTTTAATACTTTGCATATATTTTGAGACTTTGTTCAATTGTAATTTTAAGGGGTATTTATTCCGATACCAGATATCTTGAAATCCCTCTGTGCCGTGAGACGTTAGCACTCACATTCTTCAAATTATGCTGTTTATAAAAATCCAAACGCTTTATAAAATTATAAAACTATCAACTAAATAATTTAAATTGTCAAGTCTATTAGGTAATTCAGTCTCGTCAGCAGATTACTCAAACGCTCTTGTACAAAATTACATACGTAGTTAAACGTGTACATCTTTTAAATATTCTTATAAATTTGAGCGAGTTGGAGATGGGGAATCGTCCCAGATGCGAGAGTTTAGTCCGCTTTCCCATATATTAACATAGTGAGAGTTTTTGCGATTGTCATCATCTCTTTAAGTGCAATTGTCTGTATCGCTCTTGACCTTCATAAACTGTGGACATTTTTTAACTTGTTTCCTGTGAGTATGTTTGCTTATATGATTACTGGTATAATAGAGATTTAAAGTTTTTTGTATGTCGTACATCAAACCGCTGTATTTCGTTATTTTTAAATCATCAACTGGGATATTAATTACTACTAAAGATGTTTTCTTTCTTGATATTGTCTCATATTGCAATGTAAGGTTTAGTAGATCCAATTTCTCTAGTATATATATATATATATATATATATATATATATATATATATATATATGTGTGTGTGTGTGTGTGTATGTGTGTGCGTGTGTGCGTGTGTGTATATGTTATTGTTTCTTTCATACTATAACTACGGTTAACAGTGGATTCGCCTTGAAGCTCATGTTGTATTTACTTAGAAAGCTGCCCGTAGTTTGTTTGAACGTATATAACATTTTTATTTATTTATTATTTTTAAAACAGTAATCTACGTACACGCGTGTTTCGAGGTAATTACCTCTCATCAGCGCAGCTCGACTGTTTCTAGGGATCGAACTTTAGACCATGTTTATCACACATATATTATAATATAAGCTGAATGTGTGTTTGTGTGTCTGATCACGAACAGGCTCCTATATAGTTGACTATTTAAAAAAACAACTGATTACATATAATGATAGAAGATGTATCGAGACACCGGCATGGGTGTGTTTGATCTGGCAGAACGGTGGTTCATATAAATTGTTGGGGCTGCGTTCTCGACTGGTCCAAAAAGTATGGAAAAAAAAAGTTTACAAATGTTTTTGATATAGATGTATATAAGAATACTTTGATAAGTGTGTGTTTAACTTAAATAGGGATAGTATAATAAAATTGTGGTGTCTGCGTTCACGCCTGGCCTCTATAGAATGGAAATAGGCACATACTTTAATAAAAACAGTTTTATATCTGTCTGTGTAATTATACTTTGATAATTAAGTTTCAGTTTGAAGAAATATGGTATAATAAAATTATGGGGTGTTCATTCGAACCTGACCTCCATAGAAGTAAAATATGTCACAAAGTTTAACAAGGTTGGTTAATATAGATCCACAGAATATTGTGATAAGTGTTTCAATGTCAACAGGTATAGTATAATGCATTATGGGGTTTATCTATTTTATTTTTACTTGCATAATATTTTGCTTTAGTTTTTAGACCCCCAAATTCGAAGCTATCTCTTAATAACCCTTCCTTTTCATAACCTATCATACTTTCATAAATCAGTCCATTTTCTGTAGGCTGTTTTTGAACCCAGTCAACGACGGGTACTTTTGCTCGTATATATATATATATATATATATATATATATATATATATATATATATATATACATACATATATATATGTGTGTGTGTGTGTGTGTGTGTAAATTAGGGAAGGCCGATTTTAAAATGGTAAGGGAGCGAGGGAGGGAAATTCGCAAATTACTCGAAAAATCACTACATCATATATGTTCACTTTACATTTCGTCGATATTTGAGAAAATGAATTTAAGTTGTTAAATAATTAAGGATTCTATTAAGATAATCTTGTTACAGAATGAGGTAAGCCGGTTTAATTAAGCTAAGTCATGAAAGCAAATATATTCAGGTGATATATGTAAGACTATATTTCTATGAGAAACTTTACCGTTATTTTTGATATATCGAGCAATAGTTAAGTAATATGATAGACGTTAAACATTTATTCTCAAATACAAACCTCCCTTAAGAATCCAGTTATCCGTGGAACATAATTATCTCTAATCAATGTTGTTTACATCCTTAATTATTAGGGATGAAAACACGTTGTTCATTAAGGGAAAACAAATAAAATATATTTCATTTTAAATTAATGTACATTTATTTTTGTATACATAAACATCAACAGTGAATAATATCGTGAAACGTGTTTGCAAGTAATATATATATATATATATATATATATATATATATATATATATATATATATATATATATATACAGTGGTTCTCTTTCAAACTCTACCCGATTAAAGAAACTAGTTTAATAATCGTGGCTATTTTGATTCACAGCATTTTCACGTAAGAATTATGCGGTTTTCTGTTTATGTACGCGTTGTACCACATTTTAATTACATTTTTTTTTCATATTTAAAACAGACTTAATTATTCTAAAGAGTGTTTTTTTTAATAAGCTCATATTTAATGTTGTATTTATTTTATTGTGATTGTTGTTTTTTTTTTCTTTTAAATTCAATTCCTGTCCTCGATCAATGTAAACATATTTATATCGACCATGGTGTCATATATTCTATCCAATGCAGTAACCCAGATTTTTCCACAGAAAAAAAAACTGACCTTGTCTAAATTAAATCTCGTGGCGAGACAAGTAAATAGTGACTTATTACTTAATAAAAAGTTGTTTTTTCAATTTTGTTTTATTCAAAAGTCTGTCTTCGGGAGAACCACAACATAATCTTACAACTTTTGTTTTTCACCCAAGTAAATTATGTGATGATGATTATAATTATTCTCTGGACGGGTGTCTTACTAATGGTGAAATAAATAAACTTACCTCTGACCAGACACTTTTATTAGATTATGCACTTGGCATTTCTAAAGGAAATGTTGGCCCTAAATTTGCTGCCTTGATAATTGATCGCATACATCAGGCAAGAACGTTTACTTTGGCCATCAGATGTCTCTTGCCACACGGTGCTTATCTACAAGAGATACCTTGCAAGGGTTGCAGTCTCATTAGATTTAGAATTGAAGTATACGCAGTTATCTGATTTGAACGAAAAAGGGGAAAGTTACATAAAAAAAACAACTATATGCTTTCAATAGGATCAAGAAACAGTATCCTTAAATTCAACATGATACTTTAAAAATTTATAGAATAATGATTTAGCTTTACTGCAGGAAACTGTATTGTATGATATTGTAAAATGAAACGAGTTTGCAGCGAGAGAATAAGCAACAACAGATTAGTCTGTGAATTAAATAACTAATTAAGCGTATGGTCTATCAGAATTTTTATAGGAATGTTTGACACCCCTAACACTAGGTTTTTTAGAAATTCATTTGTAAAGTTCGAAGTTTAAACCCTTTTTTTTAACCACGTAGTTTTTTTTTACTTTTGTTTTTTTTTAATGGAACCTTTGTCTTTGCTCCTTTAATGGAAAAACATTAGGGTTTGAATTACATTTTTCGAGGAGTTATAAGTTTAGAAAGACGGGGTGGAATTATTCACCATTTTTCACGAAATTTCTGACACACCTAATTAAGCGTGTACTAATCTCTGCTTAAATCACATTATTAAAATTAATAATAAACATGGCAGCTTATCCATTAATATGGATAAGCTTTCATTTTAAAGTTAGCGCATTAAAACCATTTTTATATTCCTTCAGGAGTGAGGAGCCAGCCAAACAAAAGGTAACAAAACTAAAACGAACCACGTGTAATGTCAATCGTCGTTCAGAGTTAATTAATCTTTAACCGACATTTACAGAAACATTTTCTGAAAATGATCTTTTGTATTCACTGAAGAATAGAACTAAGTTAAAATGTCCAGAATTTCCGTCAGATGCTTAAAGTATAAACAAGACAGTTAAATTAACACGAAGGGTTCTGAAAAAGTGTATGGGTTTTAAGCCAGGCATACACGTAATAGCAAAGATTCTGTGTCGTCAAATGAGGCTTCATTTACTTCAAAGTAATCTTACGTACAGCAGTTTGATGTAATATGTTAATCAAGAGGAGACGTATTAGTTTTCGTTTATTGTCTTTTTAATAAAAAAAGAAAAAAAATGGCTGTTCTTTGAATCTTTTAAAAAGTTGTCACTGTTTCAATTTAATTAATGAAGTTAAAAGAGGAATGTCAGAGTGTTCGATGAAAATGGTTAGAGATGTTTAATTTTTTTTATCTTAGTTATCTTTTATCTGTTTTTCCTTAATCAGTTAATTTTAATGAACCCAAATAATATATTCTTGGTTTAACTATTGAAATTAATCATTTTCTTATTAATTCATGATGAGAATATGTATAAAAAATAGTTTTTCTATTCGTTTATGTAGATCATCTTTAATGGCATTTCCTCAAATAACAATACAAGGAAGAGATAGATTCATTGTATATGTATTTAAAATACGATTGAACAACTTTTATTGATCTTGCCAAGTGGATTCTAAAAAATAGTAAATAAATCAACCTACCCTAATAAATGAATATATATATATATATATATATATATAGTGTTATATATGTAGTGTTTTTCTATCTCTCTCTCTCTCTCTCTCTCTATATATATATATATATATATATATATATATATATATATATATATATTGAAAGAAAGGCAACATTTAAATAGACACACACATATACATATGGGTGTGCATTTAAATACACCCTTTCTTTCCACACACGCACACACACACACACAGACACACACACACCCACACACACACATATATATATATATATATATATATATATATATATATATATATATAGCAGGTGAATAAAAGAGAAACAGAAAAGTTGAGTGAAACTAAAACCTTCCGTATTAATAATGTCAGAAATAGTTTTCTATAAGTGAGCAGAAACTAAAAGGTGTGTTTCTTCGAATAAACAGCATACTTTGATTGTGTATATAAACATGTTACATCAGCTGTTTCCCCAGCAATAATATTTAATTTAGACTAACAGATCATGTTCTGCCATCCCGAGAGAATACGCATCGTTTCGGAGAATTCTTTTCAACGACTCTCTTTTCACCCTCTTACGGATTCGAGATTACTTGGATTGAATTTAAATACTTTACCTAAAAGAAACTATACATAACATCAAATATAATGTATAACGGCTGAATAACTTGCAAAACGAAAACGAATTAACAGTTCATGTATCGTTGCTTATAACTTGTTTTTTATTGAATTGCTTTTTTTATCACAGTGTCATACGCTATACTTTTAAGTGCAAACCAGTCCGATAACTATTAGTCGCGTGCTCTCGCGTAATGAATGAATGTGTGAATGTATGATTGGTATGAAATTCATAAAGATAAACTAAAATGACCGAAAAATTGACTGACATGACTAAAATAAATAAAAAGTAAATGACTTAGAATGACTTTAATGAACTTAAGGATGAAGTGAATTAGCTTAAGAATGATTTGAATGCTTAAAAAATAACGGAATACTTCAGGAATAACTTGAATGATCTGGAGAATGACTTGAATGGATTTGAGACTGTCTTGTTGTAATGTGGGTAATCATTGTACATTAAATTAATGCAGAAAAGTGATCACCCACTTTATATCACAATAAGTACAACATGTAGTAAGAAAAGATACTAAACTTTGATCTTTTTTATATAGTTTATTTCCATAATGAAAACAATTTACAATTAGATAATGAGAAATTCAAAAAATAAACGCAGAAAATAAATATTTGTAAACAAACTTAGGCACAAGGCCATACAAGAAATTGGATTGGGAGTGTTGCAGGGTCTTTATTACGAAAGTGAATTGGAGTCTTTGGCGGCTTTTCTCTTAACTGGCAACATTTACCACAATACCTCATTCACTCTGTGGACTCTAAACTAACTAATGAAACTCCCAGTAGTTTTGCTAAAAAGAATATATTTACAATTTCTGTGTGTGTGTGATTTTTTTTATTAAAATGTGTGTGTGCGTGTAAAAAAAGTTCAATTCATTGGAAAATAAAAAGTTCCTGAATTTGGAAGAGAAACAGTTCGTGTTGAGGACTAGAGAATCTAGAAAAATATACAAAAAATAAAATTGCCTAGTGCATTGTTAGTAAGGTTCCTCCTGAGCTAATCTAGAAAGTAAGATCAACTACTGTTTTCCGGGGCCCCGAAAACAAGCGGGAGAATCCCTAGTGGGATTGGGAAGAATTCTTATCGGGTGTAAGAAGGAAAAATAAATAATTGTCAAAAACAAAAAAAAAAGGGAAGATGGGGGGGTAGGCGGCGACCTTCGAGCAGGAGTTGACAAGGGGGTGATATAACAAAAAAAATAGGGGGTACTGGTAGGGCAGCCTCGGAAGGTTCTCTAGTGACAAAAAACAAACAATCGGGGGACACGATCACATTTGTACCACCAGTCAAGTGTTTCTTTACTTTTTATTCGTCTAACCTAGCGGGATCGGCTCTGTAGGACCCAGTATCGCGTGTACCATGGTGGTAACACGAATTCAAACTTGGCGCCACGTCGGATGCACAAGCTAGTGTCATACACCCACCTTTTGTAAAAGGTCACACTAGACAACCTCTTCCAATCGCATCTGATTTTTACTTTAAACAGATTTTTAAAGTAGACGATCAGATCCTGATCTGGAACAGCCATCCCTTCGCGCACTCGCTTGAGGCGTGTGATCCATATAACCATCAATGTTATTGCTAGTATCGCTAGAAAAACATTTTTTCTCCCTAGGCAGTGGCGGATCATGTTCTCCACAAAATATGACTCGTCGAGTTCAAGCAACGCTTGTCATCGATGGGAGCTGTTACCTTTTTGAGTACCCTAGGAAAGTCTTTAGCCTGCTGCAGCGGAAAAAGGCATGACTGGCTGTTTCCCTAATGTCTTCGTCTCAGCGCAGACAGTAGACTCGGGTTTCTTCATTGTACAGGTTGAGTTCTTCAAGGAAGGGCAGTGCGTTCCGGACAAGTCGCCAGGTAAAGGAAAATTCCGAGTTTGTAAGAAAGTCCCGATCCGGCGCCCAACTCCACTGGTAGAGGACCTACTCTAACGACATCCCCGTCCGTTTCATTAGCGGTTCCTTTATGCTACGCCCCACTAGCTTCCGATAAAGTCTGTTCCTAGAATGTTCGAGGACACTGGTCCCTGGCAACGCTCTAACCAGCTTCCAACCGCAATGACCCATGGAACATCTACGTACAACGAACGGCTCAGGAAGGCCAACCTCTCTGCATGCGTGTGACACAGGAGATCGGGAAGACCCAATCCTCCCTCACTCGGATTTCGAACTCATCCCTCTCTGCAAACATAATGATAACCCTCGTTCCAAAAGAGTGTGTCGAGGTGCTCCTATAAGATGGGCTTTCGTTTTTCAGGGAGGGGAAGTACAGACAGACGGTAAAGGATGAGCGGAAAGACGTATGTAGCACATGCCTCAGCTCTACCCTTCAAGGACAATTTCCTTCGAACAAGTCTTGACAGAGGATTCAACCTTGGTGTCCACTTCCGACCAGTTTTCTTCAGCTAGAGACCCGGTCCGAACCACACACAGATGATCCGAACTGGACCGTCGGTCCAACTGAAGATGCCCCAAAAGCGAATTTACTCTGGCCCAGGCACCCGACGGCAGACCCACCAACTTACTGCGATTGAAGACGGCCCCGTAACTTCTTCGTATCGAGCGAGGGCCTCAGTGACCGCTTGAATGTCCGTGGGGCAAGATACGAACACAGTGACGTCATCGGCGAACGCGGAAAGCCTGGCTCGTGTGCCTCAAGGGAGAGCTATCTCACGCAGGACTGGTGTAGTTGTCTCGTTCCTTAAGTTGCGAAGGAGGAATCCCAACGCTAGGACGTACAAGAGAGGGAGCAGCAGACAACCCTGTCGCACGGACCGGGAGACGGTGAAAAAATCCGACAGCTTACCGTTGATCTGCACTGATACAGTCGGCCTGTCATACAGTACAGAGATCCACTTGCGGAAGTCCGGTTTGAATCCGGCGGCCTCCAGCACAGATCCCAGGAACCGATGGCCCACCCTATTGAAAGCCTTGGACTGATCCAAACTGATCAGCGCGGCCTCGGCGTCGTCTTCTGTCCCTTCTATGATCGAGAGTATCAGATGAAGATTTTCCTGAATCGATCTCCCCTTCACAGCATAGCTCTGGTCTGGTTCGATCAAGTCAGTGATGACAACCTGCAACCAATTCGCAAGAACCTTGGCCAAAATCTTTCACTTTGTGTTTAGCAGAGTCAAGGGCCTGAAATCGTCTAAATCTTCCTCCCCACCATGCTGTTGACCTTTCCTCGGCAATGTGATGACTCCCTTGGTAACCTGCCCAGGGATGGAACCCTAAACAAACCAATGATTGAACATATCCTTCAGAATAGGGACCAGCATGGAGGACAGCCTCAAGTAGAATTCGTAGGGTAGACCATCAAACCTTGGGGACCTGTTCTAGCCGACCTGCTTCAACGCAGTAATGATCTCATGTTCCGTGACAAGCCCATCACAACCAAGCGCTCGAGCCACCAGGAGGCGGGGCGAGTCGGCCAAATAGCTGTCAAAGTCTTCAACCCTGAGTCTGGGTAGTTGGGTGAAGCGCTTCGATAGATGATTTCAAAACCCCTCACAAATCTCCCTCGTCGACACGAGTGCGTGTCTTTCCAGGTCGTTTACTTTTCGAATGTACCCGTCCGAGCCGCGCCCTAGAGCAGCCTTACGCTCGACAGCGTCTACATTAACAGCCTCGATCGAGACTTTCATTAGCCTAGCCCTAACTATCTGACCCTCATACCGCTCGCTAGCCAAGTGGTTGAGGTCTTGTTTAACAAGTGATATCTCTAGGGGTCCCCACCGCCCAGGTCAGCCTATTCTCTATACGCTTCTTGACCTTAGCCTTTTCTAGCGCGACACGAGAAGCGTCTAATCTTAGCCTTGAGACTAACCCACCACTTATTCCCGGTAACAGCCCCCACTAATGCCCGTTGGATTATCTCTGTAACCTTCAACCGGTAGTCCTCCAGCTCCAACAAGGTGATGTTGAACTCTCAGTATCCGGCCAGTTTAGGCCTTGAGCTCAAGTTCAGAGGGACCATAACTAGTTTATGGTATGAGTGTCCTAACAAGTGGAACGTGGGGCAAGATAGGAAATCTACATCGCCTCTTCTAACTAACATCCGATCCAAGTAAGTACTTGGATGGGAAGGCGTATTAGGATGCCACGCCCATATCTCTCGCCCTGGGCGATCCATGCGAAATCTATCGACCAGGTCGTACGAAGCCATTAGGTAAGACAGGCTGCTGTCACACCACACCGACTTGCAAGTCCCCACGATCTTATCTATCTTGGGATCAAGGATGGCATTCAAATCCCCCATTAAGACTACCCTATCTGGATCACCTAAAAAGCCATCCACCAGCGGAATTAGATGCATAAACTGCGACTATTTGAAACACACTGCTATTAACGGCAACCTCGACGACAATTGCCCGCCCGTCCTCCCCTGTGTGAACAACATTTACCGACGCTGATAGGGTGCGATTTACTAGTAAGGAGATTCCACGACTATAGGTATTGCCATATGCTGAGTAAAGATTATAGTCGCTCACCAGCACCTGACAATCCCCGTCACAAATAAAGTGGGTCTCCTGTATAGCGGCAATATCTACCTTGAGAGGCACCAGATCTCTCAGCACGCGTGCGGCCTTGCCGTGACATCTGAGGCCGCTCATATTATAAGTAGCCAAGTTTAAAGCCATGGTCACCTACCTTATTCAGTGTAACACACGGGCCTGAAATCCTCGAGGCTGAGGACGTGGTAGGCTTTTGCAAGGCTTTCGGTCAGTAATTCAGCTGTGGGTGATCCATTCTTGGCCACGCCTCCCACGACCAGGGGAAAGGTTAGTGTGAGTTTTTGTTTGTTTTTTTGTTTGTTTTTTTTTTTACACAGGAATCACAACTTATCAAGGCCCGGAAACTACTCATGGATAAGGGGCATTGCAAGTGCATTATGTTAGTGTGGATACTTGATGAAATGTTTACTTAAGGGGGCGGTTCATTAGGAATTTGTTAACGTTGGATTTGAAGACATCCAAGTTGTAGTCCGGTGGGAAGCAGGCAGACGGAACAGAGTTCCACAGGCGTGCAGTTCTAAGGAAGAAGCTTTGTTCATGGAATCCGCGTTTAGGAACAGATATAGAGTGGGGGAAATTTTTCACAGTGGATTCAGCTAGACGGGTGTTTTTCGTGAACGATTTGCCAGGGAGTACCAGAGATTGGAGTTCAGACAAGAAGCTGCAATGGAAATAACATAAAACAAGGATAGGCTCGCAAGGTCTCTTCTGTGGGAGAGAGGTTGCAGAGTAGAGAAAAGGCCACCCCCCACTAAGCAACGAAGTCTATTTTGTACTCTGTCAAGGCAGGATAGGCTGTTTTAGCAGCTCCTGCCCAGATATGGCAACAGTATTCTATCCTTGGACGTACTTGCCTTTTATATAGATGGATAATTGCATCAGTAGTGAGATATCTTCTGGAGCGGTAAAAGGATCCCACCATCTTTCCAGCGACCTTGGCAACAGACTTGATGTACGTGTTCCATTTCAGATCAGGAGTAAAGGTAAAGCCCAGAAGCTTGGCAAAACACGGGACCCTATCCAGACGAGAGACATGTATCACAATTGATGCCAGATGGGGATCAGACAGTTGATGATTTAAGGATAGGAGTTTGGTTTGTGATGCATTAAAGGTAACCAGCCACATCTTCCCCCACTTAACCACGCGCTCGAGATCAGTGGGGAGAATCAGAGAGAACTTAGTCATTTACCAGCTTTGATCTGTTGTCGTAGATGGTCGTGTCATCAGCATAGATGTCAACGAATGATTTAAGTATGTGTTTAGGGAGGTCATTGATGTAGATTAGGAAGAGAGTTGGGCCCAGGATTTACCCCTGAGGGACTCCAGCATTTATATTGCAGGCCTCCGATTTTTGTCCATCTATCACTACCCTTATGAGCCTATCGGAGAGAAATGATTTAATGATTGAGAAAACATTTCCAGTTATACCGTAGCTGGAAATCTTGTAAAGTAGACCCTTATGCCATACGTTGTCGAAGGCCTTTGATATGACAAGAGCAATTGCCCTAGATAGGAACCATCAGCACATCTGCGGTAGATCTTGCAGAGCGGAAACCATATTGTGTGTCACTAAGAAGGTTATTCCTGCTGAGGTGGTTGACTATTGCTCTATTTAATATGGATTTCAGCAACTTACTCATAACACACAGGAGACTTATTGGTCTGTACTGAAAGGGAGATGACTTATAAACTTAGTTCTTAAATACAGGGCAAACTGATGAGGTCTCTCATTTAGTCGGAAAGCACTTCTTCTTAAGGCAACGCTTAAATAGTATCGTAAGTATGGGAGCAAGTTCTGGTTGAAGCTTTTATAACACTATAATTGGGATGCCATCAGGGTCAGTTGCTTTACTGGAATCAAGGTGCTTGATAAGCTTGGCGACCTCATGCACGGATATTTGTATGTTACCTAGCTTGTTCTGTGTTAAAGGAGGAAATATGGGGAGTTGATGGCCTTCGTCGCATAGGGTAGAATTAGCTGCAAAGTTCTTTGCAAATAGTTTGGCCTTGTCTGACGCTGACGGGATGACCTCTGGTCGATTGAAAATGTTTGGGATAGAACGCACACTTCTGTTCAAGATCCTATTTGTTATTTGCCAAAACTGGTTGGAACTAAGCCGCTGATCAGCTTCCTTGGATTTAACAGAATTGGCATATAGCTCTCTTGCATTTTTATTACTCTTTTACAGTGGTTCCTGTCAGTCCTGGAAGCTGATTTAGTCTCAGCGCATCTATTACGTTGGTAGCTATGGAAAAAGTGATATCTGTGCGCGATAGCAGCAGCACATTCTAGGAAAAAACATGGCTGGCTGTTAGGTTTTTGTTGGAATTTTTTAGATGGTATGAATTGGACTATGCCTACAATTAATCAGTCAGATCTGATACTATAGATGACAATTCCTGTTTAAACATGGAGTGCAGAGGTAAATCAGATATGAATGTACGGAAGCTATCCAAATAAGCCATAGAGTATCGGTATACAGTACGGTGGAGGGGTACGTCTGGGGACTTCTTACATTTCGTTTTTATCTTAACTGATACGACGGAGTGGTCGGAGGATTCTAGAGGAGAAAGAACGGAACATGAACACAGATCAGGGGAAGTTGAGAGAAAAAGGTCGAGGAGGTTTGCATATTGACCGGGTGTATCGGGACACGGGTGGGTTCGCGAACAATCTGAGTGAGGTCATAAGCAATCGTAAAATCATGACAAAGCCTCCCCTCATCGTCTGTCTTATTTGAATGGGTCAGCCATTCCATGTTATGGACGGTGAAGTCACCACATATGTGGATGATAGCCGAGGGAAGTGTAGACAGTATGTGGTCAATTTTCTCAGATATGCTATCAAAGATAGTAACTCCGCTGTTGTGGCGCTGATAGAGGGCAAATATAAATGCAGTAGTGTTAGCAAGTGCAAACCTGAAGCACATATTGGGTAAATACGGATCTGCTCTAGAGATATCCCTGCCACACGGGAAGCAATCCTTAATGTAGGCTCATATTCCATGCCCATGGCGATCTTGGGGGGGGGGGTCAGATTTAGATGTTAAATTTGAGTATCCGTTAATTATGAACTAATCTAGGGAAGTGGTCGGCCCTATTTCAGTTTCAGTTAGAAATAATATGTTCGGTTTCGTCTCCTGTAATTGGGTTTCAACCTCTGGAAGGTTGGAACGAAGACGCCTGATGTTGGAGAAGGAGACCTTGTAGTAGGGGTCTACGTTGGAAGATAGGGTTCTAGGTTTAATCGAGTTTTTATTCTGGAGATATTTCATGTTGAGGTTTTGGGATTTGTGGAATAGGCCGGCATACTTGCTTAGAGCAGTACAGAGAGGGAAAGTAAGAGAGAAGAAGACAGGATTTTTTTGTAGCACACGAAAAGGTAAAGCCGTAACTATTACCCACCTGTATTACATCGAGAGGCCCCACCAGAGACTATTGCCTTGTCCAAATCAACTCACCAAATGGCAATACAGCAGTCCCAGTACTTTGCATCTGCTGATAGGACAGTCTCCTTAGTGGTTAATCCAAGGTTCGGGTCCCTGGCTATCAGGCGGATAACATCAGCCCAGACAAAACGTTTACCTCCAGCACCCTTACTAGTGACATGGCCACAAGGACCGACAGAGACAGAAAAATTTCCGACATCTACGAGTACTGATCACCAAGTACTACCGACCTTTAAGGAGCTTTTTCTTCGCCCTTTGTCAGAAAAATCACTCATTGAATGAGGACTGAGGGACAAAAAAGGAGAAGCGAGAGTTTCTGGAGCTGTCGATAACACATCCAATGTATTATCTACTCTCCATTTAAAAAAAGGGGGAGGAGGGGAATGGTACAAGTGACTTATTTATATCTAAGTATTAAGTCCGGTGTAAAGTTAATGATGCAGGACACTTTTGATGATAATCTCCCCTCTCATATTAATGGTGGAAGTTTGTCGTTATCTATCGAGTTTGAATCATTGGTGTTTCACCTTATAATTAATTAAACTCACCTAATGAACTATAATTAATTTGTAAAGTCTGCTTAATATTAACTTACATTCGAGTTTAGATAATTATTCAAGGTTCTACATTAGGAGGTTCGTTTACATAGGTAACTTTTTCTTTGCTAATGGCACTGTATTATATTTCGAATGTACTTGAAAATAAAGCAAACTATATTAGATGGCTTGATTGGCTAGCCAGGAAGCAAGCATTTTGCATGTAGGCAAGCTTGCAGTAATAGCATATATTAAGTATACTACTTAAATAAAGTCCTAAGTTTATCTATTCTAATAGAGAATAATTCCCGGAATTTTTTTTATATTTTTATGTATCGTTAGTTTCCGGCGTTTTGTTTATTTTTATCGTTTACTTTGTAGCATGGGGAAGTGACGAATAAGACAGAAGAATAGACAAATACATAAATAAAACAAGAAAAGCAATTAAAAAAAAAGGTAACATAAAAACACATTTACGATTAGTTTAAAACATACTTAAGTTGTTTGCCATAGTGTTCCGTCCGCTGTTTTTTTTGCCAACTGGTAGCTGGCATGTCGTCGTGTCTTTCTAGAGCGTAAGAAGATTTCTATTTCCGGATAACTTGGACGAGTGTGTATCTATTTATAGAATAATCGTTAATAGTCGTTTCGTTCAGATGTGTAAAATATTTAATTTACATATTTTTATGTTAAAAATGTTCTAACTTTTTTTTATATATAAAGTCCTAAGTTTATCTATTCTAATAGAGTATTATTCCCGGCATTTTTTTATATCGTTAGTTTCCGGTATTTTGTTTGTTTTTATCTTAACTTTGTAGCATGGGGAGGTGACGAATAAACATATACAAAGGGAGAAAACAAGTTTAAAAACAAGGTAACATAAAAAAAGCATTTACGATGAGTTTAAAAAATACTGAACATGTTTGCCATAGTGTTCTGTCCGCTGTTTTTTGCCAACTGGTGCCCTTTGAAAGAAGGGGTGGATGTACACAGGGACTCCGCCCTCACATTTGTAAAATAAATTGTTCAGCGAAGGATGCTCCATATCCACCAGCTGCTGGCCTGGGATTGCATCCTTCGCGGCATCTATCATGGTCCAGAGAGTCTCTTTCCTGGTATTATTGTTGACCCTAACAAATGTGGTCAACAATGGAGCGTCTTTGAAGTTGGTGGGATCGGTGACATTATCGACACCGACATAGAGAAAGTCCTTCAGTTTATTGTAGCGGACCTTCTGCTGGCCTTTGAGCTACGGTATAGTTGGCAGACGGTCCGTTTCACATATCCTTCCTCCTGGAAGGAAGGGCAAGCTCTTCGTTCGCTCCGTTCGGATTGGTTGGGTGGGGTTTTCCTTGACTGGAGTGAGAGTGGATGCAAGGGGAGTAGGAGAGAGAGTGTCGGGTGTATGTGGCGGGGGAGGTGTTTTTTGGGATCGTTACTCGACCATTCTAAGTATATATTGCGTGGTAGTGTTCTTGCGGGTTCTGTTATGGAGCGAGAAACTGTTCTTGCTGTATGGGGGAGTGGGATTTGGGGGGTTCTGGTTTGATATTCACTTTTCGGGTGGGGAGGTCTCCCTTGGATCTCCTGCTTTTCCTTCTCTTCGTCGCTCTCTTGCTGGCCGCTGCTACTGTTGTTTTATCTTCTGTGTGTGGCTGTCTCTAGACCATCCGACGCGATCTCTTCCTCAGAGTCTTGGAGCTTTCTATTGTTTGAGGGAAAGGGCGCCTGAGTGTCTATCCGGGTGATTTCGGGTTCGGTTTTGGTCGTTATTTGTTTGGGCAGGTTTTTGATGGGGTTGCCCTTCCTTGTGACCGTTGCCGAACCCGCTCTACTGCCGGCTCGGAATTGCATGTGGCTGGGGTTGTGGCTTGTACTTCTGCTGGGGTTTTTGAGGGTATTTTGGTGGGGACTTTTCTCTGAGGGTTGACTGGTTGCCTTTTAGGACAGTCTTTAGCCATGTGTCCCCTCAACTGGCAGTACCACCAGTGAGGGTTTCTCCCCTCCACAATCAGCGTCATCGTCTGCTCTCAAAACTTGAGCATGGCTGGAACGTTGTCGACACTATCCTTGCCTAGGACCATTCGAACTTTGTAGTCCCCAGTCAAAACGTTGCATCAACCGCGGGCTGGGGCGATTGCCTCCGCCTCACCGTGCTGACACAGTATGGCCCAGACTTGTTTTCCGGTCATGTAGCACGGGACGTTCAGTAATTAGACAGTGGTGTTCCTCCCACCGACGTATACTGGCTGGAGCTGAATGTTCATGCTTTGGTGTTCAGTCCTGGCCATTTATTTGCATCCTCCTCTGTGGGGAGCAGAATGTCCTACATGGCGAAACTCCTCCTACATATATAACTTGCCGGAATACTCAAGGCAATGAGGATTTCCACCATGGTTTCTTTGTTGACACTCGTTAAAGTCCTGATCTTGAGGTCAGAGGTGATCAGGGAGACAGAATCTGTCCCGGAAGGAGTATGATGGTTGTTTCCTTCGTGATATCCTTGCAAGTGGAGTTGAAGAGTTTCCTATAATCATCGGGTGTCATATTCTCAAGCTCCTGAGGGCCTCATGCCGTATTCTCGTCCTGTTTGGTGTTGGACGCACCGGGGAGGGGATCGGCTGCTGCTACCTTCTCTTTCTGCTGCTGGCTCTGTTGTTGCTGCTGCTGTTGCTGCTGCTTGGTCCTTTTGTTGGGGCTAACTCTTGCCAGTCCTCCTGTGGTGTGGTAGACTGGTTTTGGCCCGTGTTCTGGTCCCTTTCCGTCCTTTTGCACGGAATCTCCCATCGGGCTTTATTGTCAGTGGGTTGGTTTTAAGTAGTGTCGCAGTGTTTTGAGGAGCTTTGGTGGTGGAGGTGCCTTATATCCCCCCGAGTACTCCAATGGGGCGATGTGGCGCCTCTGCGGTGGTATACACCTTTTCCCCAGTAAGCGAAGGAAGACTCAGTTGGTGCTAGTGGGTCAGTGTGCTGCGTCGCAATTAAGAGAGATAGGGGATATACCTCTCTGCGCAGAGAGGTCAGCAGAAACGAAACACCCGCCCTACCCACATCACATTACCCACAAACAACCCCAAGGAAGCGAGAAAAGAACCCGGTGTGCTCAATCAACTGGGAGAGCAGCGAAGGAAGACAAATATTGGGGCTGGCGGGTCAGAGTGCTGCTCAGGCAATTAAGAGAGGAGAGAATAGATTATTTTAACCCTGGAGGAGAGGAGAAAACAAGGTACCCAACAAACTAAAGCTAAACCAACCAGGTCGAGTCTACCAAAGAAGGTGTTGTCGGTCACGAGAACAGCAAACTCCCAAAGAAGTGAGCGGTTTTAAGGTCCAGACTACCACACAATGGCGTCGGTTCTGGAGGAGCGAAAAGGGTCCAGACTCCCCAAAGAGCGGGTCGGTCAGACTAACAAAGGTTAGTAAAGTCACAAAAGTGACCAAAGTGAAAGCCTTAAACTTGACTGCTGGATCAAGTGGCGGACCTCTTGAAGACACTAAAACGTGAGCAAATGGGAACAGATACTACACTTTGATCTTGGACATAGCAAATAAGGCACAAGGTTGATTTTTTTATGGGAGGAGTGAAGGGGAAAAGGGGAGCTGGATAGTGATAATTGGTATGAAGGATTGCCCTATATTGACCAAGGTCTTATATGTTGGGCTGCCCCCCCATATGGTCTTTGATTGCAGTATCTGCCGGAACAGATACTACAATTTGATCTTGGCCAAAAGTCCAAGAAAAGCGGTTTTTATTTGCTCCCCCAACTGAGCAAATTAGGCACAAGTCCGATTTTTTATGTGAGGAGTGAAGGGGAAATGGGGACCAACTCCCCGGGGAGTAGGAGAGCTTGATAGTGACAATTGGTATGAAGGGTTGCCCCTACATTGATCAAGGTATTATATGTGGGGCTGCCCCCACATATGGTGTTTGCTTGCAAAATCTGCCTGAACAGATACTATACTTTGATCTTGGGCAAAAGGTCAAGAAAAGCGGTATTTGTTTGCTCTCCCACTGAGCAAATTAGGCACAAGACCGATTTTTAATGGGAGGAATGTAGGCAAATGGGGACCAACTTCCCATAGACTAGGGGAGCTGGATAGTGACAATTGGTATGAAAGGTTGCCCCTACATTGACTAAGGTCTTATATGATGGGTTTCCCCACATATGATCTTTGCTTGCAGTATCTGCCAGAACAGATACTATACTAGGATCTTGGCGAAAGGCCAAGAAAAGCTTGTATTTATTTGCACCCCCACCGAGCAAATAAGGCACAACGCCGATTTTTAAAGTGAGGGGTGAAGAGGAAATGCGGAACAACTCCCCGGGGAGTAGGGAAGCTTGATAGTTACAATTGGTATGAAGGGCTGCCCCTACATTGACCAAGGTCTTATATGTGGGGTTGGTATTTATTTACTTCCCCACCGAGCAAATTAGGTACAAGGCCGATTTTTATTGTGAGGAGTGAAGGGGAAATGGGGACGAACTCCTCCGGGACTAGGGGAGCTGGATAGTGACAATTGGTATGAAGGGTTGCCGCTACATTGACTCAGGTATTTCTGATGGGTTTCCCCCACATATGGTCTTTGCTTGCAGTATCTGCCAGAACAGATACTACACTATTATCTTGGCCAAAAGCCCAAGAAAAGCTTGTATTTATTTGCTCCCCCACTGAGAAAATTAGGCAAAAGGCCGATTTTTAAAGTGATGAGTAAAGAGGAAATGCGAACCAACTGCCCGGGGAGTAGGGTAGCTGGATAGTGACAGTTTGTATGAAGGGTTAACCAAGGTCTTATATGTGGGGTCGCCCCTACATATGGTCTATGCTTGCAGCATCTGCCGGAACAGATACTTACACGTAAAAAGCTTAGAACAGCATCCATTAATAACACACCGTTGATCTTAACCAAAAAGGTCAAGCACAAAAGTGTTATGGACATACGAACCGACAGACCGACCGATGGACTGACGGAGGGACTCCATTCAGGAGCTTTTTGTAATTTTTGTGCGTGTATCACGTAGAATATTCCTCACTAATCCCCTCCGGCAAAATAGGTATGTTACAGTGCATATGATGGCCCAATAAGGTCTCTCTGTACAGGATTTATAAAAAAAACCTGGTACGAGGATACTTTTCCCTAGAAGTAAACCCTGTAAAATATTGAAAAGAACATAGTCTGCCCAAATAAGATCTCCTATCTATGGCTAACTCACACTAGCTTTTACGTGGAATAGCGCACATTCGTCAAGTGATATTACTAAGAGTGTTAACACGAAGTTGGATACTCCACCAAAGTAGATGAATCCAGTAAGTCCAGGTGACCAAAACGAAAGATATTATCTAACATATGAAAATGGTTAATTGGAGGCGGGACAATCGGTTCTCACTTTCTTTACTAATTACGTGTTTGAGAGATGAAAAACATGGGGCATTCGAATATCTATGCATCTCATACATAGTTCATGTGTAAGCGCCGGTTTATGTGCCCCTTGAATTCGGAGAAGTTCTACTGAAAGGAAATGAAACAAACAAGTAAAAATAAAAATGAACAAATGAAAGCCACCACCATGGTTGTGATTATAGAAGCAACCGTGTTGATGAAAAAGAATTTAAAAAATATACCATTGAGTCCAAAAGATTAAAAAAAATGTACTCGAAGCAGCAGTTAAAGTTTGGGAAATATCTATCCGTTTTAATGACTGAAATAATAGGAGAATATCTGGCATCCTGTAGAATGTTCCATCCACAGTAAAAACAAAATGATAATATTAATTAAACAAATAAGAAAACACTTGAGAAAAAAGTAAATATAACCCGGTCTACCATATGCACGTACGTATGACTAAATGAATGTGTATTGTTTCAATAGTCTTTAATATATATTTCTGCTTGTTTTTCTTTGGATTTACTTAGTTGAATATTTGCGAATACATTTCATATAATAATAATGTACTATTTTCTTAGTAAATCCATGTTATAAATGTTTGGAGTTCATAAAAATATATATGATAAAGCCGATTAGCATAATCGTATTAAGCTGAGATATTTCAAATTTGTTTTTAAAACATATTTCTGAAATGCATGGATGTTGGAAGTCAAAACAAATTGTTTGTGTAAAACATGTTTACTTTCGATGTAATTTTTTTTTTTATTTTATGTCCATTACTTTATGATGTAAAGCCGATTACATGCAGATTAGACAAAGTAGAAACATTCGAATTGGAACTACTTTTATATTTTCCTATATTGTGATTCTCTCTTAAAGAACGAACTGCATAAAACATAGTATAATAACATGAGTTGTAACATTTTTGGATGCTGTAAAGCAACGCACGTGATCCTTGTTAACGAAAATATTTGTATCAAAACTACAGGCGTTCTTTCTCAAATAGACATCGCATTAAAATGGCACAATATATATATATATATATATATATATATATATATATATGAGAGCGAGAGTAATTTTGTGTGGCATGACCTTTCATTTTTTGTAATAAATAATTTACCAAGAACTCTGTATCAGGTTTGGGTTCGATTTTGATTATACCTGATGACACTCAAGTCATCTATCTTTTAATAAATACTTGAATCAAGAATTGCCTGTAAGATTTAGTTGCGGGTTCGATTATAACTGAAAGAAAAACACACACACAAGTTATATATATATATATATATATATATATATATATATATATATATAAATATATATATGTAAGTGAACGTGTCTTTGTGTCTGTGTACATTTCCCTACGCAATAACTCTTTCAATGTAAAGTCTACAGACTCGAAATTTGATATACAGAGTACTGAGATGTTAAAAAATCTTTGAAATCCGTTTCCTGTCAGACCTTTGACTGTTAACGGGTCAGAATTCAACGAGTTTTCCTTTGAGAACTCTGCAAATCTCCTCCGACAATTTTGGATATAAACAATTGAAATTTTAGATATAGTTTCCTTGTGCATGGATCTAACTTAATATCTTTATTTCAGCCCATAACAATAAATGTTAAGGGATCAAAATAGGGGTCAAAGTTAAAAAATAACCTCTGCCGTCTCTACGAAAGTACTCAGACAATTTCTGGTTTAAACATTTGAAATTTTACATAAAGGTAATTCTGAGATAGGGCAAGATTTTAATTGATTTTGGTCGACAAGTTTTATTTACCAATATATAAATGTATGTATTTATTTATGCATGTATGTATGTATGTATGTATGTGTGTATGTTTGCATACCTGCCTAAAACTTTCGACGGACGCGATAGGTTTTTAAAAGATCAGTGTCGTTTTTACGGTCGTCCTTTCAGACGACAAATGTCGAAAAATTGGCTAAAAACATTAAAATCTTCACCTTCAACTGTATACTTTTCTACAAGGGGGTCGCTTTTTTCGCCGATATTTTTAAAGTCATCCTCTCCTTTCGATTACTTAATTAAACAACTACGCCACTTCCGGTTTGGCGGGGTTGTCATAAGAGCACAGTCGTCAAGTTTATTCACCGTTCTTTTCCTCCATCGAGTACGGGTTCGAGCCTGCCTTCCTACTACCACTTTTTTTTTTGCTCAACACCCACCTATAAACACAGGCTATACTGGGCTGAAATTATAGTATATATATATATATATATATATATATATATATATATATATATATATATATATATATATGTTTGGGTTAAAAATTAATCAAAGGGAAAATTATTCCTAGAAAGATATATTTATATAAAAATGCACTTTCAAAACATTATCGCAAAAAACAAACAACAATAACATTTACATAAGATATAATACGTTCCAGCAGTCGTGCGAGATAGCCTTGTAGTACATTTTTGAGCTTGTTTCCATGGAGTCGCGATTTTGAATCTAGGTAGATTAAGCCAGTCTGATTCGTCGTAGCCAACGAAACACCTGTCAGTGATAACTATACTTTTAAAATTATAAATATGCCGCTCTCCATTTGGAGGTACAAAATTGGTCAAAGAGAAAATGATTCCAAACTAGCATTTAGGAACAAATGTAGTTTCGTATAATTCATTCCAAAAAGTATCGCAAAAACAATATATATATTTTGCAGATTTAGCAAAAGATCTACAATTACATCACGCCGTCTGTTATCCACGTTAAAAAACGACTCTGGTGTCTAACTCTGTCTCGTGGAGAGGCATTGTAAATAGATACAATAATATCACACCGTCTTCACTTACAGTGATCATCCACAAAATGCCAACATCAATATATTACACTGAAATATTAAATAAAGGAATACTCGATCTGAAGAAAATCTTATATATTTAAATTGAAAAGAATTGCAAATAAAATACATTTCGTAGTTGTATTTAGTCATGTCGTAATGTACCTTTCGAAAATCTTTAGAACAGAAAACTATACATAAACGTTAAATATTTTATTTTTTGCTCGTTAGTATATTTATTACTACGAATTTTACTATTCTAATAGTAAACAGGTTGTTTGTACACATTTACCATACTTAAGATATGCCAGTTGCGGAAAAATATTTTAGAACGTATATAGCATACATGTAGCGATATTTTTCAATGTAATAATGTTGAGAAAACGTACAAAAAATATTATATATCAAATGTGAAGTACCTGACAATACAGATGCACTATAAACTCATGTATAACCTGTATAGAAGCATCTATCTAATATGTATAAATAAAACTATAGAATATCTATTAAGTATCAACATAACATCAATACAGATATTGGTATAAAATAAAGATATTAACAGTGCCTGTTTTTCTACCATCATTTAAAAGAAAGAACAGGCGTCCCCTACTCTTATTAGAAGAAATGGTTTTAAGCTCTTGTTAAAACTACAAAGATAAATGACCATGTTATAAGGTGTCACGGAAATGTCTATAATGCAAAATGAATACAGGTATTTATCTTGGAGTGAAAATAACAACCCATAGTCAAGTTTCCTCTAAAACAAGTGAAGCATGCGTTGTTCCTCATGAGTGCAAAAATGGCTAAGCTCAGCATTTACATTCCCCATTTAGCCGCTAAATTGCCCTATAGGAGTAAAATCACGGTGAAAATGAACAAACGGTGCAATTTTAGGCCTTTACATATGTACATTTGAGCTCTGCACTATGCAAAAAAAAAAAAAAAAAAAGAAATGACTTAGTCCATTTTTCGGCCCCTATTTGGCCGCAAAAGTTTCCGAGGCCTTTACATATTTAAATTTGAATTCAGCACCATGCAAAACAGCTAATAAATTAGTATACACGCTGAATTTTTCAAAAATATGGTAAAATAGTCCCCAAAATTGAGTGTTTTTATTAGCCCTAAAAGAGCAATTGGGCACACCCCAGAGTTATCGCGAAGCATACACAAACAAAATTACATAACAATTATTTAGTTAATACTGTTCAGTAAGTTTTATTAACATCCAAGGCATCATTTATTTTAATAAACACAAAAGTGTAAATTTTAGCCATTTTAACAGGAAAGGAACGCCTAGGGAGGGGGCCAGAGTTTTTTTCCGGAAATCCCTTCTGTTACTTTTGTACTCGTATCATTTTTAATGTTTGTGCAAAATTTTAAAAAATTCCAAGGCATAATTATTGAGAGAAGTACGGACAAACGATCAGACGAACATATGAACGGGCGAACGGGCAAGGGTTAATTAACAGGTCCACTTTCCTTTTGTCGAGAGATCACAATTATATTTATTTATTAAGGACACGGATATGATTACGGATATTCAAATGATCGAAATAGATACGCATTCATTTTCTTGTTTCTAGAATACATTTTGTTTATAGAGAATGATAGATTTTAAACTTCAAAGCGCATCATTTTATGAATCGATTAGATTTCATGACATATCGGTCGTAAATCTATACGATACAAGAGACAAATCTTCAAATAATCTTCAAGTAATCTTCAAATTCATCGGCATATCTTGCCATCCGTTCAGTAGGAGTGCTAATTATTTTCGGCATTTTTTGTTTAGTTTTTTTAGATCTTGTAAATTCGTTCTGGGTACTAACACGCTTTGAGTATCTACAAGGACGAGATGTCTGTACATATTTATATATATTCCTATAATTTCACTCTTTTTCAACGGACCAAATCTTAGACCCTTTTTTATGTAAATTCACATCTGTTAGGGTTATACCACGTTTAATTCATCTAAACAAATGAATAAATTAAAAACTCTTATCCAAATATTTTTCAGCATATTTTTGTCAAAGCAAAACTTATTTCATAAATATTTTGCATATTCTTTTTTAAAAGGCATATTTATTTTTTAAGGAATATGCTTTTTATCAAAAGAATATTCTCTAACCCAATATATGTAAAGAATTGTTTTTATTAACGAATATTCTTGACATTGCCCTACTCATTAATGTATATACTGTTTATATACTGTGAACAATTGAACACTCTATGGAACTTTAATATTTTATTTATTGCATTTTATAATTAAATTAGTCTTTAAATTATCAAAATTAAATCTTCTTTGGTTGTCCGCTAAAATAGCCTTATAATGAAAAAAAAACGCGTTCCAACTGTAGGAGATTAGTGGACCATATTTTAACCTAACTATTTTTTCGATACAAATTGTAGTTACAATCCTTTGGCCACTACGGGGCCGATATATCGGCCCTGGAGACCTAGGGCAAAAAGGATACACGGATATTTCGTCCCTGATATAATCCTCTAATAGAATGCCTCTCATTAGGAACAAAAGGTTATGTAAATTCACAACTACGAAGGTTTTACCATGTTTAATTTAATTTATATAAAAAAGAAAACTTCGTAAAATTAAGACTCGCATGCAAATATTTATTTCAACATATTTTCGGCAGAACTTATTCCATAAATATTTTGCATATTCTTTTTTTAAGAGAATAGGCTTTTTGTTAAAGGAATATTCTTTAAAAAAAAGAATATGCTGTTTGTTAAAAGAATATTCTCTAACGAAATATATGCAAAGAATATTCATTACATTTGGTGTTCGACGGGCAAGTCAAAAGAAAACTTATTTACTTAAATCGCATCAACTTGCGATATAACCAACAAAGATGGGTGGGATAGAAGATTTTTTTCTCACTGGAAAAAATAAAAATGATGAGAAAGGGTATTTTGCTAGAAATCGGAGATAAGCTATAATTGGAACTTAAAAAGTAAATGTGAAAAGAAAAACTAATCAGGATAATATCTGAACACATGGTAGACGAGCAAATCTTTGACACAGAGATACTAAACAGACTGTCAAGTGAAACGCTCAATCTAACAGCTGAGCAAATGGAGTTAGAAAAGTACAAGCTACAGATGAAACAATAACTTTAGAAGGCAGACGTATACAAGATATACGACTAAGAGAAAGTAATCTATCAGAAAGGGTACGAGAATCGAACCAGTGTATTTTCAACTTAACGAAACAACTGCGGTGTGTACTGAAATTCGTGGAAGCGAACGTGAACGAGTATTTTCCGCACTTTGAAAATACGGTAACTTAAATTGGCCGAAAGACAAATGTGTACTACTTGTACATGCCGCACGCCCCGGAAAAGATAAAAAAAGCTTTTACCACCCTTTCAGCGGAAGAAAGTAAAAATTACGAAGTATTTAAAAGACAATATAACAGAGCTTCGAACTTGTACCCGAAGCGTACAGGAAAAAAATTCAGAGCGCAAAGGAAGACTGATGTTCAGTCGTTTAAGGAGTTTGTCAACGAGAAGGAAAGATTAATGAACTAATGGTTCAGCGCGAAAAGAGAAGACGACGCTGCAGAAATAAAACAGATAGTAATGATGGAAGAGATACTAAATTGACTACCAGAAGAAATGCGGATTTACCTAAATTAAATGGAATCAACTCTGGTAGCGAATTAACAATATTAGCCGAAGATTATGTGATAACTCGTAATAGGGGCAAGAACAGGCCTACTTTAACACATACGAGAGACGATCCGAGGGAACCAACTATAGAGAGAGATACAGTATGCTGGAAGTTCGGACGTCATCGACAAAGAAGCGGAACAACACTATGTGCTACAGATGCGGAAACCTGGGCATCTAGTCATTAACTGCAGGCGTGCCCCTGAGATAATAATAAAAAACAGGAGAGGTCAAACCACAAGGAATTATTTCATCGCCGCGTGGAGATAAGCTTTATCAACACTTCACAAGAAAAGGAAAGATTATAGATGAAACAGGAAATAAAACAGAACTATTGAAAATTCTATGATGTAAGGGGAATAACTTTGTACATCTTTTTGGTTATGAATCCGTTTTGATTCGTTATTGGGAGTTCAAGCAAAAAGGATAAGACTTACGGACTTAAATTATATAATAGTTTCTATATAATTTTGTATATATTACCTATTCATTCTTTGGTTCTGTTCCTTAAGATAAAACAAAAAAAAAAGGAGAAATACATATATATGTTGAATTGCTTATCTTTTCATGTTAAAATATATGTCAAAACTTTCCTAACCTACACTCTATTACAGCGATAACCTACTGATGGCTAAAATAAAATCATCTATCCCTCTGACATTTATTTTATACAACACGCAAACCTATAGACCGTGTTTAAATAAGAGAAGAGAGCGGATAATTGTTACCCCCGTTTAGATGCTCTTTATTTGGTGGAGGAAATCAATCAAATACGGACTGGCGCGGACCCTTCCCCCATAGCGGACTTCTATATCGTCGAAACCCAGGCTGTGCTCCCTATATATTTTTAATTGCTTCCACACAAATCCGGTCGAAAATCCCCGTTTTAATTTGGTATCCATCATTAAATTGAGTACTGACAGGATCTGCCTTTTTATTAATGCGCAACATATTATGCGCGTACACAACGGTATGAGATAAATATATCACGTGAGTGCAGAATCTTGTGTGCTCTCAGTATGTTTTTCTATTTTTTATGCTATAGTTATATTCGTGCATTTCGAATTGTGTTTTATTTTGCACATCAACTAATTGATATTCGGAAAAATTAGTTTTTATACTATATTATGTTACTGTCTATGAACATATTTATGTTTATTAATGTTTTATGAAAATTAGTAGTTGTAGTTGAAGAAGCCTACTTGTACTGACGATACGGTAGTATAATTAGTTTTCTTTTGTCTGCATGAATATTTACACGTTTATACAAGTACAACATATCAATTACATCACAACTTTCTGATTTTTTCACAGAAGATAAAAATAAACACGCCATGCCGAAGATACTTGTATGACTCATGCGATTGTATGAAAGATGTACACTACTAAATAGAAACATTTCTAAAACAGTCACGTCTAGCCAGCTTAGAGAAAAAATCTCATGGAGGAGTAGTTGATAAATTTAATGATTAAGGTAGATACATACAGAACCCATAATATAAAAGTATGTCATCAATGTCGAAGCCGTTTAGACGGTAAACATAGAGTTATAGTGTATGCAGAAACTGGTAAGTAAAATGTACAGAAATCGTACTAAGCGAAAAAAGTCTAAAAGATTAATAAACAAAAGTATGCTTGGATATCGAAAATTCGCCTTACATATATACATAAGCAACGGTGTATATATATATATATATATATATATATATATATATATATATATATATATAACGTTGCTTATATATATGTAAGACGAATTTTCTATATATATATATATATATATATATATATATATCAAATATAGATATTCTAAAAAGAAAAAATGCATGAACAAATATTGAAATAAAATCCCATGTTGAATGATAAAGCATGGAGTAGCGGCACTGTGACTTTTCAATTTTTGCCGAAATGAACTTTTGCAGTAGTTAGATATTTTAAGTTGTAATGTCAAATGTTAAAGCGAGGTTTAATAAACCAGAAAATCAATTGCATATTTACATTTAGAATTTATATTGGCTTGGGAATTTTATGATGTGGTTGGGGTCGTTGAAGAATCTAACAAAGGAAGGGTTTGCTTTTTTACACGTAGACAGTCAGACAAAAAAGCTGGTTAGATTGCTAGAGAATTAGACAGCAGACGGGAAATTGCGTTTGTCTTTAAACAATCTATCTATTTTTCTCTATCTCTAGATCTGATCACTTTTCAAAAGAGAACAAATTTGAAATTTGTAAAGAGGGTGTGTTTTTATCATATATAAAAAATCTCCACGAAATAAGAGGAAATATCCGATTTTAAAAATATGATTGATTATAAACTTTATAGATTTTGATTATCACCAAGCATACTGTTGAACTGGAACCTCCTTCACTCATCCCAATGTACGAAGTAAGCGTCTGTCTTGTAACGTCACCTGTTTAGCATCTGAACAGCCAAGGCTCTCCCAACCCCTCAAAGCGACCTTCTTCATATTAAATTCATCTACGATAATTTCGCGAGATTACACGAGACCGTTTCTGTTAAATCTCACAGACGCCATCATGCCTTTTCTTTTTTTCTATCCAACGCGCCATTTGTATGTCCGTTTCTATTTCCCCCACACATACATTAAATCTTTATCTAAGAGCAAGTAAAACCAGTACTATAAAATACACCTCAAACGCACACATTGCATATCTTGATTTCCTTACAAAAACAGTACTGTCATATGTATACCTTCATTAAAAAAAACTCTAAAAAAAACTCTATACATTTACAATAGGTTTGATCAAGGTAAAGATTTGGATCTGTGCGTCTTTTTTTGTTTTTTTTTGTTGTTGTTGAGGGGAGGGGAACCTGAAAATCATTAAAAGTGTAGGAAAACCTTAATTTGTGTTCTCATCGGTAATCTATTTTCGCTTTTACTTTGTGGATACTTTGTGAAAATGGCTGGGTCATATAAGTAGGAGATGCGGTAATAGTCAACGGCTAAAACAGCTTATTTTATTCTGAAGTGAAAAAAAGTACTATTCTTTTAAACACGTGTATAATGCGTTAATATTCTGTGTAGCAAATAACTTTTTAAGCAAATTTGGATTTACATGTTCTACATATAAGTTTGTTTTTATAACATCGCGTGTGAAAATCTTTTAAATGATATCGGTTTGTTTTATTTTCTAAAACAGGAATCAACGCTAACATATGTTGTTCTCCCATACACTGAATCGGATATGAAGATCTTGAGCCTCGACAGCAACTAAATACTGAACCAAATACCATCATAGCTAAGACGAAATTAATTTTTGATCGGGACATTCTTATGAATCGAAAAAACAATTTGTAAACAAATGTGTTTAATTCATAGAAGAAAATCTGTCGTTGTATGCATTTAACCTGCCATATGCTAATTCGAACATAACTAAACAATATATTCACTGTTATAAACCACCATATATATATATATATATATATATATATATATATATATAAGTGTATTATTGTTTATGTAGCATTGTGATAAAAATATGAGGGCTTAAAACATACAGGTTCATATATATATATATATATATATATATATATATATATATATATATAGTAGTAGTAAGTTTTAATAGGTTAGATATATATGTTATAAATGACTGATACATATATATATATGTAATTTATTCGAAAAAATATAAATAAGCTATACATGTATCTATATGTATCAATATATATATATATATACATATATATATATATATATATATATATATATATATATATATATATGAGGAATTATCATCAGAATAAAATGCGAGATATTCTGGGTAGCTTAATTGCCATATACATTTTTATAAATTATTACCTAACTCTACATATGCATTAAACGCTGATGAAGTAAATAGTCAAAATGTATGCATACAATTATATCTTCTGATACTAATTTATGTGATTAAATAAAGTAAGCATATATATGTATATGTATATATATATATATATATATATATATATATATATATATATACATATATATGGGTGTGTGTGTGTGAATTAAATAAATTTTAACTCGGTACAACCAAGTGAGTTGTTTGTGTTTCAACACCGATCAACCTTCACCCCCGTATGGCAATTATAAAGAACATAATAATGAAGAATTATTTTCGAATGAAATATATACAAAGAATAAACACAATGTTTTTTTTAAGGATACAAAATCTCACATCGACCCTTCCTTTTTTCTCATACTCTAATCATAGACTAGCTAGCAATCTCGAAGCATACGTATATTTGTTAAAGTAAAACAGGTTATCTTCCAATTTGCTGTGTTTTTTTTATTTCCAGGAAAAAATAGATCAGCGTAGGATATTAGTATAACAATGTTACCGCTTTCAAACAAATGATTTATACACTTAAACAATTTTATCGATCAATTATTGTTTCCGAGATCCCTATATGTTGCCGACCTTTATTTTAACTGGACTTGTCCTTTTCGTCTTGCACTGAATTCGTCTGACGTCTGGTCCGAATCTTTTAAAATATTACTCTTGAATATTGCAAAAGCTATCAAACAACTTGACAAGCTGAAAGAAATTGTAACTTGAAATACCGATACTTTACTGATATTCCCGTAGTCTCAGTAATCGTGTTATTCATGAGAATTCACTTATCAAAATTACTTTGTTGAAAGAACTAAAAGTCTTGAAAGATTAGGCAATACACCTTGTATATTTAAACGAATTGCATATCTATGTCAATGTTTTCTATAAAGCATTTTGTTCCGTCTTCTTTTATATATTGATATTTAATTTATTCTTTGTTTGATAAAGTTATTTTTACTTTTTATTTTTATAAATTTTTATATTTGTGAGTGAAGAAGTTGTGCAACAATATTCCAAGCAGGAATGTTCTTAAAAACGTTTCGATTAATTATTTATATATAACGATTATAATTTCTCAATCATTGAAAATTTTAAGGGAAGCATTTGACCTGTCGCTTGCGAATAAAGACGTCGATTGTGTCTAACGGGTCATATTATTGACATTTTCCTTGGGATTTACAGGGCTTCTCTTAAGTTTCGTAAAACACTTAAAATACATTTTAGCTTTTCGAAACATAGTTTTCCGTGAAGTTCTTCGTGGATAACGGCCACTGATATTTTGAGAAGTAAACAATATAATCTCATTATTTACTACATAGAAAATTAAACAGTTGTCTTAATTAGTGATCGGTCACTTAAAATAACAATTGACGTCTCAGTATTATTTAATATAGAAAAATGTGCAGAGAGTTGCAGCATAGTCCGTCAAATACTCTTTGGATTTTTATTTTTTTTATCATATTGATTTCGCGCTGGCGAAGAATGTTCGTATTTTTTTGGAACTTAATGGAAAATTCGTCGACAATGATCCTGCACTCTCCTCCCCCTTTCCATACAAAGTCTGGATAACACTATCACCATTGAAATATTTGTTGTTCATTATCTTTCAAAATTTAATTGACCACTTGTGTTAATTAAGATTTATTTTATAAAATCATGTAGATTTTCCTTTGAGTCATGCGATAGTGTTTAAATATAATTTGTTTAATGTGGAATGAAAGTTACACGTGAGTGGTTTACTTTTATTGATGTGGCCGGTCCGTTTGCGCATTCGTAGATTGTTCTTACTTTTTAGATTGATTTCCGTATTTCGTCCGTTGTATAATGCTACTTTTATTACACTTGATTTAGTTTTGAAAATCGTGGTATAAGAGTTGTAAAAATAGGAATATCATGTGTTAATTATAATAATAACGATTGTTCCAATGGACTTGCCTAACCACGACTGCAGAGTATGAGAACATGGCAGTTGTTAATGTTGGGAAAATCTAGCTACGCAAAATTGGGGGCACTATGGATAGAAACTAAAATAAAAATCGTCTTAAGATTTCTCCTCCCTTGAACAAATACAAAAAATGTGGAGTCTAGTTTAAAAACAGATACAGCACATCGTTCTTAGCCAAACGGGCAAGGATTGAAAATGTACGAGAACTGATATAAATGATCAATCGTTTTTTTTAGGTTAGTTTAGTTTCGTATATATAAACATGTATGATAGTTTATAATTTTGTTGATGCTATTTTTATAAGTATATATACATAACTTACAATTAATACATTTACTAATTATTAAATAGAAAATTTTGATAGAAGATGCATAAATTAATTAAAATCGTTAGTACCAATAGTTGGTTTTCCTGTTTTATAGCTTAGTTTAGTTTCGGACATACAAACATATACGGTGATTTATAATTTTGTTGATATTATTGTAAAAGTAGGTAAATATAATTAGAATTAATAAATTTACTAATTATTAAATACAACATTTTGGTATAAGGTTCATAGGTTAATTCAGATTGTTAGTAAGAATAGTTGGTGTTCCTGTTTTTTTTTGTCGCTTAGTTTAGTTTCATATATACGGCCATCTATTTTAATTTATAATTTATGATTTATAATTTATATTTTGTTGATATTATTTTCATAAGTATGTGTATATAACTTAGAATTAATAAATTTACTAATTATTAAATATAACGTTTTGATAGAAGATTCATAAATTAAAATGTTAGTACGAATATTTGGGGTTAATGGCTTTGTGGGATATACATTCAATATGGCGTAATGGAAAAATAGAAAGGTAACTGCAGCTTATCTTCAAATTTTCCCATTTTCCCCATGTCAAATCACATTTTAATTCCTTTTGATGGATTGATTGTTGCTATGTCTTCTGATGAGTTAAGGTCATAATAGATTCACTGATTGATATAATAATTAAGTGATTGATTTTGCACTACGAAACAGATACTCTCAAGGATTGTATAAAGCAAGTGATTTAAAGGAATAAACTATAAGATTGTCAACATCATGAATTTTGGAATATAAGTTTTGTCATTTATTCAACATATATATATATATACATATATATGTCTATATATATATATATATATATATATATATATATATATATATATATATATATATATATATATATTATATGCATTACTGTGCCACAAAGTTTTTTTACTGGTAAATATTAGCATATTTTGTATGTATATGACATTCAGTATGTATGAATTAAAAGAAACTCTTTGCGAATAATATTTTTCTGAATCTATTGGTAAACGTATATATATATATATATATATATATATATATGCATACATGTGTATATGTATATATGTATATATACGTGTTTATATATATATATTTATATATATATACATGATGATTGCAACGTCTTGTGATACGAGTGCCACTCCCTCAGACAGTTAAAGTCCATGAGCCTAAAACTGACTTCCATCGCCACAGGGCCTTTTTTTTAGACAAATCCCAGAGGGAGTATCTATACACAGATTGTGTTACAGAGACTTTGCTTTGTACGACAGCTAAGTCTCTCTCTCTATCTCGGTTCAAAATGTTGAGATCCAGCAGAAAGCAAGAGCAAGATTACCAGCAACAAATTAAACTGCAGACCAGCTTACTCCGGGTACTGGTCTCCCGCTTTATGTTTTCTTTTAAAATCAGAGATTTGCTCCCCCTAGAAAGGTTGCCTTAACCACGGCTTACGGGAGCCCTCTACACCCCAACAGACACATGCATACACACAAACACACATGGCGCTAGTTTGCCGTTGACCTCGAAAAAGAGGTCATTCGCCCTTTGGGATGTCTTGCTTTTAATCCTTCAAAGAGACTAGCCACCATCCAAGTTTGGTGAGGGAACCAGTTTAGTCGCCGGTGGTTCGACCATGAGGCAGGTCGTACTGTGTTATACATACATACATACATACATACATATTCGTATATATAAGATTTTATACCCTTTTAAATTATAAGCATTTTATTACGTCATAAAATATATCTTGTTTTAATTCGTACGAACTCCACCCGCCCCTAATTTTTCTTTTCTCTACTTATTTACACAGACATTTTAATCTATATATATGCTTATGAATGTGGCCATTGGATTATATATGTATTTTTCATTTTTGTATTGATTGTATGTAAGAACGTTCTCTATCCTCAGCACCGCTTACTGCTCTCCAAGCTTGTTTATGATTAATCTGTTGACATTCGTATATTAAAGTATTTTTCTGTTTTCGTTTTGTATGCATTCTTAATCTTTTGTCACGTATTGCTTTATCTTAATAACCTCAAAAAAAAAGACCCGACACCAATGTAAGTATATATTTCTGATATTTCCTTATTTCTTTTAGTGTCTCATTCTTTTTTGTTCTTATTTCCTATTTCTTGTTAACTCTATTTCTTTTTTTATATTTTCTTTTTTTTCATTATATTTTCAGTTTTATTTATTGTTCTCCGTTCTTCTACATGTTGCTCTCGTTCATTTCTTTTTGCCTCCCACCATTATGTTAAAAAAAAAAAAAGATTTAAGCTATTATTATGATCTACGCAAACTTTTTCGTCTTAAGGTTATATTTTTATCGCCTTTTTTTAGTTCTATTCTCTAATTGTATGCTTATATCTTATTATCGAATCCAGTCTCAAATTTCGACCGTTTTTAATTTTTTATCTTGCAGATAATATCTGGATTCTTGTGTTCGTATATAGTCAACTTTCGTTTCCATTACAGATTTTCAATTTTTCTTCACTTTTTATCTTGTATTATACAATATTTTTTGCAGTTCTGATGGCCTTTTACTGATATTCGTGTTCTCATATATTGATACATGGTATGTTCCTACAGAGAACATCACCGAGACGGCTTTATGAACCTCACTATCGACCAACCTATTTTAGAATGTGTCCTGAACTGTACTTTCTGCCTGATACTCTTTATTTTTATAACAATATAAATGTTTAACTTGACGTGAGAAATACCTATAGGTTATTCTAATAAAACTATCCACATTTCTCTTTAAGAATACTTGCATGCATCTTGCTATAATTTTGCATCCATTCATATATTTTTTTCAGCATTTTTAAAAAAAGTTTTGCAACTATTTTCCGAAGTTAATCTAAATTCCCATAATTATTAATCTGTATTTAATATGAAGTCATCTTAATAGTAAATGCTTAATAACTGTCGTGGAGTATTAACCCTCGATCTCTATTAAAAACACACATATTAATTATAAATATTATATTAGCACATCTGGTATCATTTTCCATGAAAATTTACTGGCCACTATGTTTTCTTTTATAATCATAGCGATACAATAAATAAAACTTAATAAAACCATAGAGAATAAACTACGTATACTATAACTGACATTGCGAAATAACACATATTAAAGAAAACAAGTTATTGCGTCGCTTTAAACATACCTTCCGTTTTAAGTTATGATAAAAACATTTATTACATGGGTCAATCATAGGGATGCGCTTATAAATAAACATCACGGAGCATTTATTTATTGTAAGCATACTAATTCACATCATAGAAATTTTAAGACTTTCATGAATTAAATATTAATTTAAATACTAAAGTTTATATGATACAGCCCTGATAGTCTTAATAATTTTATAACTTACCATTAACTTATTTAATGAATTTGGAATTCTTTTGAGTAATTTGTATGATATATTTTATATAATTACTAGCAATTCAGCCCGGTTTGCTGGGGCGCTATGTTTATATATATATATATATATATATATATATATATATATATATATATATATATATATATATATATATATATATATATAGGGTTACGGACCCCCACTCTAATTAGGCCATCGTTTCTTAATGTTTTGTCCGAACGAAATAAAAATTTGGCCCCTACTGGTTTATTATATTCAAAACATCACATCAAAAGATTGAGTCTTTGGCCTTTTTTTTCCATTCTACAGCATATGTTCTAGATGACCTTCATTTAGCTTTTCTTATTTTTTGGGGGGGTGGGGTCACCCTATATATACACTTGTGCCCGATATTTTTAATACCCCTCGGATCTTTGAGATTTCTATAAGAATATTGCTCAAACCAGAAGGTAGACAATATTAAAGGGATTTCAACCAATAAATCCAGCATAAGCATTTAATTTAAACTCAACAAATAAATAAATTATGCAAGTTTGAAACATTATACAAAGAAAAACAATAATGTCACTAGTTCAAAATTATTCATACCTCTCTTACTAATAGTCAATAGCATGCCGTTTATTCTAAATAACTGTCTGTAACCGTTTTGGATATTTATCAACAAGGTTTTTACAAGCATCGACACTGATTTTTTACCATTCTTCAATGCAGTAGGTCTCCAAATCCCTCAAATTTCTAGATTTCCGCTTTTTAACCTCAGTTTTCAATATGTGCCAGAGGTTTTCGATAGGGTTCAGGTCGGGACTCTGACTAGGCCATTCCAAAACATTAATTTGATTATCATCAAACCATTTCTTGACTATTTTGGCAGTGTGTTTTGGATCATTATCCTGTTGAAGGACCCAGTTTGGTCCTAAATTGAACTTCTCCGCATCCTGTCTAATGTTTTTCTGGAGTATCTCCAAATATTGCTCCTTCTTCATTGTTCCATCTATCTTGACCAAACTACCTGGACCACTAGCCGAAAAGGAGCCCCAAAAAGTAGGCTACCACCACCATGTTTCACCGTGGGTATGGTTCTTTGGGTTGTAAGCTTCTCCTTTCTTCCTCCAAACATAAGAACCATCCATATGGCCAAACAATTCAATTGTTGTTTCGTCAGTCCACAAAATACTTGAGAAAACGGACTCTGGAGAATTCACATGGGTCCTAGCAAACTTTAGACGTGCTGCAAGGTGTTTTCCGGTGTGCAATGGAGTCCTTCTTGGTCTTCTTCCTTTCAGACCATTTTCATGCAGAGTCCTTTGCAATGCTTGCCTTGATATTCTTATGCCAGAAGACTCCAGATTTTCTAAAATGTCCTTAGTAGTGGTGGTTGGATTTGCATTAACACTTCTTACAATATTCCTGGTGGCTCTAGCAGACAGTTTCCATTTCCTTCCTCTACCAATCAAGTTGTTTGTTGTGTGGTGGCTCTGGAATTTTTTGATGATGCTCTGTACTGTTGCTGTAGGGACCTCAAATTTCTTGGAAATTGACTTGTAACCTAAACCATCCTTATGTGAATTCACAATTTTAGTCCTAAGATCATTACTAAGCTTTTTTCTTCCCCATTCTAATAATTTTTATTCTTTTATTGGTTTTCAGTTGATATCATTTTAATTTCTGAAAAATGCAAAAAACGAAATGAAATTAATCAAAGGTTGTATAAAAGCATTCAAAATAAGAATCAAACAGGAAACAAACAGTCAGAAACTCGATTAATACTGAAAAAATAAGAGGGTATGATTATTTTTGAACATTGCAGATTTTATAAATAGCTGTATATTTCTTTTATTACAAGTATCCCGAGATTCTAAAATGACGAAAATGATCAGAAGAGGTTTATTAAGAATATGTATCAATATGGACGTAAACAATAAATTCTTACAAAGTTACACCTAATAAACTGAATTTTCAAGGGGCGTATGAATAATATCGGGAACAAGTATATATATATATATATATATATATATATATATATATATATATATATATACATAAAATAAAAGTTTGACTCATGTCCAAGTAACCTACATCTAAAATTTCAAGACCCAAAGTTGGCGGATGAATTTGATAAAGTCCGCAAAGGTCAACTCTTTCAACTTTGCCTTTTTCTGAGCCAATTGTTCGTCCAAAGTGATTAAAAAGTTTGCTGCATATGTGAATTCCAATTATGAATAATGTTAAATGTTTTGGGTCAAAATGGTTAATTAGTTTGCTAGAGAACGCAAAGGTCAAATCGTTTGGATCTGATTTCTTGGCAGCCAAATTTTCGGCCATACACCGATTAAAAAGCTCGTCATATGTCCGAATACACTTTATGTGGAATTTCGAATGTTTAGATCAAAAATTGGCCGAGGAATTTTGTAGAGCCCGCAGAGGTCAAATGTTATTTTTAATTCGACCCCAATTCTCACCCCTTAACATTTGTTGTCTTGAGCTCAAATAAAATTAAAACCCTTCATCCATGTCCAAGTCACCTATGTCTAAAATTTCAAGTGTTTAGACTAAAGTTGGTTTGGGAGGTGTGTAGTTTTCAAATCTTTACGTTTGACTTCTTTACAGCCACATTTCTGAACCGATTAAAACGTTTTTATCCCATACCTCAATTCCCCTTATGTCAAATTTATAGTCCGTCGACTGAAAATTGACAGTACTTTGGTAGAGAAATGGACACTCACACACACATACATAGATAATTTCACTTGTATAGATATATAGATTTGTGCACTATTATTCTCATCTTCTAGTTGTTGTTTTACGGCGCTTCGGCCACTTTTTTTATCTGGCTATCGTCAGGTGGTAAACATAGCGGAATAGGAATGTCGATCTCCAAACTGCATCCATAGCAATTGCTGCTTTCCGTAGTTGTTGTCGTCTCATCACGGTTTGGCCAACTAATCCTCTGACCGGTTATAGATGGGATTGAATGGCTAGTCGCAGTGTATACCGCGCCTAGTCGTAGAAGTTTCCAGGTTGGTATCTGGGGGCGAGTTTTATTCACGGGGGAGATTCACCGGCGAATCAAGGCAGAAAGCAACGGGAAAACTATCGGTTTTACTTGTCTTCTCGAGATTACCATGACTGTACAATTTGAAAGGCCGTTGTTGCCGACGCTGTTAAAAAAGCTAGACGGCTAATTATGATAATTATAGTATATTACACATTTTTTCTATAAGAAATCTTTCATTACTTTACTTCTTTTGCATTTTCTTAATATCTTCATCCTTTATTATTTTATATATTTTATCAATATGTTATAATATCTACTGCTTCTTTCTTATGAATCGCTTATCACAATGATTTAGCTATGGCAAACCGAAATATTTTATATATTTGTGTTATATAGACCCCATGTTCGGTGTTTGCATCGCTGATGCAAACTGGTTCACGGGCACCAAAATATGTATATGTTACATATAGGGGTTTCATTAAAAGAGAGTCTTATAGATAAAGAGATGTTGTTGTAAGAGACTTAGAGAGATGGTTCATGTTATTACGATTCTTTCATATTAAATGTTCATTCCTTTGACGTGTAGAAGAAGAAATCTCTTCGAGTGAAGGAGATAGTGTTCAGACAGTCTTAGTGTAGATATGATGTAGATTCACATTGTGGATATGAGATGTCGAGACGTGTATGTAATGACATTTTATAACACAGATATATAGACATATAATACAATTTTCACTTTACCTTTTTGTAAGAATCACAAACACAAGACGACGTTTTTATCAAAACACATAATGGGTTTATTTCTTCACGACCGGCCGTGGTTTCCATCATCAAGAATTCAAAGCTTCACATTTTAGTTTCAAAGTGATCGTCTCGCTTCCTAGACGTTCAAATCCCAGACCCTCTCTGTGTTTCTCACTGACTGTCTCTGACCAACTAACTAACTCTCACTTGCTATATTGAGAAATCCATGCATGGCCGGCCTCGTGAGCAAAATTCACGTGTCACCAACATGCGCGACTTTGCACGTTTCCCGAACATTATGATTTCCCAATAACCTATTTTTCTTTGATGTTTTTACAAAGGAATTCAATCTACATATCTAATTTATTTAACCCATGTTTTATTATCTACATTCTTTCTAACAATTGAATAGTTTATTTATTATTTATTTCATCAGAATTAACAATTTACTGGACATTCCATTTAAACCTATTGTTCTTTAAAGCTTATATCCAAGGTTCGATTTCTGCTTTTTCTCATTTTATTTTCATTTTAAGTAATGCCTCTATTTTTATACCTACATGTAACATTTGTATGCTTTTTCAATTGGATGGATGTTTTACTTTTATGCGCGCATACACACACAAATATTTATATATATATATATATATATATATATATATATATATTGTAACCGGAATATAGGAGACTTCTTATCCAAACCGTACAAATCTCTTATACTCGGGTTCCACTGATAACATAATTTTTTATATCCGGGTTCCTCTGTACATTAATAAAGGCTCTGCTTAGAGATCAGAAGCCCTCTTTCTCATATCCGTTTTTCTTATTTTAGCGTCTCCTATATCAAAGTCACGCGCTCTCTCTCTCACTATATATATATATATATATATATATATATATATATATATATATATATATATATATATATATATATGGGTGGGTGTGTGTGTAGCTTTACTTTTTAATACTTGCATAATTTCTCTTGTACTTGAAATCTTAATCCAAGTAAAGCACCTACTTTCAGTAAATCTTAATTCATTTAAGCGCAATCTTCGAAAATAATTTATTAATCATATTTTTAAATTATTATAATATAATCTTTTATTCAGTTTATTTTTTTAGTTCATTTTCAATTATAAATATCTGAAAATAATTTCGATTAAAAACAGAAAGCTCATATTAAACTATGAGTTATTTCCCTTTAAGCTAATACATCCGGTTTTTAGTCGCGTGCAAGCGACTATATAAGTCACTCCGTTGGTCGATCGATCAGTCGGTCGGTGGTCTGTCGGTCTGTCCATAACACTTTTGTGCCTGGCCTTTTTAGTTTAGATCAAATATCTGTTGTTAATAGATGCTGTTCTTAGCTTTTTAAGCCTTTCTTGACCTTTCAGCCAAGATCAAAGTGTAGTATATTGGGGGAAGATACCGGGAGTACGTGGTGGTTAGGTCTAAAAGCCAAGATCAGAAGCTTCTCCGTCAAGTATGCCCAGTGCCTCGCACTAAATAAGGCAAGACGGAGAAGCAGCTAGAGCATAAACTAGCCCGGGTTACGGGGGAGCGTGATAGGGTTAGTCAGGAACTAGCTAAGCAGGAGATTCTACGCGAGACTAGCGAGCGTTACGAAGGCCAAGTAGTTAGAGATAGGCAATGAAGCAGTCAATTCTGCTGCAGACGTGCGCCGTGAGGTTTCTAGGCGTGGCTCGAACATTGCGAAAGTCCGACATCCGGATGGACGCACCCTGGAATCGTCTCAGCAGATCTGCGAGGGGTTTCAAGAAAATTTCGAGGAACGTCTTACGCAGCAGCCAGATCTCCCGGTCCTTGAGTTTAGCGACTATTTAGCCGACTTTCCGCGCTTCGAGACGGCTAGAGCGGCTAGTTTCGATGGCCGGGTGACGGAGCGGGAGGTCTTAACTGAGCTGAAGCAGGTCAGCTATGACATATCGCCGGGACTCGATGGTCTGCCATACGAACTGTACTTGAGCCTATAGCCCATGTTTCTGCCTCTTCTGACGGATTTGTTCAACCATTAATTTGCTCAGGGATCGATCCCAGGCAGGTAACCAAAGGAGTGATCACATTGCTGAAGAAATCTGACGGGCATGGATGGGAAGAGTTAGACGACTACAGGTCCATAACTCTGCTAAACACAGAGTTGAAGATTTTGGCCAAGATCCTGTCGAATCGGCTGTAGGTTGTTATGGACGAGTTGGTTGAACCGGAACAGAACTACGTTGTGAAGGGGAGATCGATTCAGAACAACTTCTACCGGATCCGCACGATTCTAGAGGGAGGAATAGATGACGAGTCGGAAGCCGCGGTGATCAACTTAGATCAATCCAAAGCGTTCGATAGAAATACTTTAAGATTGACGATTTTTAAAAGAATTTTACTAACGTTAACACTGCATATCGCCACTTGAACATATTTCTCCTTCTTTGACCAAGAACAGAAAAGATAAACTATTGTATCCGACCATATACTATACTCTAACGTTAGTTTTATATGGAGAAATAAAAATATAATACAAATGAACCGGGCATAAACATATATTGTAAAATTGGTAAATATTTTAATCGTAATTGTTTTTTTAAATTTTTTTTTTAATATTCAGAGTAGACAAAAATGTACTTGATTGTGAATGCTGCTGTGCAGGAAAAGCGCAACCTATTTTAATGTAAATTAGCCTTTTAATTTCTAAGGCTTTTAAATATAGATATAATTAATTTTGTAATTTGATAAACGTTACATTTTTTCTTTTATATGTTTTCTCAAAACTTTTATAAACTTGCAAGATGTTCATCTTGTTCTATTTTTTTCATTCCTACAGTTATGACACTTTAACTAAACCTCTCCAATTTTTCCATTCAGAATGGTTCTTAATTCCGTCAATTTATTTTTATTTTGCAAATATTAATTTTTCTGATATTTGTGGAGAAATAATAATACAATGTTCGATATTTAGGTACGCCATTATTGTGATGTTTAATGTGTAATATATTTCAATTTAATTTTTATTATAAACACAGTTTGAGTTTCTAATTTGTTGCTTGGAAAACGAAATATACCTTCGTCGAAAAACTATAAAACTAGCTGATAAAATTTGAAAGCCTTCTGGGGATCTAACTGCTTCACTATAATCCCAAATTATATCGTGAAAAAACACGGAATATTTTGTATATTCATCATAATTTATACAGAGTAGGAAAGTAAAATATAGTGTGTTTTTTTTTGGGGGGGAGTCTTTCGAATTAGAGGTTTTTGAAAATTTCCAACGGCAAAAGTTAAAATTCTAGTGATCTTCTAGAAATTTATTTTCCCTAATCTAGCGCTTCTTTTTCATCTGTGTTTGCAACACTGAGCAACGAGCACTATTTTATTTGCAATTGAGTTACGCAAATCACAGGTATTTTATAAAATAATAACCACTCACAACATATTTTCTTTTTTTAAAAAAGCATGGTATTTACAATAAGATGCCATTTTGTTTTTTATAAAAGAAAATCTATGAGGTTTTATTGGAGGTTGTATTTTTGAGAGAACAAATTTGTTAAAAGGCTGCGTAGACCGAGAAAGTAATATATGTTTTGTGATACTATATTATTAAAGATATCTAGCTCGTTGCACAAATTTTTAAATAGCGTAATCGCATGAAACATTTTGTAAGAAAGGGATTTACAATAAAATGTTATTGAGTTTTGTTATACAATTTGATACAAGAACATCTATACCGCATTATTGAAGTTCGTGTATTTGTGCATGTATGTTACAAGGCTGCATTGCGCAGGAGGAGTATCATTAATATTTTTGTTCGGAATTGCCCGTGATAAAAAGGTATATAGCAGGTGTATTCAAACGAAACTTCGGCCCTGTCGGCGGGGCATTAGAATACACCAACTGCCCCTGCGGAGGGTAAAAGTCCTTCAATGAGGGTCCTAGATATGACCTTAAACTATATCCAGTGGTAAGGCCCCAGATTGCGGGCTTTGGGGAGTGTGAAGCAACCCTTTAATTACCATTGCTCCCAGGTCCACTCTTATCCAGAGTGGTAGTACCTGTTAGGGTTCCAACTATGGGTTAAATAGAAACCAACTTGAAAACAACAAATATATTCTATTAAAAAATGTTTCTTCCGAATCTTTGGAGTCGGCATTAAGTAACCCGAAAAGGGTTGATATGCCGTAAAACAAAAACAACCAACAAACCAACCAACCAATCAAACGAAACTTCATCATTCTTATTGATATGGCCGGGGCAATCCCGGGTAGTTCTGTTAGTTTTCTATATTTCCATAAGTTATACATATATAAACACTCAGAATACCTTTTGTTTCCAGAGATTGTTTTCGAGCAAAATTAAAAATATGAACTATAATAAAAATTGACTCTTCAAAATTGAAATATCAAAAAAATTCGAAAACGAAATTTTGTAAAATGTCAGCGGCGTACGAGACACAATATCTATCTATTTAATTAAATTTAACTTCATTCAATAACAGTCAATGTTTCCATCGAATTGAGAACAAAAGCAAAATAGTTTTCTATTTGCCAATTTTAAAATTTCCGTAATAAAACTGAGTGTTGCAACTTGTGAACGATTTTTTTTATCAGGCTACATTGAAGCTACCTATGAGAGATGAATCATTATTGTAGAATGTTGTAATTGTTTCAATAAATGTAAGAAATATTTCTGTTTGAAAGTATTTTCTAATTACTCAAGAATGAGAAATGTTTGTTTAAACTAGTTTAGTAAAATATATGCGGTGAGGGAAAAAAATGTTATTACAGTTTAGACTTTTCATAAAAGAAAACTCAATTAAATCGTTCAAATATGCACAGTTTCTTTTCCACAAATACCTTCACGTTAGATATTTATACAGTTTCTTCACCCAGGTAAAGTTGTACATCCTAATATTATATGACTTATCGAAGTCTAATTTTAAACGGCGATACTTCTATAATAACTGCTACACTAAAGTGTGTGTAAACGAAAATGAGCTTTCCAGTCACTGGACCATAACAATTCATAATCAATATATCTATAAAATTGAGAATGTAAAAGGGCACTTCTAAACTAATAGACTCAACGAATTATTCATCTGAAGATAGCATTTTAGTATATAATGTATTAGCTATATGGAAAATATTTTATCAAAAACAAAAGGGTTGCTTAGATGTCAAAGTTGAAAATTCCGAGCATAAGAGAGATCGGATTATTATCTGTGTATCAACATTTTTCACGAATGCGTATGCGTCAATCATTTACGTAACAGATGACGATAAATAGGTTTTAATGCACCTTTTTAAAAATCGCTTAATGGTTATCATACTTGATTACTGTCTTTAGGCTGTTGTTTCGATCTTTGCTTGAGATGTATTTTTTTGCCAAGAGGGAAACTGTTTAAAAATCACTCAAATGTTTAAAAATACTCGCACCAACGTGTCTTTGATTCTGTCTTGATTAAAATATAATATTTATGTTCATTTTACGATCGTGTTAAGCCCGCCCGCATTCTAGCTCTGTATATATCTTAAAATAATTCATGCATTAGTATGCCCATTTTGGTCAGCCATCGTGTACCACTCTTTCTCAAATAAATCGATCAAAATATACAAATCTTAAAATCATACATACATTGTAAAAGAGAACAAAATATCACGTTACCAATTGCTACTAAGTCTTCGCAAACTTATACGGCACCAATCGTAAAAAAATCCCTATGTGCGCTACCCTTTAGGTTCTTTTAGGAATAAAGCTAAATTACCAGAGAATTGATCTAACTTTACCTTAACAAAATGCGATAGTCTAGTTTATATTTGGAATCTAACGACATGCTTGATACACATTGTGATGAAAGAAAAAAAATAATATTCCCTACGTATGCACGTAATCGAATCAACTCTGATTAACTCATACAAAAACTTAAACCATTTAGGAACTCTGCCTAGCGACTAGGTTTTCGCATTAGAAATGTTCACTGGCACCAAGAGCAATTAAAAAAAATGGCATGTAAAAAACTCTTCACGTTTGATGAATTCTAAAAATTACTATACAAAAGCGATCATATTATCTGAGTGAATTATATGATATGTAGTTTGATGCAATATAACGAACACCATTTTCTTGTCTAACAGTAGTGTTGAAACAATTCGTTTTAATAATTGAAGTCTGATTATCGTTTTTTATGACCCCCTCCGTACGTTATACTCTTTTTGATATCTATTAAATTGTGCCGTAAGACTTTCATGAACAAATGCGTCTAAATGTTCATTACAAACAAATAAATTTGAATAGAGGATATTTTAATGCGCTTATATTTTATTAAATATGTATAAAATTAGCATTCAGTAGAAAGAGTGGCATAAAATAGTGCAATATAGGAGAGATTTGACAAGATTTCAGACAAGTGTCTTCATTACCATAATAATATTATTAATGATAACGGTTAAATTAATTTCGTTTTGGTACATAGCTAATCAACAATCAAAGATTTACGCAGAATAAGATAGAAGGTTAATACATGCATCGAACTGTGCCTAGGGAAATTCAGCATAGAGTTACACACTTCAGCATACGATTTAATTCATTAGACAGTGAATTTCGGGAATCAGCGAAAGGAATTAAGTTTGTAAGTTTATAACAAAAATAAATGTAGCGAGACATATAAGCATGTGTTATAGTCTGTAAAAACAATGTTTTTCCATAAGCTTTATTTAAGCAGAAAAGTGGGATATTCTATTAGAAAGTTACACCCAGAATTCACTAAAATACTTTCGAATATATATATATATATATATATATATATATATATATATATATTATATAATTGTGTAAGTGATTAAGTAAGTTTTAGCGAATTATTTGTTTTTATACACTTTTAAATATTATAAATTGTTAAAGAGTAATCTCATCTATAAAAATTGTAAATTATATTTTTTACAAATCACAGTTGTGTATATATATATATATATATTTACATATATATATATATATATATATATATATATATATATATATAGGCGTGAATGCACACGATATCGCATCAAATAATTTTATATAAATCAATTTACCCACATCGGCAAAGGTAGCTGTTGGCATTGCTAATCTCGTAATATTTATATGATATTGTCCTTCCGCGATGAAGCATGTGAATATGTTTCAAAAATATATATGTTAATGTTAAACTAAGGAATAAGCTAGATACTAAATGAACACAAATCACGTTTATAATTTTGAAGATGTACATTTGTTTATTTCCAAGTGCAATTTGAGCAATAGTTTTTTTGTTTGTTTTTATTTTACATGGGATCACCACTGATCAAGGCCCGAACGCCACTCAGGGATAAGGGTTATTTCGTGTACAGTAATCAATGAGATAGTATTGCAGTAATCATTAGTATTGGGGGTGTTGATAGTGTCTTACTTAAGGGGGCGGTTTGTCAGAAGTTTCTTTATGTTGGACTTGAAGACGTCAAAGTTGTAGTCAGATGGGAAACAGGCAAGCGACAGAGAGTTCCACTGACGTGCAGTTCTAAGAAAGAAGCTTTGGGCTCTACGTTTGGATTTAGGCACAGATAAAGAGTGGGCAAAATTATTGACAGTAGTTTCAGCCAGACGGGTGTTTCTCCTGAAAGATTGGCGAGGGGGGACGAGGGATTGGAGTTCAGACGAGCACGTGCCATGAAAATAACGATAAAACAAAGACAGGCTCGCAACGTCTCTTCTGTGGGAGAGAGGTTGCAGGGAAGATAAAAGGGTATCCGCACTAAACCACAAAGTCTATTTTGGACTCTGTCAAGGCAGGATAGGCTGTATTTAGCAGCTCTTGTCCAGATATAGCAGCAGTATTCCATCCTTGGGCGTACTTGGCTTTTATATAGATATAGAATTGCATCAGTAGTAAGATATCTTCTGGAGCGTTAGAAGGATCCCACTATCTTTCCAGCGACATTGGCAGCATATTTGATGTACGTGTTCAATTTCAGATCAGGAGTAAAGGTCAACCCAGAAGCGTGTCAAAACATGGAGTCTCCCCAAGACGAGAGCCATCCATTTTAATTTATGCCAGATAGGGATCAGAGCGTTGATGATGTAAAGATAGAAGCTTGGTTTTGGATGCATTTGTTTGAGTATTTGGGGGAAAAAACAATTGTAAAAGCTGTATCCTCCTGAAGGTTCAACTTTATGGACAGTTTATTAAACAGTAGATGGCGAACTAATAAGAGTCTCTACCAAATTATGGCTGAGGGAACGAGAACATGTTTCAACCGTGAAGTAAATAAGGGGTTCCGTTCGAAATTCCGTCCAAATTCTCGAGCTTGACATCAACATTCCTTAGTTTGACACTATACACCTGACGAAGGTCGGAGGTTACATCGACCGAAAACTTGTTAAAATGACACTCCTAACAAATATGCAAAACTCCTTAATCTTCAACGTTACCGACTTCACAAGTATCTGCCAGCTTGCTAACCAATTCGATAGGCATACGGATAAAAACAACAGTCGAAGACGCATCTATTTTAAAGTGAGTCTCTTTCATATCTCCGTTTTTAATAAGTTACAGAGCAGTTGACGATATTGATTTATTTCCCAGGTGAACAGAAATTGATGACAATGCATTTATTGCTTTAGAAAAAAGTGTTATGCCTCGTGAATGCCGCAGACAATTTTTCTATTGTTAACCAACTTAATATATATATATATATATATATATACATATATATTATATATATATATATATGTTGTGAGAAATTTATAAATGTCATTTTTTCATTTTATATTTTTGTTTGATATTCACTTGTGTTTTAAGGGTTAGTGTAAAGATATGACATTTCTTGATGTCCAGTTGTTTCTTGATTAGTTTGTAAATATAAAACAATATTAGATGTGTGATTATAATTGTACATTCTGTTGCGCGATTTATCCGAGAAACTTTTTTGTGTGTGTTAAAGTCTTAGGTATGAGCCTCACTCCAAATAAGAAATAAATAATATATATTCAATGATTTGCCCAGTTGCAGGAAAAATAGTTGCATTATTTTGATCATTTTAGAACGAAATGCAATAGTCTAATATTCAATAATCTTTAGTTTAAGTATTTAAAAGTAAATAGTTCTGGGAATAAGTACAAGAATCGCATATATGATTGTCCAGCTAAAAAAATCCGGTCGCGACAGTGTATATTATAGAATCTTTATAATAGAACTCGCCCCAGACAAAGAATGAAGCCACTTTACAAAATTAAACAAAAGATTCAACTTACGTTCTACGCACCTAAAGCTAAATTTACAAGAGAATTGTCGCTTTTGTACGACCATACTCCTTACTTAAGGCTTGTCAAATAGCATTGTCAAAGTCCTTTTGTTTTTAATATTTATTTATCTTTCTGCCGTTTTACACTCTTTCAATCTCTTCTTTCTGTCTGACTTGTTTCGACCTGGGAATAATTGTAATTCACTTGGAATCTTACCCCGGATTATGACGGACCAATGAATCTCTTGTTTAAAAATTTAAATGAATAAAATCAATTTTCATAAAAATAAACAAGTATAGCTCGCTTATCTCTTATTTTTATTGAACCAAATACTGTAAGTTTTCCAACGACAAATCCCACATGAAAATTTATTATGACTAGAATATCTTATGTAACTTTAGAAGAACATTTCAGACACATGTACTCGTTATTATGAAATCCTACATTACATCCGAGAAGCAAAGTCATCACAATCGTAATAACGTTTACAGGAAGTAGTTCCTATTTTATCATCTAAATAATAAGTTCTTCTACTGCTCCTAGCTATCAGCGGGTGGTATTCTGCACTAGGGGCACATATGGGGATTTACCCTTCGTAACTGGATCATAAATGCATTGATATCACATAAGTTTCCGTTTTCCGTTACAAATCATAATAAATTCTCCCCAGAATAATTCAACTCCTTCCGATTTAATGATATTTGCGCATTCCTATATTCCGGAACAACAGTAATAGCCTGCTAACCGAACGCAACTGTTCCATTGAAAATTGCGTGGCAATCATATCTACTTTTGTTTTATGAGTAAATTGATCGGTCGTTTGATTTGTATCATTGTTTTAGTAATTGATAATACTTTTTACAAACATACGCACAATTTTTGTAGGTAACTTATTTATATATACTTTATTTGAACGATCGCTATCTACTGTTTTTTTTCGCTCTATATATTCTTCCTAACTCGCTTTCTCTCACTTTCTTCGAAGACAAAAAATAAACAACATCTCTATTCCGGTCGCTCGCTGTCTCACCTTACAATTTACGATTTTCGAAAACAAATTGTTTAGCTTTTATTAGACAGAAAATGTAATGTTAACGAAAAAAAAAATAATGAAACATTTAAGAAAATAAAACTTGTACTAACATCTAACAAGTAACTCTAAAATAAAGACTTAATCTTTTCTTGAAAAAAATGTTGATGAATTGATGCGATTTTTTTTTTAAAATAAGAACACATATTCAGTAATTATATAGTAGGGTTTTATTATTTTTATTTAGTGTATTTCTGTATTTGTCCCGTTTTGTGCTTGTTTTGAACTAAGTCTGCGTCTGCTAGTACGCTCGGCTTTATCCGATGATAATCGATCGCGTCTAATACGTAACTGGCGGTATATCCTGAGAAATCGGCTCAATGGTTCAAGATTACCTGATTAGTTAACATTATCGATGTTTTACACTGATTACCAACGCTACATAATCGACGAAAATTTCATTGCATATGGAATTGTATTCGGTGCCCTATTTTATTTAACTTTCTTTTCCAGTCTAATTCTCGACGTTGCGCCAATGGTTGAGGGATGTATACGATCGGTCTATTTCTAGAACTTTCTTTAGAATGAATGCTTTTGTAAGTTTTCGACCACTTTGATTAAGAAACTCTCATTCAAATTTGGCGGGGGCAAGTACTAATAGACATATACATACATGTATTAGGGACTGTAATACACCGGTTGCCAAGTTTGTACGCCTGCGCGATAAAAAAACTACTACTCTCCTACAGACACTGCAAACCCTCATTTTTTATTTACTATTTTCGTGTTGGAATGCTGACTATTTTCACGGTTAAATTTGGAGATAAATGTTTTCCACCTTCACCCCTTATTAAAAGGGGGCGGTCAACTCTTAAAGCCTTTCTTTACATGGGGATATTCGGGGGGTCTATTCCAAAGGATGTTTTTAACATGAGCAGGTTGTTAGTGTCCATTCCGAATACCGTTCTTAACAAGGAGAATTTTAGATGTATATTCAAAAGGCTGTTCTTAACAGGACAATACTAAAAAAAAGAAATGAAATGAATTAAAAAATAGAAGGTAGACTTGAACATCAAACTTAAACAGCTAGCACTGCTACCACTGATTTTCATTACTCTAAACAGTCAATATACATTGAAAATCCCTAACCTCTTAAATTGTCCTGTTTATATTCCATTATTATTTAAATTGACCATTTTTCGTATTTTTATTAATTTATACTGATTTATGCATGTTCTTAACTGCTTTTCGAAATTCAAACAATGCCTGCATGATGTTACTCCAAACCTTCATTGAAAGTATAAACTGTTTCATTTCAGCCACGGCAGCCAATGTCCGCAATTGTTCAAGGACGGCAATGGCCACCAACAACATTTACCTTGGAGATACAGTGTAAATTCTACGGGAGAACTTATGCAGATTCTACAAGTAACAAAAATCGAACATTAAATCACCGCCTCTTTAGATGTTGAAAATATATTTGCATATATACCAGTGAACGAAACCATTGAAATTATTATAGAGAACATATATAACAATCCGACCCTTCCTCCACTTAAAATGAGTTCAATAATCTTTAAAAAAATTATTAGTAATGTGTTCAACCAAAGTCCCATTCTTTGATCATCTGGGAAATATATACACACAGGTGGATGGTGTGAAAATGGGTTCCGTGTTGGGACCAACATTTACTAATTCTTATATGGCTGATATAGAAAACAAGGTATTTAATTTTAAAAAAAGAAACCTTCTATTTATGTTCGATATATAGACGATATACTTATTTTTGTCAATAACACAGAGGAAACAAAGTATTTAAAGGATATCTTTCAGAATAATTCAGTTCTTTAATATACATATGAATTAAGTACTAATAATTAAATCTCGTTTTTAGACGTTGTCATTGATTCTAGTAGCGATGAATTTATCACGTCTGTTTTTAAAAAATCTACATCCGTTAATTCCTGTATTTTAAATTTTAAAAGATAATGGACATTCCGTTATAACACGAATATAGTAAGGAATCTTATACACCGTGAAAATGTGATTTTCTCCAGCCAAAAAAAAAAAAAACAATTCTTTAATGAATTAAAAAATATAAAACAAGTGTTAGTAAATCATCAATTCCCTAACACTCTTGTAGATAAAGAAATGAAAGTAGCCATTTGTAATTTGAATTTAAATTAGTATTTCGCAAACAAATGACCTGTTGGAAAGGACCAATGTAGCTTACAAATTTAGCTGTCCAATAGGAGAGTTTATCTCCAATATTAGTAGCTACGTTGGTTCAACAACTAACACATTGTCGTGAAGATTTACTCTCCGCCTCTCAAACCCTAGCACCATATCACAACATTTGAAGGGACATAGCTGCTAACATTCGGAATTTCGAAGAATTATGGTAGAACATACAAGAGTATTGCAGGGTGAGAGAAATGTAAATAGGCTAAGAATACTCGAAGCATTGTGCATTAAAACAAAGAAACCTCAAATAAATAATATTAATTATGAGTGATGCCGGAACGTCTTGCAATGTTGGCGATAAATGTTTGGAAATGTATATATGTGTTTGTATATATGAATGTGTTTAATATATGTAATAAAAAGAAAAAAAGTCTGCCAACCTAACTTGTAATAAATTACCACGTGACTATGAAACAATGTATACAATAAGTTAACTAAAAAAACAATCACTACATATATTTCTAAAATATGCCTGAGGATGATAGAAGTACTTCTGTCGAAGCGCTCGTGATTATGGATCCAACACGTACAATTTCGAGAAGAACACAAAAAGGACTATTCGGAGATTGGAGCAGATAAAAAGGAAAAATGTAAAACAGAATAACTCCGTGCTATTCAATAATATGTGCCTATATATATATATATATATATATATATATATATATATATATATATTTATATATATATACACATATATATATAAGTATAATACGTTTTAACGTTTGTATTAATGGATACCCTACACACACATACGTATATATATATGTATTTCTATATATATATATATATATATATATATATATATATATATATATATAATACGGCAATGTCAGGAAAATTGTACGGTATATTAATATATATATATACACATATATATATATATATATATATATATATATATATGAGATTTTTTGTATGCGAGTCAATCTATTAAGCCTATATATATATATGTATATATATACATGTATAATATATATACATGTATAATAATATATATATATATATATACATATATATATATATATATATATATATATATATATATATATATATATAGCCGCAAAACTTTTATCCTGATTAGCAAGGAATCGAGCAAAGGAGAAGCATGCGTGTCGTGGTGTATTAATTTACTATGTAATTATATATATATATATATATATATATATATATATATATATATATATATATATATACACACATTTATATGCGTGTGTTTATGTGCGTGTGTTCAAGGCTATACTGAGAGACATGGAAATCGGAGAGAAATGCAAATAGACATTTTTACCACTTTTTACAAGTCTTATTTCTTAAAATTCCACATCATATCCACAGATCTTCATTTTGCTTCCCGATCCAATATGTTCCCATTATTTTAAAAATGCTTACTTTTATCATCATACAAGTTAAACCCCTTGTTAGACCTGTCTATGTAACCTATCCTGCTTTGTGTGTCTACGTCCTTAATAATCAAATGGAGTACTACGATGCACCATTGCGAGCAAAAATTAAACTCATCAATTGTAAGCAATAGTCTAAATACTTTGTTTTCTATCAATACGTGTATCCATCTATAAATGAAAGTGACCTTTTCTGTTGGTGTGGGGAAGGTTTTTACAAATCTTCCCTGTAAATTTCTAGTCTACAAACTTGAGACTTGATATTGTACGAGAAGTGGACATTTGAAAGAAATTAGACATTTTAGCCAGTTACAATGGTTTCTAAGCGGTAGAAAAATTGACATTGGCAAATATACATTGACGCCGTTATATTTTTAGCGTGTTCTTACCGATCTGTTTATACCTGAAACGGGGACACCGAAACTAGATACCTAAATCATTTGATTTAGATTCGAGATGATGGAGTAAAAGTCATTTTCACCGATTGAATTCATTACATTTCGTTGTTTTACAAAAATCCATTATTTACTTAAATCTATTGTAAAACCCTCTCTGGAGAATTACGCCAGGACACCTGGTCGTCTTCGTGAAACATCGGAAAACTTGGCTTGTGCCGTCTGGTACTTCTAGAGGCCGTCACATTGAATCTGGTATGCTGAAAACAAATAACAAAACTCACGAAGACAAGAAACGAATAAAAAAAACTCACGCAGACAAGAAAGACAACAGACGCTTTGATTCTATTCTAATTTCACAAACTATATTACAGACTTTGTACAAATATATAGTTCAGCTCGTAGTGTTTTTTAAAAGTCTCAACTCTCTCTTCTCTTCGGAGATAGCACTCAGACGGGTCGGAGGAGTGGTGTGTTGGTCACGGCTTCAGGAAACGGCGATTCTCTACACAATCTGTGTCCCTTAGAACTAAATAGGAATCTGTTTATTCTTCGAACGGGTAAACATTATATAGTGTGCGGGTATCGGAGTGGAAAGTCTCCTAAGCCAATCAAATTACGACAGGTGCCGATTGCGCGTGTGCAGCTCGACTTATAGTCGATAGATTTTGAAAATTGGGGGCCAAAATCAATATTCAATTTCCATGACCTCAAAAGGTCACGTCCCATCATTCAGACAACCATATTCTGAAGGATCCCCTTGGTCGACAAGTACAGTCGATTATTCTAAAATTCTCACATTTTCCATCGTCCATTTCTCAAACAATAATATATCTCCGATTTTAAAACAATAAAGCAAAATATATCTATATATTTCAACTCAAGTCTTGTGATATCCGCCGTTGCCCGGGACCAATTAAAGCTATCTCAGCATAGTTATCCGGTTCTCCTCGGCTCCTGGGAAGGTTGATCCCCCCAAATGGGGGGGATGCTCCCTTAAGTCAATCAGGTCACACTATAATAATAAATACAAAATAGTCATACATTTAAATATCATATTCAAGCGACACAATCACGATGACACACTGGTTATCGCTATGTCACTAAAGTTAGCAACGATGAGGCTAGTCAGTACCAGATGGGTTTACATTTGGGAAGGTTAGGATCTGTGAGTCATAAGATATTTCCAGGTTAGTAGTGGACGGCCATTAATTCCCTGGGAGAGATGCACACCTAGTCGTTGATAAGGCATGCATCTAAGGCATGGACGGCAGGACGTTGGATGGTAATCTCTTGCAGATTAACGGTCCTATAGTATTAAAAGTTACGTTATTTAACTCCGCCTATACGAATGATATAATGACAACTGATAGACGCTAACAAGCGAGCCGGATGTAACTACGGTGGGGAAGGCAATGCCAATTTACTCCATCTATTCTACCAAGTTCAAGTTTTAAGTCTATTTTATGAACAGGTCACTACACGAGAAGAAGTGCTAAGCGTATTTACGAAGTAGTCACGCTAGTAATACATTACTATCTATTAAGTAGAATATTATAATGAACATAAAATTGGCGATTCATTCAGAAATAGAAAAATACAAGAGCTGTGCTTTGTATTTTAGAATTTATGATCCGTGTATAACATTAATCGTTCTCTAGACAATCTTTTTACTGCATAAAAAAGCTGCTTTACTGCTTTAAAAACTGGACTACACAGAACACAACATAGTTGTGGATTACATCTTGCTGCGGAAACATGTAACTTAAATATTTCTTAAACGAAAGAACACCCAACAAAACTGTTTTTTGCATGGAAGCCACTCGGGGATAAGGGTTATTTTGTGTACTGTAGTCAATGGGACAATATCGTAGTAATCGACCTGATAAAGTATCTTACTTAAGGGGTTCATCAGGAATTTGTTTATTTTGAACTTGAAGAGATTCAAGTTGTAGTCAGTTGAAAAACAGGCAGGCAGAAGAAAATTACGATTAAAACATTATTATTTCATGAGCGTTGGAAGTTCCTGAATTTTATTGACAAGGATAAGTGCTATTTGCAATTTGTATCAAAAGTAAGAAAACATTGTGATGGATTTACACTCGCTGAACTGAGTGCTGATGATTTCAATTGCCTGTTATATATACTAGGATTGACAACGTCAAAATGATCTGAAATTCGATGAAAGGTTTATTACAAAAATTAGGTAGGCAACCAAAATTCCATAAGTAGGAGATATTATTAGCGTGAAAAATGATTTTAGAAAATTGAAGGATCCGACGTAGCATCAGTAATAAAATGACACCAAAAGTGTGCCATCTCCATATAAAAATACAATTTGTAGAAAATCAAAATAACTCAAAGAGAAGAACATCTTATCAATGCGTGGAACTGTATTGGGTTATGAACTGCGTGGAACTGTATTGGGTTATGAACTGCCTGACTTGTTACAGAATCGGCAATAAAAGTCCCAGTTATAGAGCAAAGAAAATGTAATTTGGGAACGACACACTAGCACTAAAAAAAACGAGAAAATATACGGAAACACGTGCTGTCGAATATATTAAATAAATCGTATATTTTCAGCTCGATTAAGAATCACACTTATTTATCATATATTTGCATGTATAAGGGAGATTAAATAAAGTAACGTAGCTATTGTCTAATAAAACAGCCAGCATTATTACTGGATTGATAATAAATTATGATGTTTAATTAATCACTAATGTTACATTCAACGGTACGACACAGGAATTAAAACTTTTAGGTACTTACTATAAAAATGCACAAGAAGTCGTTTTGGCACATATTCATGCAGAAACTGAATAAGTCGCATTTCTCAATTAATACGTTTAGTCAACAACTTGAAACTCAAAAACTTAGTAGAAACAAAATCAGTCTTAAAAGAAAGTTTCTCTGTTTTCCCAGCCAATCTGTCAAAATCCACACTATTTTAGGTAAATTTAAACAAAGAATACACACCCTGTATTTAATGGAGAGACGAAAACGCATTGTGGATGCGTTATCGGCAGCTCCTGTTACTCTCGCTTCTTCTTATTTGTCCCTCAATCCTAATTTTTTAATGAGTGATTTTTTCTGACAAAGGGAGAAGAAATAGCTGTTTTCTAGGTTGGTAGTATTTTGCGCGAACAGTTGGCAGAGATGGCGGAATTTTCTGTTTCTATGTCTATCCTTGTAGCCATGTCACTAGTAAGGGTTTTTTCTGGGCTGACGTTTTCCGCCTGATAGTCAAGGACCCGAACCTTGGATAACCACTAAGGAGGCTGTCCTATCAGCAGGTGCAAAGTACTGGGGCTGCTGTATTGCCATTTGGTGAATGGATTCTGGACCATGCAGTAGCTTCTGGTGGGGCCCCTCGATTCCATAATTGTAACGGCTTTACCTTATCATTAGCTACAAGAAAAACAATTCTTCGTTTCTTTTCCTCTCTTAGTTTCCCCTCTCTGTCCTGCTCTAAGTAAATCTGACGACCTAGTCCAAAAATTCCAAACTTTCATCATGACTAGTTTCAAGAAAAAATACACGATTAAACCCGGTTCTCCAACTTCCAACATAGACCCCTACTACCATGTCTCCTTCTCCAACACCGGGGGTCTACGTTCTAACCCTCAAGAGGTTGAACCCCGATTACAGGAGACTGAACCAGACCTTTTTATTTTTAAGTGAAACTGGCATTGGACATTTCCTTAGAAGAGTTTGCAATTAAAGGATACTCTAACTTAACTTCTAAATCTGACCGCCAAGATCGCCATGGGCATGGAATATGTGCCTATATTAAAGATAGCTTTCCATGTGGTAGGGACATCTCCAGGGAAGATCCTAATTTACCCTATATGTACTTCCGGGTTGCTTACTGCATTTATATTTACTCTCTATCGCCTCCACAAAAGCGGAGTTACTATCTTTCAAAGCATATCTGAGAAAATTGTCCAAGTCCTATCTGCTTATCCTTCAGCAAACATTCACGTATGTGGGGACTTCAATATTCACAACGTCGAATGGTTGACCCACTCAAACAAGACCGATGATGAGGGGAGGTTCTGTCATGATTTCTCCGTTGCCTATGACCTCACTCAGATTGTTCAGGAACCCACCCGTGTGCCCGACAATGACGGCCAGTGTGCAAGCCTACTAGACCTTTTTCTCACAACTTGCCCTGAACTATGTTCAGTTTCTGTTCTGTCGCCTCTTGGATCTTCCGACCACTCTGTTGTATCACTTAAGATAAAAATGAAATGTAATAAGTCCCCAGACGTACGTCTCCATCGTACATATTATCGATACACTAAGGCTGACTGGGATAGCTTCTGTACATGTATATCTAATCTACCTCTGCATTCCATGTTTAAAAAGGATGTGTCCTCTATAGTATTAGACCTGACTGAATGGTTAATTGTAGGTATTGACAGTTTCATACCCTCGAAAAGTTTCAGCAAAAACCTAACAGCCAGCCATGGTTCTCTCCAGAATGTGCTGCTGCCATTGCGCACAGAAATCACTCTTTCCACTGCTTCCAACGTAATAGGTGTATGGAAACAATTGTAAGAAAGTAATAAAGAACGCAAGAGAGTTGTCTGCTCAATCTGTTAAGTCCACAGTAGCTTAGCAGCGGCTTGGTTCCCACCAGTTTTGGCAAATAGCAAACAGAATCCTGAACAGAAGCGTGTATCTCATGCCAACTATTATCAATGGACCTGAGGTAATTCTCGTCAGCATCAGACAAAGCCAAAATTTTTGTCAATAACTTTGCAGCTAATTCTACCCTTTGAGACCAAGGCAGCCAGCCCCCAATATTTCCTCCTGTATCAGAAAACACGCTATGTGATATACGTATATCTGTACGTGATGTTGCCAAGCTAATCAAAACCCTTGATTCCAGTAAAGCAACTTGTTCTTGCGTTATTCCAATTACAGTACTAAAAAAACTTCAACCTGAACTAGCGCCCATACTTACAAAACTGTTTAAATGCTGTCTTAAGGAGAATAGTTTCCCATCTCCCTGGAAAATTTCACCAGTATGCCCTGTATTTTAGGATACAGGTGATCGCTCATCCTCCTCTCAGTACAGGCCAATAAGTCTCCTGTTCGTCATGGGTAAGTTGTTGGAATCTGTGTAAAATACAGAAGTAATCAACCGTCTCAACAAAAATAACCTTCTTAGTGACACTCAATATGGTTTCCGTTCTGCTAGATCTACAGCAGATGTGCTTACAGTTATATCTCATAGGATTAGCGAATCTCTCGACAGAGGCAACCTTTCTAGGGCAATTGCTCTTGACATATCTAAGGCCTTTGATAGGGTATGGCATAAAGGTTTGCTTCATAAGATCTCTAGCTATTGTATTGCTGGAAATGTCTTCTCAATTATTAAATCATTCTTTCTGATAGGTTCTTAAAAGTAGTAGTTGAGGGAAAAAAATCAGAAGCTCACAGTATTAATGCCGGTGTCCCTCAGGCGTCCATCCTGGCCCCAACTCTTTTCCTGATCTACATTAATGATCTTCCAAATCACATCCTTACATCATTTGTAGACATTTATGCTGACGACACTACCATTTATGGTAGCACATCTTAGACAGTAAACGACCAAGTTCTCTCCGATTCTCTCTCCTCTGATCTTGATCACGTAGTACAAATGGGAAAGGAGTGGCTGGATACTTTTAATGCATCTAAAACCAAGCTTCTCTCTTTACATCATCAACATTCTGATCCACATCTGGCATCAATTGTGATGGATGGATCTCGTCTTCAGGAGGCCTCAAGTTTTGACAAGCTCCTGGGCTTGACCTTTACTCCTGATCTAAAATGGAACACCTACATCAAATCTGTTGCCAAGGCCGCTGGAAAAATGTTGGGATCTTTCCATCGATCCGGTAAATATCTCACTGCTTATGCTATTCTCTATCTATATAAGAGCCAGGTACGTCCAAGGATGGAATGTTGTTGCCACATCTGGGCAGGAGTAGCTAGAAAGGACTTGTTCTGCCTTGATAGAGTCCAAAATAGACTTTGTAGCCTCGTAAGAGATGCCCTGTTCTCTTCGTTGCAACCTCTATCTCACAGAAGAGATGTTGCGAGTTTGTCTCTGATGTATCGTTATTTTCATGGAATGTGTTCAACTGAGCTTCAGTCCATTGTCCCTCCTCGCCAAAATTTCAAAAGAAACACACGTCTAGCTGTACACACTATCAATAATTCCCCCCACTCTTTACCTGTGCCTAAACCTAAACGTAGATTCCATGAACAAAGCTTCTTTCTTAGAACTGCACGCCTGTGGAATTGTCTTCCATTTTCCTGCTTTCCGGCTGACTACAATATGGTTGTGTTCAAGTCTAACGTAAATAATTCTTGATGAGCCGTTCTATATAAGTTATCAAATTTACCAAATTTCCATTACTAATGATTACTATATTGTCCAATGTCTACTGTACAGTCTTTAACACTTATCCTTGAGTGGGCTCTTGGCCTTGATAAGTGGTGATGCCTATGTAAAAAAAAATGTATCGTTCGGCTCATTGGAGAAAAGTCAAGGAGACTTGAAAACTTGTCATCGTACCTGAAGTGAGCAAGCTCAACCGTTTATGTCAAAAATAAGTCCAAACATATCCGCGAGGATAGTATTGACACACAGAAAAAACCTAGGGACTAATTCCTAAGGACTTATTTAAAATAGATTCACCCCAGCAAAATGTAACTGCACCACCTGTAACAGCTTTTATTTATTCAAATTAAACTCGAGGCAAAATGCTGGCAGGCATGTTTGAATGCATGTCAGAAAATACTCAAAGCCGAGGCACGAGAACGTTTAATTCGAGATAATCCCATAATATTATTACAATTAGTACGAACAACTCTAATAGAATCCAGAACAGTAGAATATACTTTTTTTTTCTGGCTATAACGTGGCGTGTTTTTTACTATTGGCATACGTGCGCGTGCTTTTGAATAGTAGACTTAATAAATAATGTTAAATTATTATTATTATTATTATTATTATTATTATTATTATTATTATTATTATTATTATTATTCATACTGTGTGGCATGCTGAATTGGTATCTGGGAGTAATGCTAAATTTATTCAATAATATAAGTTCATCTGACAAAATACAATCATCGAATAAAGTAACACCTATTAAAAAAAGTAACAATAGAATTATAAACATATTCTTATTGTGTGTGATATTAGTACATGCTCTCACAAAATTGTACAAGTAGAACAAATGAATATAGAATATATGAATAAAAATATAGAAATATGTGTATATTGTATCAATTATTTGTGTGTGGCGAACACAATACATATGGTACTGGTATGTATATATATATATATATATATATATATATATATATGTAATATAAAGCTGAACATGTGTGTGTGTGTGTGTGTGTGTGTGTGTGTGTGTGTGTGTGTGTGTGGTCACGAATAGGCTCCTATATGGTTGACTGATTCCATATTATGATAGTAAATGTATCGAGGATCAGGAATGGGTATGTTTGATCTGGAGGAATGGTGGTTAATGAAAATTGTGGGGTCTGCTTTCACGTGTGGCCCCCAAAGTATGAAAATAAAAAAAATGAAAGAAAAAAACGTTTACAACGCTGTTTGATATAGAAGCACATAATACTACTTTGATAAGTATGTTTTAACTTAAATATAGATGGTATAATAAAAGTGTGTGGTCTGCGTCCGCGCCTGGCCTCCATAGAATGAAAATAGGCCCACATTTAATAAATACTTTCATATTCCTCTGTGATAATTATGTTTCAGTTTGAGGAAATATGGTATAATACAATTATGGGGTGTTCGTCCGCGGCTGACCGCATAGAATGGAAATATGTCACAAAGTTTAACAAGGGTTTTTAAGATAGATTCACAGAATATTGTGATAAGTGTTTCAGTGTAAACAGATATGGTATAATAAATTATGGGGTGTATCTATTTTATTTTTACTTTTATCATATTTTGCTTTGGTTTTGATACCTCCAAATTCGAAGCTATCTCTTTACAACCCTTCCTTTTCATAACCTATCATACTTTCATAAATCAGAGTCCATTTTCTGTAGACTGTTTTTGAACCCAGTCAAGCACGGGTACATTTGCTAGTATATATATATATATATATATATATATATATATATATATATACTAGCAAATGTACCTGTAATTGACTGGGTTCAAAAACAGACTACAGAAAATGGACTCTGATTTATGAAAGTATATATATATATATATATATATATATATATATATATATATATATATATTTGTATATATATAAAGCAAATAAAATGGAAAAACTAATATTAAATTATAAATGTACGCATTTACGGAGTATATTCATTTCAATTTTTAAAATAACAAATACAGAACTAAAAAAAATTCCTAAAATAAAATTAGTGAATTTATTAATTGATTCTAGGAAAACTGGGATATTTGTTCTAAAAAGTTTCACATGAATATGAATAAAGCTAAATAACTTTAAAATAATATTGCCGTGGTAATACATGGCCACCTTCTCTCTAATGAGACAATGAGGTTCCTGCAATGTACTTAGTGGCTAGATGATAAAAGGTGGGGTTGCTTTCTTCGGAGCAGGCATGGCCGGAAGAAAATAAACTTAGTTACGAGGATCCCTTTTAGCGTTTTCTGTGCAGCAGCAAAATTTGCCGGTAAAAAAATTGTTTCAGTGTTTCACTATCCGTCTATTTCGACGCCAAGCAAATTGCTATGTCAGGATTTACTCCTCAGACTGTGCACCTACAAACAGTGTAGCTATTTAACATTGCTAGGGAAAATTCTTAAGTTGTTCAAAGTTGACAAAAATAATGAAAATCCTTATGATATTTAAGATAGTACTAAAAAATAAAATGGTTAAGTGGTTCTTAAGAAAAAGATTCTGGGGAATAAAAAAAGTAAAATTCATCACGGTGATAAAACGGAGAGTCTGATCGTAGTTATGGCTGCATCAAAATGAAAGCGAAATACTGAAGTGATCATTCTTAAAAAGACCCGGACAAAAGAAATGCAAATTTAGTAAGCGTTATACTTTGAAAATATTTTCAACTTTTTTCGAGTAGAAAAGATATGCATGGATAAAGTCGGATGAACTATAAAACATGTTTATACACCTGTGTTAAATAAGGTAACACAACCACTCGCCAGAATTTTAGAAATAATCCCCCTCGAAAAAAGTCAATATTTTAAGGTAACACAACCACTCGCCTGAATTTTAGAAATAATCCCCCTAAAAAAAAGTCAATATTTTAAGGTAACACAACCACTCGCCTAAATTTTAGAAATAATCCCCCTCCAAAAAAGTCAATATTTTGAATTAAAATTAAAAGAAATAAAATATATTTTCAACCCAGATGTTTCCCGGACGCATAGAGGTAGAGTCCCTAAAAATAAATGAACACATATGCAAATAAAGATTTTTTTAAAGATGTTTTTATTTTTGCTCACGGAAACTTTCACACAGGTAATAAACGATCTAATTGAGTACAACCGTCGGTCTTTCCTGGAAGCTGAGTGATATCAAGTCTCCCTAGATTGTCCAGTACTTTCTACCTATTTCGAAAAAGCTTGCAAATAAATTTGCATTTTTGCAACAGCTGCTTGCCATTGGTTTTTATTTTGCAGTGGCCATTGGTGTAAGCCTTCCCAAGGTTCCAGGTTTCCTCGCATTTATACAGTGGAGGTCAGGTCAGTCTTCACTCCTCGGTCTTTATTTCCTCCTTGACTACTTGCCCATTCGGTCTCACACATTTGTGGGCGGAAGCGAGGCAGTGATGTGGTACTGGGGGATGGGTTGGATCGCACTTGTATGTGTGTTCCAGATGTAGTTGTTTGCATAATTCCAAGTGTATTTTCATTCGTACTTGGTCGTGTCTTTTCTGGTATTCTTTTCCTCCAGTTTGCTGCATTCGCTTACTATAGGGTTTATCGTTTCGTCTCTTTGTTCAGAGTCTGCATTAACTATTTTCTTGTGTCCATCAGTTTTACATTGATGTGGTTGGTTCACATCGAGTAACCTTAGTGAATACGTTTCTCGGCTTATGTGTTCTTTTCTCATCCATGCCCAATATTTTCCTTATTCTCATCTCTGTTTTTTATCCATTTTCTCAGTGTTTCTCACTGTCAAGATTATCCTCTCCGTATTTTTTCGTTATGTATTTTTCAAAGTCATTCTGTGTCATACACCCAGTCTTCTACACAAACTAGTTCTTTTTCACCTTCTTTTTTTCATATAGAATCAGTCAACATTGTTCTTTGGGTGTACTGTATTCTGCATGGTCATGAGTTTCTTGGTCTCCTGATCAAGATTTCTCAGTTTTGTTTTTTTTGGTCCATACTAGAAATGGTCCTGAGTATCTTATTAGGGATACTGCCCATGTATTTATACCTTTTAATAGGTTTCTGATATATAATGTAATTTCTATAAGTGTTCTTGTTTTCTGGGGTATTGCTTTCCAGTTCTCTCTTTCATTTCTTGTGGCTTTCATGTTGTAAGTTTCCAGAACTCCCAGGTATCTATAAGCACTTGTTTCCCTAGGGTCCTCATCTCTGTTTGGTTGGGGAGTTCCATGGTCGCTGTTGTCTCCAGTTTACCCTTTCATATAATAGTAGTAGTAATGCGCACTTTTCTATATTTATATAGTCTATTCTATATCAACCTCCTTTTGTATATCTTGGCTGAAGATCCTGGTAATGTTTATTAGTGTCTGTAATTTTTTTTCAGTCGTGGCAAAAAGTTTCAGGTCGTCCATGTATATTAGGTGTTATTTTTTTTTTACTCTGTGTAAGAGAACTTGTATCCAGCTTGTCACTTTCTCATTATATTGTTCACGGGTATCATGGTCATTATAAACAGCAATTGTAATAGTCAATATTATCATTATATTATTACGCTTATCGCTCCGTCCGTTATCAACCTAAAAAACCATTAAATGAAATTGAATATTCCAACTACCTAATAAACATTTGAATAAAACTAAATAAAAAATAACTTGTGTCGCTGCAATGTACAAAGAATGCATCGTTCTGATTGGATAAATGAGGCTTCTTCTTAACCAATTGAAAACTGAAACAAAGATGGCGGCCTTATCTTGTTATTTCAACAGCTTCTTTCGGAAACATAAACAGACTGTACGTATTCATATTTCTTTAATAATTTTTTTATAAGTACGACCTTTAGCTTCCTTTTTTAAACATAAATAATTTTTTGTTTACAGGTTACTTCTAGAAAATATTTTTTTATTTCGTCGTAATACCTTTCACCCGCTATAAGATAATGGGCCCTTCCTAGCGTAAACCTTAGATAAAAACCAATATACTTCCGTTGTGTGTGTGTGCGTGTGTGTGTGTGTGCGTGCGTTTTGCAACTATATTGAACTTTCACCTAACACATTTTATACATTGATATTTCTGCAAAATATCGATTGTGTTGACATAACACAACCATAAAAATGACGGTATTAACGTTTACTTTAATATTTTTATCTTTACGACGTTTTGCTTTGTTTTAAAACAAAATACTTTTTTGTTTACATTTTATATTGTCATTCGATCGATGTTTTTCATGTTTTATTATTTTTAGGTATTTATTATTTTGTGTGTGCATAGCAGAAAAATAAATAAATGATTTACTAACTTTTAAACAGTTACGCGCATTTTTAGGGGGGATACCGCATAGAGTTCCTCCAACCCATTCATTTATTGAAATTTTATTTGAAAAAAAAATAAAATAACAAAGTTATTGCATTTTCATTTATCTATTTACGTTATGAACTAGATAAATAAAATATTATATTAGTTACAAAATATAAATATTTATATACGTGGATGGGAGGGGTAAATAGGTTCAAATTATAAATTTAAAATTCATTAACGCAGACGCAACTGAAATAAGATGCCATTTTCACGAGTAATTTTAAAGCGACTAGCGCAAACCTTTAATAAACAAAAACAAAAATACTTATTTTGTGTGTGTGTGCGTGCGTGCGTACGTTTTGCAACTATACTGAACTTTCACTTAACAAATTTTATACATTGATATTTCTGCAACATGTCGATCGTGTTGAAATAACAGAAGCATAAAAAATAAAGGTATTAACGTTTACTTTAATATTTCTTATACTTACGACGTATTGCTTTCTTTTTAAAACGTAAGTATTTTTTTTTTACATTTTATACAGTTAGTAGATCGATGTTTTTTTTATTTTATTATTGTTTTGTGTGTGTGCGTGCGTAGTGTGTGCTTAGCAGAAAAATAAATAAAGGATTTACAGATTTTTAAGCATTTTGAGAGGGTACCTCATACAGGTCGCCAACCCATTCATTTATTCATAAATTTTATTTGAAAAAAAAATAAAAAAAACAAAGTTATTGCATTTTTATTTATCTATTTACGTTATGAACTCAACACATAAAAATATATATTAGTTACAAAATATGGATGGCGAGGGGTAAATAGGTTAAAATTATAAATTTAAAATTCATTAAAGCAAATGACACTGAAATAATAAGTCATTTTTCGAGTAGTTTTAAAGCGATCAACAGAACATTTTGAGCCAATGTAAAATTGATACAACAATATATATATATGTGTATATATATATATATATATATATATATATATACTAAATAGTAAGTTTGTTTTTGTGACTTTTTAAATATTTTCTCTGAAAAGGAAACCCTTTTTCCTATTAAATTAATTTGACTCTGAGTCTTGCAACTTTTAGCCTTATTATAATTGATATTTTTTATCAAAATTCTAAAGGTAAAATGTAATGCAGCAAATTAAAAAGTTTGAACTATTTCACAAAATGTGTTCACATTTATTCATGCTACTTTTACTTTCTGATATTTGTTGATTTATAAGAAATTATCTTAAATTTATATTTAACTGGAGGAGTTAAACATGGATACCATATACATATTCTATCACACATACGTTGTGCTTACTTAGATTCTTATATTTTAGTTTTTAAATTCACAAACATGATTAGTAAACATTGACCTCTAAATAGTTGTTTTGATTTACAATTTTGAAATATCTCTCAAGGTTTATTTCTGTCTATGAATGGATTAAATCTATCTTTGTTTACTGTGTGGCCTAAAAATATTTAAACTATTTTAAATGGTGAATGAAAATATGCAAGAGAATTGCCATCTTTTGATTTATGAATATACTGATCAAAATTTATTTCGGAAATTATTTTGCTAAATTCACTATATATATTCCACTTTAAAACACAAAAATATTATCAATTTGAAAACATAATGCATTTATTGCAGCGGATTTCTGTATTTTTCATATGTAAGTATTAAAAGAAAAGATTTTACACAATACAGATTGCAGAAAATATTATATTGTATTTATTTTGAGGAATTCACTTACCTTAGTCTCTAAAAGAACACCTATTTTCCATAAACTTCAATATGGATCGGAGAATCGAAAACATCCGTGCAAATATGCGAATTTATCAGCAAAGGATCAGGGAAGAACAAAAACAACAGGTCAGAGAAAGGGAGAGACAGCGAGGTCGAATTAGTAGAAGTACCATAGATGCACAGTAACGTAATACATATTTAGAACAAGAACGAAGGAGATTTCAAAACAGAATGGAAAGCATGAGTGAATTGGAGAGAGATAATAGGAGATTTCCATAAATGCAACGATTACGCCAAATACAACTTAGGCCGAGGCAGAATAGTAATTCTTACACTGTGGTAGACCCACTGGATACTGTTCAAATGAATGTATTATGTGTATATTGTGGAGCATTAAGATTTAGAAATGAGAATCTAAATTGTTGCCATAATGGTAAGGCACATTTACCAACATTGCTACCATCTCCAGAGCAATTAAAACGTTTATTTGAAGGGACTGACAATGAATCTGTTAGAAATTACAATTGTGCATTTTCTTTTACATCATTCGGTGTGAACTTATCTATTTCTTCAGGGAGAGGTCCATACTGATTTCAAATCCAAGGAAAAACATATCCTAAAACTACAACCTTGCTTCCTTATCATGGTCAACTGTACATCATAGACGCAAATAAAGCTCTGCAATACAGATTAAATACTTTACAAAACGCAAAATGTTGTACACAAAAAATGTCTACCATAAATGAAGTTGTGCAGGAAATACATCCGTATGTAAATTGGTATTAGAACATGGATTTAATTGAAAACGAACAGCAAAATATAACTATAACAGAAAATATACCAATGCCGAAGTGTGAGTTGCATTTCAGAAGGGGTAAATACATAAAGAGATACAATTTCCCCACTTGCAATGAAATAGCTATGATATTTTTGGTGATAATGGTGCTCCGCCAGAAAATAAACACATTGTAGTTTACCCAAAACTGAAAGAATGTCCTACACCTCATGCCATTTAGATACAATGAGCTTCCTATTCTTTTTCCACACGGCGAATTTTTATGGCACTATAGAATGCAGCATGTAGATGAATACCGAACAAGTGTTGCTAATCATCTCACAATGCAACAATGTTCGCCTTTCTTTTAAAGGTGGTTTCAGCATAATTCACCGGTCTGGAAAATTATTTCAACACTACTTGGTGAATGCTTATGTAAAAGTTGAAGGTTGCAGGTTGCAATATCTCCGTAATAACCAATCTCAATTACGTGTGGAGCAATATAATAGACTGATGGACTTTTTAAACAGAAGAATAGATCAGGATATCCAATCAAGAGTGGCAGTGACACTTTCCACCTCATTCACTGGTAGCCCTTGCCATATGCATCAAAACTTTTATGATGCAATGTAAATAGTGGCAAAATATGGCAAACCTGACCTCTTTATAACCTACACATGTAACCCTAAATATCCCGAAATCATGAACAATTTATATACAAATGAAACCCCCGAGAATACACCTGAGTTAATTGCCAGAGTGTATAACTTGCAACTGAACGAACCCTTGAGTGATATAAAGGACACAAATAGCTTTGGTGTTCCAGTGGCATACGTCTATGTCGTGGAATTTCAGAAAAGAGGACTTCCTCACTGCCACATATTGGTAGTTTTAAGAAATGAGTATACGAAAGTGACATCGATAAATTAGTTAGTGCTGAAATTCCTGATATCGATGATGACCCAGCTTTACATGATTTAGTACAGAGATTTATGATTCATGGAACTTCTGGCAGTAAACAACCTTCTTCTTCCTGTATGAATGATGGTGTGTGCCTAAAAAATTATCCAAAAGATTTCAAAAATGAAACCTCTGTGACAGTGACTGAATATCCAGAATACAGGAGACGTAAGAATGGATTTACTGTACAAGTTGGAAACCACATTGTAGATAATAGTTATGTTGTACCTTTTACTTCTTACTTGTTAAAAAAGTACCGTGCCCATATTAATGTTGAAATCTGTTCAGAGTATTAACTATATATTTAAATACATCTACAAGGGGCATGACTGTTCTTCGATTGAGGTAAAGAATAGTACAGAATCACATGATGAACAAAATGCATACAACCATGATGAAATAACTAAATATATTGCATGCAGATATGTTTCGTCCCCTGGAGCTATGTGTCGATTGTCAGAATTAAGGCTGCATGATATGTCCCGCACAGTGTATAGAATTGCATAGGGTTTACTTTCGTAGTGATAATGCACAACAAGCTGCGCATGCAGACACAAGTCTTACAGCATGGTTTAGTTTAAGTTAAATAAGCACATAATTATTTGTATCTTGACAGTCCTCTTCATTATGTCTTCAACAAGAATACAAAAATATGGACGCCAAGAAGAAGGAATATCAATATCATTAACAGAATGTATACTGTGACCCCTAAAGATATAGAAATATTTCAGTTGCGGATGTTACTATTGCATGTTCGTGGAGCAAAAAACATTGAAGAATTGCGAATTGTAGAAGGTGAATTTATGCCTACATTTAAAGAAGCATGCCTAAAACTTGGCCTTCTTCAAAATGATGAATCATTTGAAAAGGTTTTGATTGAAGTCATTGCATTACAAATGCCTTCGCAACTTCGAGTCATGTTTGCTACAATATGTGCCTATTCAAACCCTACACATTCTCTTGCTTTATGGAATAGCCATAAGAACTCGATGATGGAAGAATTTTACACCAGGGATTTGCAATGGACCAGGCTGAAAATATGGCTTTGCAATTCATCAATACAGTTCTGAGTGAAAATGGTACTAATTGTTTAACAATTGGCTTACCTGGGTCTGTTGGTATACAACAAATGGAGCCTGAAGCTGTCGCAAATTACCCAGACATAAACACACTGACTGATGAACAAAGACTGGTCAGTGATATTGTGATTGAATCTGTTACAATGAAGAGAAAAGGAAAAGTGCCTAAATATTCCTGTTTTATGTGGATGCACTAGGAGGATGTGACAAAACTTATATGTTTAATGTGATAATCTCACATCTAAAAAAAATTATCAAGTATGTTGTGGTGCCTGGGCAGGTACTGCTTCTACTTTACGTTTAGGAGGAAGAATAATTCACAGTTTGTTTGAATAACCTATCGCACTTACAGAAACTTCTATTGGCAATGCCTTTCCCACATCTGACCATGCAAATTATTTAAAAAAATATTGATTCGATTACATTAGATGAAGCATCTATGATCCCTTCATTTGCTTTGGAAACAATTGACAAGCATTTGAAAGACATAAGCAATAATAATAATGTTTTGGAGGGAAAATTATACTTTTGGGGGGAGATTTCAGACAAGTTCTCCCCATACTATCAAGGGGAAGTCGTGAGCAAAAAATTGAAATTTGCATTAAAAAGTGTCCTCTATGGTTTCAGTTTAAACAGTATAGTTTCTCTCAAAATATTAGAACAACACCCAATGAAAGTGAATTTGCCTCATGGTTACTGATTCTTGGAAATGGAACAACAAATCTTGTGGAATATCTAGGCCTCTTTGATAATGATTATATAGAAGTGCCACAAATATCATGCCCTGATGGGTCTCCGCTTGATATTTTTAAAAATATATCACAACATGGTAGAAAAAATAGGATAATTCTTTCACCCAAAAAATCTGCCTGTTGATCAATGAAGAGGTTTTACATCAACTTCCTGGTAATAGCCGCATATATTACAGCACAGATGAAATACAGACCGATGATTCTATGGAAGCTATGCGTTATCAACCCGAATTTCTTAGTTCATTGACACCATCTGGAATGCCTCCTAATGAATTGATTTTAAAACCTGGATGCATAGTCATGCTTCTCAGAAATATATTAAAAAAGGGGGTCTGTACAATGGAACACGATTAGAAGTAAAAATATGCACATTCAATTGAAGCGGCGTTTATTAGTGGTGCATTACTAGGAAAGACTGTTCTTATTCGTCGAATAAAACTTGCCCCAAGTGACCTGAAATAGCCTTTCATTTTAGAAAGAAATATGTTTCCGATTCAGTTATCATATGCAATGACTATAAATAAATCTCAAGTTTAAACATTTGAAAAAAGTTGGTTTGTTTCTACCACAACCTGTGTTTAGCCATGGCCAACTATATGTTGCATTTTCAAGAGCCCGTAGGTTGACTGATATACGGGTTACAGCCATGAAAACTAACAGCCAAGGGAAAAAAGGAAAAACTTACAACAATAACATAGTTGGCAGACAAGTATTTTTATAAACCTCTATCATGACTAAAATATTAAAAAATACATTTCAGTTTAGCAGCACAATTGTATAAAATTTAAGGAAACATTGTTCTTTTCATTTGAAAATCTTCATTGGATTCAGCTACAGGATTTAAAATAACAATATTACATGTACTGTTTTTATTCATTGAGATTTCTAAAAAAAACACTTCTACATTTTGGAATAATCATCAAGAAATAATTCAATTTGGAATACTTGGAAAGAAAAATATTTATTTTATATTTTATAAATTTGCATTGTGGAAAGGAGATACTTTTCTTTTATTTGTCTGTAGTTAATGAATATAATTGTAAAGAGAAATTCAAAACTTGCACATAAAATGTAAATGTAAATATAAAATAATATTCCCTTAAATTTAGGAATGTTCGTTAATCTGAAGAAAAAAAAATTCTCCAGCATGTAAAAATATTGTTGATGTAAAGTGAACTACATTATTTCTCCTATTTTGAAATATGTCTTTAAATGTAAAAACTTTAGATTCCTATGATATTTTAAAGTCTGAATTTAGTTTGGAGGTAAATCTCCCGCATTTTCAAATATTTATAAATTTATAAATTAAAATTCAAAGAAAAAACATTTTCTGCATTGGAAAATCTTTACTTAATAATATTTGAAAAAAGACATTTACTTTTATCCATAAGGTAACTGGAATTAAAAAAATATATAATTACATACATTTTAAAAATGGTCATGAGACGTTATTCAATCATTTTTTCACTTCATATACAACTATACTAGACTATGATTAATATGCATATTAATATAGATATAGAAAATATATTTAGTTAAACTTTTATAATTATTCATTGATTAGAAGTGAAATAATATTTGTACATTTCAATGAAATATCTGATTCTTCGATTGATCATATTTCTAATACTCCGTTGATATGTTAAGTATACACTTTTGTTGGTTTTGCAAAAGAATCATTAGATAAATTCAAACTTACATTTGAATAAAAACAAATAAATTCCTCTGCACAGGAGTTGGATGGACAAATATATTTGAATAAAATCATAGCATTTTATGTCCTTATATTTGAATATTAGAATATTACAAAACAGAACAGAACAGCTCCAATTCGTTGACATTGCACACACCTTATTAAAGGGATACGGATTTGAATGTGTTTCAGGAGCTTACACAACACTTATGGATTAAATACACAAGATCCTGGAACCCATAACATATAGCATTTATTGAGGAAAATGCTTTCGAATAGCAATTTCATGTAAGTCTTGTTTATATTATCAAGAGATAGTGAGGCATATATATCAATATTTCAACTTTTCAACTCTATTTCAAGAAAATATTCTATGATTCGAACATCCTCATTTTATTACAAATATCAACATATATTTCAAGATAACAATAAAGATGTGATTAGGGGTTTAAATAACTTCAATACTGATAATGAAAATACCTAACAAATTCAGACATTCAACTGCATAAAGAAATTTAAAAAAAATATGAACTATATTTCAAGTGTTGCCAAATCCCTACATTTTTATTCTTCAACCAAATCCCACCAATCCTACTACTTACTGATTTATTCCATCATTAAATCGCATTGCAAATTGACCCCGTTCTCTTACAAATATGAAAAAAATGCAAAAAGTTAAGATATAACATGTTTCTAGTAACATAATTATTACTGATTTACAGGCCACTTTAATAAAATTAACTTCTAGATGTTCGACTGTAGTTCTATTTCGTGTAATAATCTCAAGTAGTAGTTGTCTAAAAAAAATCACCTTCTGATACAAAAACTATTCCACTGATTGAAAAACAGTATCATATTAATTGTTTGCTTATGTGATTAGGTGTGTGTTGATATAAGGGTTGACGTTTTCAACTACCGTGGAATTTCCACGGGTACTGCTAGTTATTATTATTATTATTATTATTATTAGTAGTAGTAGTAGTAGTAGTAGTAGTAGTAGTAGTATTGCTATAAATAAATATTTAAATATTTGTTTTAATAAATCACGTAGCAATGGAGTTTTTTCTGTAAAAACTACGATAATAAATTTGACTTAAAACCGACAACAACGATGTTTTTTTCTGATATTCTCCTATATTTTAAAATAAATATTATGCATTAAAATTTATTATTTTCTTTATAATCAGACAGTGTTCTAATGTTCCTTTCCATAAATAATCACACAGTATGACATTGTCTGCTCGTGTAGATAAGGACTCTTACGAAACTAATCTTAAAAATATTTGGTCTACAGAATTAAAACTTAATATATATGGAACCCGAGGCTATAGAAATAATTGGATTTGGTTAGTAACCGGACAAATCAGCTGCTAACGATGTCAAAATGAAAATTATAATAAAATACAACAAATATAATCGATTAAACCTGGATTTTTACGTATGCGCAATTGTGCATTACAACGTTTTACTGCGTTTCTTATTTAAGAATATGTGTGCGCCTGTAAATCTATAATTCTATTTTCTAAATTAAATAGTTGCAACGTTGTTGGGTATATTTCAATCTGTGAAGTTCACCACACACACACGCACACACACACACACACACACATATATATATATATATATATATATAAACAAGAATTCAATTTTGTAAATAAAATGGTCACTATATTGTTCACGATAACCTGTAGCGCGGGAAGATATTATTATTATTATTGAAAATCATGCGCGCCCGATCTACACTGTGTGACCTGGAACGTATGACGGTGTTTCGTTTCTATGTGCAAATCCAGTGAGTTTTATCATTCAGTTTTCAGCGATGTATACATTATATTCATTTGATAACATTATCCGCCTTTCTATCAGGTAATTTCATTCAGAAGCATGAATCTCTATATTCTATTACAAAAGTGGCTGCCGTTATTTATATATGCATATTTATCCATTAGCCCTGAACACCGTGTTAGTTTTAAATAAGAATGAACACGAAGATACTTAGAAATTATGCCAAATACAAAACAGATAGCTGACCGTATCTTCGTTTTTATCTACGTCTCATCGGAACAAAAGCATGGGTTGTATTTGTGCAATGCCTTTTGCATAATGGATTAGTTTATCCGACATAAAATACGATCGATAACGAGGTGGACAGCCATTTTACACTGATCAAATTTTATATTATGTAGACGGTGATAATCGACGTTGCCCGGATTAATAATAAACAAAATATAAAGAAAACAGAATGTGTACCATCTTTACATTAAAACTGCTCCTCTATCTCGCTCTTTCTGTTCCCACCTAAACATCTCCACAACGCTATCTATCTCATCCGCTGTCCCATCTTCATTCTTGGTTTCTGTATACTTTAATAAAAAGAATAAAGCGTCCGTGGGTGTGTGCATTGTGCGATTATACACCTTACCTTCGGATGTGATCTGAGAGAGAGACAGAGAGAGAGAGAGAGAGAGAGAGAGAAACTAAAGATGGCACCAATGGAATTATAAGGTGTAGTCTCGTGGAATCTCACTAGATGCCATCTTCAACTGCACACGTATGCAAACTGAATAGGACCAGTTTTCTAATAAAATGCCTGTTGGAAGAGGCAGTTGAGAGAACACGTGTTGGAAGTTGAGAGAGAAAGTTGACAGTGACGAATTCTAGCTGACCTTTTGCTTATCGTATTTATTTTATATTGTTTTGCTGTTTACCAGTCCATTTAACTGCAGGTTCATGAATAGAAAAATATGTTCTTCATTTACCTAAGCTATGGAATTTAAATGCAATATTACGATCTGGTATATATTGCTCTTGGAAACGCAGACTAGAAAAACACAATGCCATTCGTGTTTCTATATACATGTTTTCTCTTATCCAACTCGCTTTTACAGACATAGGATTGAGGAATGATGTTGAAACGAAAAATAGTGTAAAGAAATTGTAATGTTTTACTGTAATTTGCAGTTATTTTTCCTAGCAAGTTCTCGTAAAAGAAATGTTCCCCCTCAATAACATTACTTAAAAAAAAATAATAAAGTAATGCTTATAATGACAGAAAATTCAATCATACAACTCAGTAGAAAATAAATGCTTGTTACGTCCTTGCCCAACTTATCAACACTAATACAAGGATGTCAGTAAGAAAATCTTAATATCACCGTTTTAAAGACAGAATTAAACCGTTTTGAGAATAATGTAGATAATGCCACTTTTATTGCTCCTAGGTTACACCAAGTATACGAAAACAAATACAATATGACGTAATCATAAAATATTTGATTATTATTTGATTATTGTTTTAAGACATCTGTAGTAAATGTATGTTTGAGACAGAGAGTTGCACATACATATGAACAAAATAAATGTATATGTTTCTGTTTGTAAAGGTTTTTCATGCTTTTCAATATTTCAAAGTAAACATAATACACGTATTCAAATCTGCAACAGTATTCCTATCACCCAATACAATCGTAGATGATAAGACCTCATAAAACAGAAAGATCAATTACAAAATTATTGCACACAACTCAATATTTTATTGAGAAATTAGTTTAGAGTATAAAAAAAGAAACAGTTCACAAAATGAAAGTTAAATACCTAAATATGGTCTGCAGAAAGGGTGCTTTCTCAGTAAATAAAAAACAAATAATCATTAATTTTTCGGTTAGTTCGTATTTGTGTAAATAAAATAAGAGTGAATGTAGGTGTGTCTATTAGTACGCGTGGTTTTTTAGTGATGGGGTATATTTACGAACGGTATATCTGACTTCAATAAGAAACGAATATTGGTATTTCATTGGGTCTGTAAGAGTGACTACGTGCATATCGTATTTTCTGAATGACTTTGTCCCGTGTCCTTCCAGAGAGAAAAGAAGTTGTGGTGTGCGAGTAGATGTTTTCGTTTTAAAACAGGTACAAGTTAAGAGAAAATTGGCATGCATGACTTTTTCATAGGATGCAAAACTATTTATGATTGAATATTTCATAGTAGGCAAAACTATTAATGACTGAATATTTATTGTGCTTTACCACATAATAATATATGTTATGGGACTAATGTATAACTGGGTAAACTAATATAAAAACCTATTATCCCCTATTATTCTTTGAATATACCAATCTAAAATGTCAGATAGGCTTGAAGGTTTTGAAAATATCTGTTCAAACTACATTAAAAATAACTCTTAATAGGGGAATATATTTTTAAAGTACAGCAATGAGTTAATGAGTGTTATTTTTTTAGCTTTGTTCCCCTAAAATCTACAGATATGAGCATGTTCGCTGAATTTAAACGCTGTCGTATTAAGAAATAAATTACTGATTACTTATATCACTCAAATTTGTCAATTGCAGTTAAAAATACAAAAAAGTGAAGCAACTCATATGGATGATCAGTAAGTCACAATGCCATTCAGGCTTTACATTTTTACATCCAAATTTGTCAATAAGATATATGTGTTTAAATTAAATGCCACATTTTGTAACATCTGATACTAAACGTTAAAAAGACGTCGACAGTTAAAAACGTTGTTTGCAACCATCTCAAAGTAAGATGTAAGTGTTTCTGCATCAATATGTACAAATGCATCACCTAATAACGGGTCACTGCGGACAATAGTTTGAAAATGATGTATATCTCTCTCTCTCTCTATATATATATATATATATATATATATATAGCTGTTTGAATGTACAAAACATATAGATTGCTTTGAACAAAATAGCCGGCAAAAACCGAGAGGGCCCTTAAATCAGGAGACTAATCAGGAGCTAAACGTTGATTATTGAAACATAAATACATAGAATATCTCGCCAGAACAGACTTCATTTACACGCACATCCCATTAAGTCTTATCTCGCGAAATATTTTATTTTTTTATTTATTTCTCTATGAAAAGCGATTACCTTCTGATGAGTCTGTTGATGAAGGGGACCCTCGGGGATTTCCGGCTATTTTGTTCAAAGCAATATATATATGTATATATATATTTTTATATATATATATATATTTATATATATATATATATATATATATATATATATAACTACATATATATAACTATATATGTATAACTATATATATAACTATATATATATATATATATATATATATATATATATATATATATATATATATAAATATAAAACTCTGGCCTTGCTAAAAGGGAGACTAAACTTGCTGCTATGGTGTCAAATGATCATAATTAACAACAATAGAAAGACTTGATTTCAAATATTTCTCATATGTAATGCATCCCCTCTTTTGGAAATATGAATATCTTCAGTATCAAATAAACGCTACAAATGTGAAATATACTTTATGTATCCAAACCACATAAGAGAGATATAAGATTTGAAAAATATCTTGAATCAAGTTTCTTCTTGCTGTTATATCAGATTATATGTAACCACAGCAGCACGTTTTAGTCTCCCATCTATCAAGGCAAGAAGTTTTGGGAAAAATATCAGATATTTGGAAACTTTTATGTAAAACTAGAAAAGTAAATGACTATTATTGAAACATTCTACGGCTGTGAAAATATGCAAAAAAATAAGTCTGGATGATAGTTGATCACTTCTTTGCTTGGCGTTAAGTACAATACAGAATTTAGATCAAACAAACCCGCTATTGTTTAATTCTAATCAATTGTCGTTGAATTGTCGACATTAGAAAATTGTGAAAAACTGTAAGATATACAGTGTAGCCCAGACGTTGTTCTGTATTTGTAAAGTTATTCAAGTTTTAAAATAAGTTACTACTATTGAGCCACACCATATATATATATATATATATATATATATGTATATATATATATATATATATATATATATATATATATATATATGCATATATATGGCCGAATGAATTCTTTTTCGGGGTACACGGCAAACTTGCACAGCGCATGTTTTTCTGTATGTATGTGTGTGTTCGGGTGGTGAAGCAACTTCTTTTGCTTGAGATCTATCCCTCTGACGCTTATGTTACCTAAGGACTTAAATAACCTGGAATTACCTCCCTACGTCTGTTACCTGATAATGTGCGTTTTAGAATTGTGGGACTCAGATTAATTTCCTCTTTGATTGTATTTATAAAAACGCGCGTATACGACGTGACATTCTCTTACTTATCAAGATGTAAAATAAACAGACATGTCTTTCTGCATCTCTTTGTGTGCAGAACGGCTAAAAGATTTTACGTTGTTAATTAATTTGTTGCTTTTTCATCTTTAATATACCTTCTGCTATGAAGTCATTAAAGGAAGGAAAGTACGTTTTCTTTAGTTACTTCGTAATTAACTAACAAAAGTAATTAAATTACCAAGCAAACACGGGAAAACAACTGTTTATACATAAAGAAGTTGATTCTCCAGTAATATATACTTATTTCATACTGCTTATTCATCTTTTTTCTTTGGTGTATCAACTAAGATTATCATTGCATAATAAAATACGTTTCTGTAAAATACAATGTAATTATTACTGTTGCAGTAATAATATAGCCATATGCAGATTCTAGGTTTTAACACAAGCAGATGTAATTTATCATTCTGCACACGATCACATTCTATTCACGCGATTTTAATTATCTTAACGTCTAACTTTAATATCCGTTTCATGCTGGCGTTCAATTTTCCAAACATGTAATAACATTTATGTACATTTCTAAACCGTTGATCGATTATCCACAGAAACTACGCAAGTAAAAATATATTAATTGCGGCACCTGAGTCTATTCATGCCGATGTCCCGAAATTGATGATTGATGGTTTCGATTATTTCGTCGCTTTTCAATTAATTACAAAACAGATCAAAACAGATTAAAATGAAAGTGTCTCTTATTTTAAAACGTAGAACAGTTGATAGATTTTTACTTTAAAAATTAACATAATTGTTTGTATTAAAATTACCTTGACTGCCTTCATCCAAGATATTAAAACACAACGTAAAACTAATTATTTCTGTACGCATGCGTTTATTACAACAATGGTCAATTTAGTTTAACACGTTAACTTCATATCAATAGCACTCAGTAAAAACACGTGCGTTTCTTTCAGCGAAAATACACGTTTTCTGTAAAGTTACTACACTGACATAAAAAGTGATCACTAATTTTCTCTATAGACACAGGAAAGTCCTTATCAATGACATTTTTTTTGGCTAATCCACTCGGATGTTCTGACTTTTTACTCCCCCCACTCCTCTCATCATCTTTCGCTGATTCCTTGTCTTGCTTGAACCTCTTATACTACTCCAAACCTGACGTTTGATTATTCCTGATGGTCCAAAACAGTCTGAATAATTTAATACGTGTCTGTAGCATTCTTTTCACATTAAAACTGACTTTTATTTCATATGGTTCTTACAAAGTGTAATCACGTCCAGATTGCGTCCTCGGAATTTACTAGCTGCGAGAATCAGGCTTGTTGATTTCATTCCAATTACCTCTGTAGCTGCTCTGTTGAAGTTGAAATTAAAACATTACATGGTCAGTAATCCTGTATGATATATAGGAATAATTTACTGAATTTTCAAGTGTCTACAACAATTAAAAATGACTGTACAAAATAAGTCTGAAAAGTTGATGAATACACCTCATACCTATCCATCTTTTTCTTTCTTTGTCAGTTTCTTTTTATACACACACACAGTCACACACACAGAGACACACACATACATATAATATATATATATGTATATATATATATATATATATATATATATATATATATATAAGATTAGTTTTTTTGGAAAAAGAAATCCAGCAGAGTGCTCTATTAAAATGTAAATCTAAAATCAAAGAAGGTATTTATATTTTTTGTACACAATGTTGTTAGATGAGACAAGTATTGGCTGGAGAGAATTTGCCATTGATATCTTAAACGGTCCTAACTATCGGGCTTTAAACCGACGATACCAATGACTTGTCCCATCAAACAACTTTCTGTACACAATATATATATATATATATATATATATATATATATATATACCATATAAGCCGCTTTATTGTAGGACCGTCTTTTAAAATTTAGCATTAATATAAATTAATATAATTTAATATAAATTCTAAAGAAGTAAATCTTGAGGATGAAAACAATTGTCGTTATTTTCTATAATTTTTATGGTATTTAAAAATATTTTAAAAATTATTATCACTTATATGTTTTAAGTAATTTTACAGGTCGTCGTTTTATTGCCTGTGTCCATAATGTCCGGAAAAAATCGATTGACTGCTGAGTAGGGACAAAAACACGGGAAGTACACATTGTCATCGTAATATTAGGAAATTTCGCAATCAAGTTAGCAAGAAGGGACGCATAAGAAGCGCAATCATATTAAACAAGGCTGGAATATCTTTCTTGTAAAGACGGAGACAGTGCGATGTGTTGACCTATGTTACAATGGACATTAATATGATTTCAAGACTTATTTTTAACAAATTTCATTTAAAAAAACGTAAGAACTGGGCTCGAAAATACATAGACACTCTCAAAATGTCCTCATAACCGAGAAAATCAGAGTCGCCCTTTATGCTTTTATTTTTTGTTTAGAAGGTGGTCACCACTTATCAAGGCCCGGCAGCCAATCAGGGATAAGGGTTATTGTAAGTACAGTACGTTAGTGTGGATATTTAAAGTGCCTACTTAAGGGGGCGGTTCATCAGGAATTCGTTTACGTTTGACTTGAAGACATCCGAGTTGTAGTCAAGAGGGAAGCAGGCAGACGGTACAGAGTTCCACAGGCGTGCATTTCTAAGACAGAATCTTTGTGCATGGAATCTACGTTTTGATTTAGGCATAGATAAAGAGTGTGGAAAGTTTTTGACAGTGGATTCAGCTAGACGGGTGATTTTGTAAAAGATTGGCTAGTAGGGGACCAGAGATTGGAGTTCAGACGAGCACCTGCCATGGAAATTACGATAAAACAAAGACAGGCTTGCAACGTCTTTTCTTAGCGAGAGAGGTTGCAGGGAAGAGAAAAGGGCATCCGCCACTAAGCCACGAGGTCTATTTTTTACTCTGTCAAGGCAGGATAGGCTGTTTTTGCTGGTCCTTCTCAGATATGGCAGCAGTATTCCATCCTTGGACATACTTGGCTTTTATATAGATAGAGAATTGCATCAGTAGTGAGATATCTTCTGGAGCGGTAGAAGGATCCCACCATCTTTCCAGCGACCTTGGCAACAGACTTGATGTACGTGTTCCATTTCCGATCAGGAGTGAACGTCAAGCCCAGAAGTTTTTCAAAACATAGGGCTTCTCCTAGACGAGAGCCATCCATTTCAATTGATGCCAGATGGGGATCAGAGCGTTGATGATGTAAAGATAGAAGTTTGGTTTTAGATGCATTAAAAGTAACCAGCTACCATCTATCTATCTATCTATCTATCTATTTATCTCTCTCTCTCTATATATATATATACATATATATATATATATAGTATATTATGTAGATAATATATAATAGAACAGTGTATGTGGGTGTTAATTCGATCTCTATTACTTTTAACAGCCACGTCTACCCCCACTGAACCACTCGTTCCAGAGCAGAGGAGAGGAAATCAGAGAGAGTTTGTCATTTACATCCTTTGATGTGTGGCTGTAGATGGTCGAGTCATCAGCATATATGTCAACGAATGATTTAACTATGTGTTTAGGGAGATCATTGATGTAGATAAGGAAGGGAGTTGGGCCCAGGATTGACCCTTGAGAGACTGCAACATTAATACTGCAAGCCTCGGATTTTTGTCCATCAACCACTACTCTTATGAGCCTATCAGAGAGAAATGATTTAATGATAGAGAGAATAGTGCCAGTTATGCTGTAGATGGCGATCTTGTGAAGTAGGCCTTTATGCCATACCTTGTCGAAGGCCTTTTCTATGTCAAGAGCAATTTCCCTGGAAAGGAAGCCTTTGTCCAGAGATTAACTAATCGGTAGATCTTGCAGAACGGAAACTATATTGTGTGTTACTAAGAAGGTTATTTTTGCTGAGGTGATTGAATATTTCTCTATTTAATATGGATCCCAGCAACTTTCGCATGACACACAGTAGATTTATTGGTCTGTACTGAGGGAGAAAACTTATCACCTGAGTTCTTAAATACAAGGCATACTGATTAGGTTTTCCAGGGTGTCGGAAAGCAGTTCTCCTTAAGGCAACGTTTAAACAGTTTCGTAAGTATGGGAGCAATTCTGGTTGAATCTTTTTTAACACTATATTTGGGATGCCGTCAGGGCCAGTAGCTTTACTGGAATAAAGGTTCTTGATTAGCTTGGCGACCTCATGCACAGATATTTGTAGGTTACCTAGCGTGTTCTGTGTAATAGAAGGAAATATGGAAGTTGATGGCATTCGTTGCATGGGGTAGAGTTAGCTTCAAAGTTCTTGGAAAATAGTTTGGCCTTGGCTGAAGCTGAGGAGATGACCTCTGGTCCGTTGATAATTGTTGGTATAGAACGCACACTTCTGTTCAGGATCCTATTTGTTATTTGCAAAAACTGGTGGGAACCATGCCGCTGATCACGGACAACACCAATTCAAAATGAATTAAACTGCTACACACACACAAACAACCACACTCACAGACTCACACACACATTGAGAACTCAACAACTGGACGTTCGATGATTCAATAAATGCCCAAGTGACCTAATAAACTCAAACGACGTACTCTAACATCAATATACAGCCACTTGTTAATGGAACTACAGACTCATTTGATAACCTTGTGTAACTGAATACGACCATAATGTATTAATAATGTGTAAAATTTCCCCCACAACACGGACAAAATAATTAACAATCTTATGAATTGTGCAGGTGCACATGCAGACAAAGAACACAAACAATTGTGCATAGGCACTCGCTCATCACTTCCAAACGACCGTCCAGAGAAACGTGCAGAGCCACATGCTCTCGTCAATCTCGCAAACTTACTTCAACTCATTGTTCAGCAAATCCTTGAAAATATATTTGCATACATCTGCAGCTATCTTTGACAGGAATTTCCGACACATTGTTTCGGAGGAAATTGATAATGATCAATTATACTAGAATAAGGCGCTGTCGCAGGGTGTGTCAGATCTCCGCTTCCACTTAAAAAACAAAAAGCAATTGTTATCAATGTCGTCAGAAATATGCATGTGACTGACAATTCTTAAAGTCGCTTTGTGTATGCGTGCATAACATCCTCTGTTTTGTATCAATCACATTCAAAGTAACAAAAACACTTGACTAGATGAATGCTCATTAATTCCCTGTAGCTGGTTTTTGGATATGAATAAGAAAATAAAATCTAATTTTAATCTATTAATAATGGGTCTGTTTTTGTGTTCAAAGTATGAGTGTGTTGCGAATATTCTATTGTAGATAGAACACTACTTGATTCAGTAAAGTGGAATCACCCAAACCTCTGATTTTTCCACTACCTAATTCATTTTCTTATTTGGTACGTAATTGCGTTATGTTCGGAATACACTTGTCTCGAGTTGTTATTGTGAATGTATATTAATGATGCCAAAAACTGATTATTAAAATCATGTGTATAGTGTATAGTTTCCAGTCTGCGACTTCTCTGGTTTGTGTAAGCTAAAAGTTTGTTTAATTGTAGAAAGGATGTATATATATATATATATATATATATATATATATATATATGTGTGTGTGTGTGTGTGTGTGTGTGTGTGTGTCTGCGTGTGTGCGTGTGTATTACATTGATGTAAATATATATTCAGATATATTATATTTTCTATTCATATATGCATATATATTACATTAGTGTAAATATATATGCATATATATAACATTTATGTTAATATATATATATATATATATGTGTGTATGTGTATGTGTGTTAGTTTTTGTACTGCATTGACAATGTTTATAACGCTGAATAAACCAATGAAAATATAATTGATATGATATGAGTAGGTTGACTCAAAGATCCTGTAGTCTTTGTTTCCGTTTAAAGCGCCTAATTATCATAAACGCTTTACAAAATAAATTATTAATTTCCGCTGATATTTTAATTAAGGCCATGGTCTGTTTTAATTATAAATATACCGTCTGCTTTCATAATTCTGTAATATCTAACTAACTATTACTATAATTGAAATTATATGCTTGCTCGAGGGAAAATGAGTTCATGCAATTCCCCAGTTTTATCAATACGTATAAAGCAATGAGGGATAAATGCGGATTTAAAATCGCAATATGTCGTTTTTGAAGTTCACAATGATATAAATAAATGGAATTTTGAGCACTTACAAAATTCATAACTTAAGTAAGTTTGTGTTAGGACACGTTCCTTGAAATCAGTTTATATAAAATGACTGCAGGCATGACACACATAATCGCAATTGTCTCTGAATTATTAAATGGGTAAATCACCGACAAAATCTCAGTCTTTTCCACACTTTATAAGCTGCTGAGGATAGAGGACGCAGAAAGGGCACTACAACGTAGAATAACAAGTTAAAGTGACTTAACGCTCAAAACTTTAAGACGAAACATTCCGACACCAAATATTGAATTACTTCAGTACAATTAAGAATAAGAAAGAAAAATAACCGCCGAGAGCTAGAGTTTATGTTGCACTGTTCTTACATATCGACACTTTATTTCCTCTTCCACTGAGTGTTAGCTTTTAAGAGGTAAGACATGGGAGATTTGTAGAGAAATCTCCGAATTATTGATATTCCAATTGACATTTTCCACCGTCTTGTCAAATCCGGTTTGGTCTTAAGTTCTCGATAATTCCCTAGATATTGGCTGGCAACCATCGGCGGCTGAAATTTTCTTACCAGGTAAAAAAAAAAATAATTCGCTGATTTTCAATCGAACACATATAAATAGAACACACGCACCAAATTAAAAGTAAAGAACGATACATTCTCCCTTTTCTAAAACGCTACGATACATGCCTTTAAAAAAAGATATTTACCAATATAACTAAAATACAGATGCACAATAGACAAGAACAAATATTTGTTTTCTAGCTGAATGGAAAATAGTATTAATGAGGAATTGGACACATTTATTTTGTATATATTAAACGAGATTTTATTTAATCCAATTTGTAGAAAAAACTAAAATCAATAAATATCATATAATTATAGTGAGGATCAACAACTTTGCAATGATGTCATATTTATCGTTTGTGATTTTTATTAAATAAGTATTGTATTCTTTACCTGTATATAAGAGCTTCGTCATAAAAAAATATTAAAAGAAAGAAATTCATACGCGAAGGGAGCAGATGTATTTCATTCACTTTTATGAATTTTGTTTAGACATGGTTTGGCACAAGGCTTAAACCACACAATAATATTGGAATGCAAATACACATATTTCTCGCCAAATAAAGTGCGTAAAGAAATTCAGTTAATTTTTAATTGAAATTATTTTATTTATTTTTCTAAGTTTACAAAAATATTTTTAAAGAAACTAGCATGACCGGTGGAAATCCCACGGCGGCAGCTTTCATAAGTAATATATTGCTGCTGTTGACCTTTTGCTTATAAAGAGAACCCTCGATATTAATTTTGTCTTTTTGTTAAAACTGTATTCATCTAAGTAAGCTGGTTTAGTTTAATCTGAGTGTCAGAATATATCTGATTATTCTTTAATATCCTTTATAGAGTCTGTCAAATATTTCAATTGTATGAACGCCCGGCGCATACGGAAACAAACGATACCATCCTAGCATTTTTAGACAGAACATTATATACACTTGACTCTATGCCAGAAAACCAAGGTATAGTAAACTTCAACATGCGGCTTAAAAAAAAACAGACATATTTGTAATATTTTTTTTTTTACATTGTGTCTTCGGTGATGAGTAGATCCTATTTAAAAAAAGAACGGTAGAATGAGATTTGCATACTACGGATATAAAAATGTATATATATGTAGATTATATATCTATAATGTAAAGCTGAATGTGTGCGTGTGTGTGTATGTGTCTGGTCAGGAATATACTCCTATATGATTGACTATTTCAAAAACACTGATTACATATAATGATAGAAGATGTATCGAGACACAAGAATGGGTATGTTGGATCTTGCAGAACGCTGGTTCAGTAAAATGTGGGATCTGCGTTCGCGCCTGGTCCACAAAAATGGAAATAAAAAACAAAAATTAAAAAACGTTTACAAGTGCTTTTTGATATAGATGTACATAATACTCTGATAAGTATGTTTTAACTAAAATAGGGAGGTATAATAAAATTGGGAGGTCTGCGTTCGCGCCTGGCCTCCATAGACATGAAATATGCAAAACTTTAAAAAAGACTTTTCATAACTATCTGCGTAAGTATATTTAATAATTATGTTTCAGTTTGAAGAAATATGGTATAATAACATTACTGGGTGTTCGTTCGCGCCTGACCTCCATAGAATGGAAATATGTCAAAAAGTTGAACAAGGTTTTTTTTTTTTTTTTTAATATACATCGAAATAATATTGTGATAAGTGTCTCAGTTCGTACAGGTTTGGTATAATAAATTATGGGGTTTATCTATTTTATTTTTAATTTCATCATATTTTGCTTTCATCATATTTTGCTTTGGTTTTAATACCACCAAATTCAACCCAAATTTAAACCCTTCCTTTTCACAACCTATCATACTTTCATAAATCAGAGTCCATTTTCTGTAGGCTGTTGTTAAACCCAGTCAACGACGGGTACTTTCGCTAGTTATATATATATATATATATATATATATATATTTATATATACATATATATATATGTATACATATATATTCATATATGTGTATATATATGTATATATATATGTACAAATATATATGTATGTATATATGTATATATACATATATGTATATGTATACATATATGTATATATTTGTATATATACATATGTATATATTTACATATTTATATATATATATATACATATATACATACATATATATTTGTACATATATATGCATATATATACATATATATATGCATATATATGTTTACATATATATATGTATGTGTATATGTATATGGTTATATATATATGCATATGTATATATATATACATGTTTATATATATACATATATGTATACACATATATATGTATATATGCTTATATATGTATATATATATATATATATATATATATATATATATATATATATATATATATATATATATATATATATATGCATATGGATATGCGGGTAACCTACTACCGCAGGGAGATGAACGCCTCCGCCTTGCATAGTTTCAGGTCACGCTTGGGCAAGGTGTAGTACCTGTTAGCCTCCCTCTCAAGTTCTGTCGGGTTATTATATATTGAGAACGAGGGATATATAAATACATATGCATGGTTGCTTGCTTATGTGAATGTGTGTGTAAATGTCCAGCTGCCGGGGAGGTAAAACTCCATGATAATAAAACATGCACACTATTCCACTGCTCAGTCATCTCACAAATTCAGTTTTTCACTGTGCAACCAGTGGTCGAGTTCGAGAGGGTACAATATGTGTAGCACAAACATGTTGTGTCGCGATCGTTTTGTGCAGATATCTTTCGCCGAAAAAAAAGTACAAGTCCTATGGCGATAGGTGAGTGGCGACGTGCCCAGGCTTAGTGGGCTGGAAGTGCATAGCTGCAAATCTGCACATAGTCGGCCAGTGATTTATTTAATATCGTCGACTAAATCGCTTACAGGGTGGTAGCAACTTCGGTGGATGATCTGGCGGCTGAGCAGCCTTTTGTAGGTATACACTGCTCACCCATGAATTTGGGAAGGGTCTAGAAAAGGTGACCTAAAAATTGTCTACCCTTTTATTAACTGGTCGGCATTCTGCGGTCAGCGGCTGCTCTGTAATTGCAGGAGAAACAAGATAAAGTTGAAGCACCATTTAATCTATTATTTTATCTGAGATGATCTTACTTATGGGTGATCTAAATGCAAGGTTTGGCAAGGATAATCATTCCTGGGACTCACTCGGCCGGTTTGGTGTAGGTAGAGTCAACAGTAATGGTCTGCATCTTCTCCATCTATGCACTCAGTTTGACCTTGCTGCATGTAACACTTTCTTCAGCCACAAAGAGCTCCGTAGGTTAACCTGGATCCATCCTTGTTCAAAACAATGTCACTTGATCGATTACATTATTTCCAGGAAGGCAGATTTGCGGGCGTCTGTAGTGTGCGTGTTATGCGTGGAGCTGAATGCGGCACAGATCACTTTTTGGTACACGGGAAGTTGAAAGTCTGTATAAGGAGGAAATGTATGATGTGTGGTGTTTGGATTCCCAGCCGGGTTGATGTGTCCAGGCTGGTTGATCCAAGTGTACGTGAAAAGCTTCGATCCGTAGTTAACTCTGCTGATTTTGATGGGTCACGGGCGCATTTTAAAAATACAATCTATGAAATAAGTGTAGATGTTCTTGGCTTCCGCAAATCTAAACATTAAGATTGATTTAATGATAATGATTCTGACATTACTCCACTCTTAAGTGCTAAAAATGAGTTGCACCATAAGACGTTATCTACCTCTCATGGAGGTCGAGAGTCCGTCCGACAGTCACTTAAACAAACAAGGGTATTCTCCAAAAGCGACTCCGCCAAATGAAGAACCAGTGGTGGGCTAAACTCGCCAACCAAATCCAGATTGCTTTTGATTGTAAAGACCGCAAAAGCATGTACCATTTGCTTAAAAACGCTTTTGGTCCTCAAATACTATCCACATCTTCCCTATTCTCAAGTGATGGAATTGCCCTTATAAAGGATCCTAACAAGATTCTCCTTCGTTGGACCGAGCATTATTCTGATGTATTTGACAGCCTCTCTAATGTTGATGAGGACGTCATCAATGAATTTTTATCTCAACAGAAGCTTATCTATGAAATGTCTATGTTCCCATCTGAGAATGAAATTAGAGATGTAATCAAGGAAGAGAACGTTGAGAGGGCTCCGGGGCTTGATGGTACTCCCGTAGAAGTCCTCTTACATGCGGGTGATAAACTTGTTCATGAAATTCTTCGTCTCATCACTGATGTCTGGAGGGGTGTTCCCATCTATCAGGATTGAGTTGATGCAATTTTTACATCATTGTACAAGGGAAAGGGACCCAGAACCGAATGTGGAAGTTATCGTGGGATAAGTTTGTTGGGAGCAGTTGGCAAAATATTTTCCAGAGTTCTACTCAATAGTTTGTTAAAGTATATTTGTCAATCTGTCATTCCAGAAAGCCAAACTTGCTTTCGTCCGGGCAGAGGAACTACGGACATGATCTTCTCTGCTCGGCAGTTGCAGGAGAAATGTACTGAACACCGCGTTCCGCTTCATCAGGTTTTTTTTGATTTGACTAAGGCTTTTGATACGGTGAACAGAAGTTCCCTATGGGTAATTCTGGGGAGGATTGGATGCCCACCTCAATTTCTAAGATTACTCAGGGAGCTCCACAATAATATGAAGGCTCCACTGAACTTCAACGGATGCCTGTCGGAACCCATATCGGTTGACAATGGTGTGAAGCAGGGTGATATCCGAACACCTACACTTTTTTGAATTTATTTTGGAACTATCCTATCGTATGCCTTTAGGGAATGTTCTCTAGGTGCGTGTTTGTGTTTCAGAACCACAGTAGGGTCTTTGATCTACTTCGTTTTCATGCTTCTACAAGGACCTTCAGCACAGGGTATCATGGATCTGTTTTCGGTGGTATGTGCGTTTTTTGGGCTTACTATTAGTCTTAAGAAGGCTAAAGTCATGTTCACACATCCACCCGTTAGTTTGTATGTGGAACTAGATATTTTTGTCAACAACCAGAGACTTGCCGTGGTTGACACATGTGTGTATTTGGTTAGTACTGTCGCCAGAGATAAACCCCTGGATGCTGAGGTCAAAATAAGGATACAGCGTTCCACTAGGGCCTCTGGTGGCTTAGAGAAGCGAGTATGGTCTGACAGGGGTATAACTATTCATACAAAGATCAGTGTCTATCAATCTTGTATTTAACCATCCCTGCTTTATGCTTCTGAGGCATGGACAAATTATGGTAGACACATAAAAGTCATGGAGAGAGTGCACCAGGAATTCCTGAGACACATTCTGGGCATCAGGTGGAGCACTTTTATATCTGATGTGGATGTTCTCCTGAAAGCTGATATACCTAGTATCGAGAAGTTGATTATACGCAACCAGATGAGGTAGGCTAGATATCTGACACGGATGGACGACGATAGATTGCCAAAGCGCCTGTTCTATGGTGAAATTATACAAGGAAAGCGTCCACAACATAAACCGAGGAAACTCTTTAAGGATACAATCAAATATAATCTTAAAGCTTTTGTTATTGACGTGTTCAGTTGGGAAAGTGCTTCCAATGATCGTAAAAAGGGGCGCTCCTTGGTCTATTATGACTGTGATAGTTTTGAGAAGAAAAAATATGAGCATGCAAAAGTGAAGCGTGATATCAAGAAGAACAAGCTGTTAGGTATATCAGGTCTGTCAAAGGATTTAATGCAGAACAACACCTGTGATTTATGCAGTAAAATTACTTTATCCGGAGCAAGCCTGGCTAGCCACAAGCGTTCAAATGGAGATCACTCTTTGTTTAATGGGGAAAATTTTGCAAGGCACAGATGTTCTGTTTGCTTGTTGTCTGTAAATGAAGTGGAGGCCTGAAGCGTCATATGAGCGTCCACAGTAGAACAGCACCAGTCGGAATCCATCAATCTCAATTTAAGTGTTCCCTTTGCAAGAGACTGTAAGAACAGGGCTGGTCAGAAGAGCAACCTTCGTTCGCACAGAAAATAGGAATTGATGCATCTCTATCACATCAACACGTGTATATATGGGTGTGTGTAACTGTATATCTGTGTTTTTAATTAAAAAAATACATTAACATGATTGAATAAACAAGAATCGATGAATGAGTAATCAACAATAAAGCAAGATGTTCCATGACAATCACCATATATATGTATATGTATATATATATATATGTATATATATACATAAATGTATATATATACATATATGTATATGTATACACATATATATACGTGTATGTATATGTGTATATGCATATATATGTATATATATGGATAGATATGTATATGTATATATATGTGTATATGTGTATATGTATATATATGTATATATATGTGCATATGTATATAGATATATACATATGTATATATGTGTAACATTTATATATATAGGTGTATGTATATATACATGTATATATCTGCATATATATGCATATATATATATGTATATATACACATATGTATGTATATATACATATATTTATTCATATGCGTATATATGCACATATGTATATACATATATATATGCATATATATATCGATGTGTATATATACATATATATATACATATATATATATATATGCATGTATACATATATACATACATCTATATATATATAAAAATTTTACATAGATGTATATATACATGTATGCATATATATACATGTATGTATATGTATATATATGTTATATATCCACATATATATGTATATATATATACATATATATATGTGTATATGCATATGCTTATGTATATATATATTTATATATATATGCATATATACATATATATGTCCATATATACATATATACATATGCATACATGTATATATATATACATATATATGTCTATATACACATATATGTATACAAACATAATCATATATGTATATGTATATATGCATATATGTATATACATATATATACACATGTGTACATATATACATATATATACATAACCACATATATACATATACATACATATATGCATATATACATATTTACACACATATATACATATATACATATATATATACAAATATATATATACATATATATTAATATATATAGATATATATAAATATATATACACATACATATATACCCATATATACACATATATACACATATATATAGACTTATATACATATATATACACATATATATGCATATATATACATATAAATATACATATACTTATACATATGCATACAAATATACATATATACACATGTATATATATACATATACACATATACATAGATATATATGCATATATATATCTATATATACGTATATATACATGTATATATAAATAGCTATAAATACATACATATATATACATACATATACATATATGATGATTGCAACGTATTGTCAGACGAGTGTCACTCCTTCAGTCACCGAAAGTCCATGCGCCCGAAAATAACTTTTTTTTTAGTCCTGCCAGCGAATTTACACACTCAAGCAGACGTAACTTTGAAGACGGTCCTTGGCATACATACATATATATATATATACATATACACACAGAAATACACATACCTACCTATAAACATACATATATGCACATATGCATACATCCATACATACAAAATACATATAACACATACATACAAAGATACGCATACACATGCACACACATATACATATATATGCATACAAATATATACTATCATATAACAATTCATAAACGCATATACATACATATTCACATACATATACGTACACATGCATACACATATATATATACATACACTTAAAGTTACCTACATATTCGTACAAATACATATATATGCACCTATACGCATACATATAGATGCATATATACATATACATACACACAAATATATATATATATATATACGTATATACATACAAACACACATAAACATGTATACGCAATACATAAATAAATAAAATTATATGCACACATACATATATACGTACTTATACAAAAAGGTATGCATACACACATACACTGGTACATATATTAACATACATACATACATACGCACATACGCATATATAGACTGATGGCAGATCAATTGTTCAATTATTACATGCTTCCAGCAGTTCAGGGCTACACACATGGCACTTTTTCCATCGCCACGGACAATTTTTATAGACAAATTCCTGCGGAAGTATCTATACAAAATGATGTTACAGAGTTTTAGCTTTGTACGACAGCTAAGTCTCTCTCTCGGTTCAAAATGTCAAGATCAAGCAACAAGCATGAGCAAGATAGCCAGCAACAAATCTATACATATATACATATATATATATATATACATATATATACATACATATATACATACCTATACCTACATATATACATATACACACATATATATATATACATATATATATACATATATATACACATATATACATATATACATATATATATACATATGTACATATATATACACATATATACATATATATATACATAAATATATATATATACATATATATACATATATGCATATATACATATATGTACATGTATATACATATATACATATATACATTTACATATATATATATACATATATATATCCATATTTGTATATATACATATATGCACATATATATACATATATATACATATATATATACATGTATATATGCATATATACATATATGTATATATATATACATATATATATACATACACATATATACATATATATACATATACATATATATACATGTATATGCATATATACATATATATGCACATATATACATATATATGCATATAGATGCATATATAGTGGTGATCATATTTATTGGCACGGTAAAATAAAAGTTAAATTTTGTCTAATAAATTCTAAAAAAGGGATTAAATTAAAGAAAATAACAAAGTATATTATGTATTTTTAACTGGCCTTTCCGATGCAGCAATCGGATTTTAGAAAAAATAAATAACAAAGGAACAACAAACATAATTGCAAAAAACCCTTGTTCCAAATTATTGGCACGATTTATTTAATAATCAATTGTATAGCCTTTGGCCTTGATTACCTTCCTCAGTCGCTTTTCATAGTTTACAACCAAGTTGTTGCACTCTTCAGTAGTAATTTTAGCCCACTCTTCCTGACAATAATCCTCCAATTGAATAAGATTCTTAGGCTTCCTTTGCATTACCCTCAATTTTAATGTTCTCCATAAATTTTCAATTGGATTAAGGTCTGGGCTTTGTGATGGCCACTCCAAAACATTAATATGATTGTCCTGAAGCCATTTCTTAGTCAGTTTAGCCGAATGCTTTGGGTCATTATCTTGCATGAACCACCAACGACGACCAAGTGAGAGCTCTTTAGCAGAGTCTTTCAGGTTTTCATCCAATATTTTAACATAATCTTCCTTTTTTATGCTACCTGTGACCTTAACAAGTCGCCCTGGTCCAGAGGCAGCAAAGGATCCCCAAAACATCAAACTGCCTCCACCGTGCTTCACTGTGGGTATGGTGTTCTTAGGCACGAAAGCTTCGCCAGCTTTTCTGTAAATATAAGACACTTTATTATGGGCAAATAACTTAATTTTCATTTCGTCAGTCCATAGAACACGTTTCCAGAATGCAACATCTTTATCAATATGACGTTTTGCAAAGGCTAGTCTTGCTTTCAGGTGCATAGGCTTCAATAAGGGAGTCTTTCTCGGACGACATGCTTTTAAACCAACTCTCTTCAAAACTCTACCAACTGTATGTCGAGATACATTCACTCCAGAGGTGCTCTGTTCATCAACAATCTCCACAACAGAGATCCTTTGGTTTTGTTTTACTTGTCGAACAATTTTCCGTTCATCTCTTGGGGAAAGAATCCTTTTTCTCCCTCTACCCTCTAAACTCATTACGTGGCCTTGCGATTTGAACTTGTTTATTATGGTTCTAACAGTGGATTTGGGAAGGTTTAGCGTCTTTGAAATCTTATCATAGCCCTCCCCATTGGTATGGCATGCTACAACAAGCTTCCTGACGTCTTCGCTGTGTTCCTTAGTTTTAACCATGGCGATTGAAAATTATAATTTAGTCACTTATAATAGTTTAAATAAATCGCTATCTAAAAATTATCTGAAAAAAATTATTCACTGAATTAGCGTTAAACAAGCATAATATGGCTATAAAAAAGTTCAGAAAGCACGTAAACCGGAAATTGATTGATATTATACTGATACTAAAAGAAAAACAAAGCCGTGCCAATAATTTTGAACAAGGGTTTTTTGCATTTATGTTTGTTGTTCCTTTGTTATTTATTTTTTCTAAAATCCGATTGCTGCATCGGAAAGGCCAGTTAAAAATACATAATATACTTTGTTATTTTCTTTAATTTAATCCCTTTTTTAGAATTTATTAGACAAAATTTAACTTTTATTTTACCGTGCCAATAAATATGATCATCACTGTATATACATGTATACATATATATATATATTCATGTATATACATATATATACATATATATACATATATATGTACATATATTAACATATACATATGCATGAATATGCATACATATATATATATATATGCATTTTTTTAATTTAATCACCAGCACTTTTATATCATAACTAGCTGTCTGACTTTTAAAGTTCTCAATACAATATTGAGATTGAGATGGAGAATACCAAATTTTAATGTCGAGTTAGACAAAACGACTGTATAAAACTATATGAAAATAATTGATGTTTTTATTATTTTAGACGTGTGATATTAATCAGTCATAATGTGGAAAATATGAATTCTAAGGTGCAAATAGACTGTCGCCAGCTCATTAGTGGCCGTATCTTTCTCAGAAAAAAAAGTGTAAGTTTTGCCGTTGGCCTTGAATGGACGCCGGGAAGGACACATTTAATGTTTCTCTATTGAAACACCTGCTTGGAGTCGGAAGTATTTTGTCAAATAAAAATTTCGGCTTACGTGTATATCAGCGGGATTTTAGATCGTATCCTACGACGAAATCGATAGTTAAATAGTATATATACAGGAGTTCCTTCTACTAGCGGATTTTTAACTACTTCCATAATATTGTTCCACTGCCTGTAAAACGTATTCCGTTCTGCCTTTCCTTAGTTTAAATCCTGTAACTGCTATAGAATATCTAATACCCAATTCAAACTGCTTATTATATACACTATATGGACGTTAGACCATTAGGTGTACACTAGTTTGCGGATATTAAACAAGGTTGAACATAATCAGAGAAACTGCAGAATGTTATAATTTATTATGAGTTCGAAACTCCTCGTAACGCTTAATATTTTTGTTTTCTTCTTGAATATATTTCAAGGCCCATTGTCTCACATTATAAAATTATTAAACGAAAGAATGGAAAACTTACCAATCAATAAATTAAGAAAATAGCACAGAAAAGAGAGGAGACGTGATAGCGTGTAAAGAAATATGACATACCGGCGTGCACATTATTTTAATTTGTTTTTTACTTGTTTGAATTTGGTTAACTAACATTTTATGGATTACGTTAATTATATAATATTTAATGAACGTGCGTTATTTCTTATTTTTTGGTAAAATATAATACGAGTAAAATTTTACAATTTTATTAGTGAGAAGTTGTTTGATATTTGGATATTTAGAGACGGTAACGGCAACATCGGAATAACATGTGTTTAGTCTTTTTGTCCCTTTTCAGAACGCGTGTCATCTCCAGAGTTCGAATGCTAAAAACTATGTTTTGCTTCCCCGTCCAAACACGCGATAACCAATTGTCACCTGAATTGCTAGCTCGTTTTTACTACGGAGGAAATATTTTACCCCTCACCTCAATCACGCTAACTTCAATGGGTCTAATTGCGATTGTTCCCAGGGTATCCTGAAAGGCAATCATACTAGTTTACAAAATCTGTACCTTTTAGCGTTGGGTCCCGAGATTTAATAGTTTGTCACGATTTTCAAATGAGACAGTTTTAAAACAAATTATTTCTTGTATTACTTTCATATCACAACTATAAACCAAAAAATAAAACTGATTTTATTGGGTAGCATTTTTGCTGTTAAATTATCGTTAAAAACTTGTTTTATGAAAATCGGAATTTCAGTAATTAAACGAGCGCAGTAAATAATAAAATATTAACATTTATAAAATTTAATGTATACGAAATGTAGTCACTAATAACAATTCAGTTACGTACGCCTCAATAATTAAGCAGAGGAGAAATATTGTGTATGATCTTATCCGATTCGATATCTATTTTTATTGAGATGAAGTGGCATCGCCAGTCGACAGAAATGACTGTTTAATGTTGAAATGCTGTGAAAATTGTGAACAGCAAACTGTAAGATGAAACAGTGTTGCACTAACGCAATTTTTATCTGTTACCAACCAATTATATCAGACATCATATCGTCCCGATTGTCTATAACCTAACAAAAAATTTTCTCCGACCCCACCTATATACCCCATCTCTCGCAAAGTCTTCTCATACACCTATGGACAAAGAATCCTAACTTCCCCAGAAAGAGTTCTTAAGCTCCCCCCTTAAAAGTAAAATAGCTTCAATAAATTAAGCCCTGATAAACAATGTGGTCTACTTTAAGAGATAAGACATTGAAATTAATTGAATTTATTGAGGCGGAAGACATAAACATATCGATAATCCCCGAAACTTCTTCAATGCAAAAAGAAATATATATATATATATATATATATATATATATATATATATATATATATATATATATATATATATATATAAACCGCTATTACAAAACAGGAAGATGGTAAATACGTTTGGGAAATGCTAGAGGAAGCAAATAAAGCCTACATGCTCTTCTTTAGCGATTTTAATGACTACGATATTCAAAATTTACGAGATCGTTGTGTACGGCGTGCCTGTGCGAAGATGCATTTTTCCTTGTATAGGATAGCCAAATAAGCATATCCGTAATAAGTCGACGATATTTCTCGTGATGGGCACGTTGATACTCAGATGGGTACCTATTACATCACGAGAGAAGTCGTCACGCTAACGACCGCGATATTAGTTTCCAGTTTTACACCACTAAGGCACCATAATGGATTTCAAGCTTTCTACGTTGAATTTCCGAGAGGCGAAGGGTTGGCTCACACAAATTTCGATTGAATCTGAACTAGCATCCCCTAGTAATTGATATCTCTTGCTTACAAGATACATCTAAATTAAAGTGACAATTTGGGTGCCTTTTCTATAACATATTGCGCTAAATCAACATACTTTCATTCTCATTCAAGAGGTGGTTCTTGGCTGGTTTAAACGTTTTTAGATGCGTCCTGTTTCCGTGTTACATGGTTCTGGGGGGAAAATTGTGTATTTTGGATGCTATCAGAAAGTACAGGGCGTTTCCCTTCAGTGCGGTTATAAACCTAATACTATTCTTTAACTTACTGCTTTTTTCGGCAAATCTAGTGATTAGTGTGTACTTCTTGAATCTTTATCCTCGCGAGAAACTTGAACGCGGTTTTGCATCTCGATTAAGATCTATATGTGTTACCTTATATCTTATAAGGGTACATACAGGGATCCGGATGCTGCTTTATTTATGTATACTAAAATAGAAGGTTTAGTTGGGGTTTGTTTTTTATGCTTATAATTAATACACATAAAATAAATTTACAACATGTATATTAATAATCTTGACCATTGCACGGCAAATATAGATATAGAGAGTATGGGAGCGACAGATAGAGATATATTACGAAACAGAGAGAGAGAGAGAGAGAGAGATAGAGAGAGAGAACTTAGATATGCTTTAACCACTCATTTTAGCTTTCATTATATAAATTCTCTTCTACTTGCGTCGACGAAGATCTTCAAACACCTCGTACCATCAACTCTTAGGTTATTTCTAATCAGGTTTTCCCGTCACATTCTTTTCAAAACTGACCATTCAGGGTCGACAGACTTCTGATGCCTTCTGTTGTATTTAAAGATTAAAAATAACTTCGAAATAACCAACAAAATAACACATCGTAAATATACGGTTACATGAAATCAGTTTTTTTTCTTGGTTTATTGCATGTATACCTTCTTATTAAAGTGCGGTAAATATGCTCGAGAGTAGAAATTCGTGTTTTTGTTTTGAGTTATTGAAAAAAACGTCATACACTTTTTCTGAGGTATGTCATAATTACATGGCAATCATCATCTACTGAGATATTTGCAAATACCCATTACGCCATTGATAGAATACACCATATTGCCATTGACTACTATACACCCATTACCTCTTAGCCCCGAGTGCATTTAGATGAACTTCATTAAGATAATATATCTGAAAAGAAACATCGATCATTTGTGTTCTTCTCTCTCTTTTTATTCAACGAGACGAAATAAGTTGTGCATACAAAACAGTTGAACACCACCATAAAAGTACGTATGTAAGATAAAATGTTACAAAGAGACAAACATGTGCAAGTGTTTAGACATATCATTATAACGAGTAGAAATGAAAATATTGCAGCTGCGTCTCTATGTAGTTCAAGTTTTATAAACACAATCGAACAAATTTGTAGTTGTAGTTGCTGTTTTACTATTAGGAGTAGTTTTCATATTATCAATGTTATCATCATTGTAATCATTAATATTATAATAAACCTGTACGTATCTGTCTACTAATATTTAATAAAATGATCTTACTACTACAAAATATATAAATATAGCATATAATGTGTTTTTAAACAATACATGACACTAATTTATGTGACGATATATTATTGGTCCGTACCTGAAGTTTATAAGTTAGAAATCGTCTCCTATTCTAAAATTGTAACCAGCACCCTCGAATAATCGAATGCCTTAGGAATAAACGAGGAAATCACAATTAACCAGTTCTCGTAATGCGGTGCTGGCTTATTTTCTTTGTAAATAAAAATATGAATAAAGTATCGATCGTCGAGCGATTTTCCAATGTTTTATTTATGAATATTTTTATTTTAACATGTACATGGTAGTTTTAGTAGTGTTTATTATTGTGTAAGGTGGGTGTATTTTTATTGTATACAGTGTCTGTATTTCGTTTAAAGTTTCAAATAAGTCGCATTGATAATGTGTTGTCGTCTGTAATTCCTTGTTTTAAAAAATAATTCTTAAAGTTAGTTTTTATTCATTTTTGAAATGTATTTTTTCAGATGTTGTAGTGTATATTCCTTGTTTAGGTGCGTTTTTCTAACGGTTTTCTTCATTCGGATTGTTTTCTTTTTAGTAAAAAGTGTACAATAAGTAGAAAACAATATCAACAGCTAAGTGTTCATTTTGACATTAGATCTACACTGTTATCCTAATAGTCCTCGGAAAAAAAAGCTCGACTTATATCATGAAAGGTCGATTTAATAAGATGTTCAGACGGCTGACTCAAACTATCGTACTTAAAAATAACTAGGAAATATCCATGTCATGTTAACCAGCGCGATCATCACTCACACACCAGCAGTGAAATATTGAAAAAGCGGCCTCTAGCGGATATCTATAAACTACAAAGTGCCTCAACAATTCTACTATAAAATCGATGATTTCATCTACAACTATTACTGTATCCAGACCATTAAAACTTCAAATGCATTTTCCTCTTTACGTTACGCAGTTCATGGTACTATAGTGTACCAGATCTTATATGGAAACCACGCGAGCGAGTAAAGAAAGAACTAAAATAGGAAGAAGACGCACGGAGTATTCAAAAATTATGCGCTCAGAATCACTTGCTTATGCACTTTGTGATTTACTCCATAACTTAGTATTTTCCTCCTAACAAAAAGTGAATAAAGAATAATATGCTCTAATTTTGTTTTTATTCAATTAACAAATCAAGGTGTAACATATTTGGCAATGCTATTGAAGTAGGGTGTTAGCAGTAAAGTATATGTCTAATGATGGTTGGCAAAAAATGCCGAGTAGCGAATATATTAAATCTAAATATGTATTACTTGAAATACAAAAAATGAAAATGGTGTTCACAGAAAGCGTACTCTAGAAAACGTGTTAATTGTGTTAATTAGTACAATAAGAATACATATAAAATGTGGAGTGATTATACATGCCATTTCCTGTATTATTAATGTATAGAAAAGGTTCGTATGCATGATAAATTAGATAAATTGGATAAAAATCCCAAGGAAATATATATATATATATATATATATATATATATATATATGTATGTGTGCATATGTGTGTATGTGATAATGTGTTTATATATATATATATATATATATATATATATATATATATATATATATATATGTGCATACATATAGTGACGTAGATTGTGTTGTTGATTTTTAAAAGTATATTAAGGTTAGCGTCTCCACACTGGAGAACGGGTGTTGTTTTTTTTTAGAAAATTGCCCATTTTTTTTATTTTGGACGTAAACAAATAATATATATTTTTTATTTATTTACTTATTTATTTATTAAAACAGTAATCTACATACATGCAGCTTTCGGGTCCCTGTCCCTGTTCAGCTTAGCTTAATTGTTATTAAGGGTCGAACCCTAGACCTTATGTATTTCATATTTTTTTATTGGAATTCTTTGAGATGAGTAATTTATCAATTCATTATCACATTTTGTAGTTATTGTTGTTTCACCACGTTTCGGCCACCTCATCTATTAACCTTCTTCAAGTGGATAATACCGAGGGCATCGGAATGCTGAGTCTAGTAACTATAAGCTCCTATACTTCTTGCCTCACTACAGGAATACTAACTAATCCTCTGAGCTGCTTTAAATAAAACTGAAACCTCTACCTTCAAACAATATTTACATGGAATCTTAGACAGTACATATGTCTATCAACTTCGCCACGGGCCCCAAAATCGATCAAAGTTGAAATTTTTATTTTGATCTTATAAATCTGAGTTTTGTTCTGATCTGGTCTTCCAATGTCGGCTTCGTACCAAATTGTGTGATTATTTCTTTTTTGTTGGAATTCTTTGAGATGAGAAATGTTCTTATTTATTTGCAGGCTGTTATCCTCATCTTCATATTTGTTGTTGTTTAGCCACGTTTCTACCAACTCATCCTCTGACCTTTTTCAGGTAAAACACCGCGAGGGAATAGGAATGCTGAAACTTGTACCTGCTTCCATAGTTGTTGTTCTCTTATCATGTTTTGACCACCTAACCCTATAGCCTGCTTTGGATAGGATTAAAACGGTTATCTGCCAATAATACTTATGTTACATTTATGGGTAAAATTATTATTATTATTATTATTATTATTATTATTATTATTATTATTGTTGTTGTTGTTGTTGTTGTTGTTGTTGGTGGTGGTGTAATTGTTAGTTGTTAGGAAGAGATTCATATATATAAAATGTTCATACTTAGAAGTGTAGTGAGGAGACAGTGTTGAAACAGTCTTAGTGTTCACATTGTAGATATGAGATGTAGAGACATTGTATGTGAAGACATTGTAAAACACAGGATATATAAACATATAATGACAATTTCACTTTACCTGTTGGTAGAATTACAACACAAAGATTACGTTTATAAACACATATGGCGCGTTTATTTCTTCTTCGACCGGTCGGTGGCTTTCTTAGTCAGGAATTCAAAGTTTTACATTCTATGTTTCAAAGGTGACCGCCTCGCTTCCAGACGTTCGACTGTCAATCTCTCGACTCCAGACTGTCGTCTGTCGCCCTTAGACTGCCCCTGCTTAACTCTCAAGTTTCTAACTATATCGAGAACTTCCATTTTTCACTGACGTCATACACATTTTCAAACATGTGTCTTCTTTCACGTGTTCAATACATTTTCCTTTGTTTACAAAAGGAATTTTTACCTATATTTCCAGTAACCTATATTTCCAATATGTTAAAAACATGTTTATCAAATTATCCTATAGTTGCATTCTGCATTCAATTTCATAACATAATTGACAAATGCACATTCTTTTTCTTAAAACTATTTTATCTCTAAGCAAAACAATGATTTGTTTTTATATTCTATTTTCTAATTCTCTCTTGCAATCTATTTCTAAACCTAAATTACCAGGTTCGAATTTCGTCTATTCTACTTCATTTTTACAGTTAAATAAACCTCTCTATTTTTATACTTACATGAAAAGGGGACAGCCCTTATCATGTAACACTTACCTGGCATTCCAGAGACTCAAAACCTCCATCTACTGCAGCAATTAAGGGCGATCAAAGTCAAAGTTTATTTTGGTTTGTTAATTCGTTGTTTTTGTTTTACAATATATCAGCCTTTTTCAGGTCATTTAATGCCGAACCTTGTTATTTTGAGGACCGATTTTTAATGGAGTATATTTGTTCTTCCAAGTCGAATTTTATTCAACCCATAGTTGGGACCTTAGCAGGTACTACCACTCCGGGTCAGAAGGGACCTGGGAGCAATGGCAATTAAAGGGTGGCTCCACACTACCCAAGGCCCGCAAGCTTGGGCCTCACCATCGGATATGTTTAGATCATATCCAGGACCGAATTTTCTTTTGGTCTTATAAATACCAGTTATATCTCCTTATCTTACCTTTTATTGTTTCGTCTGTACCGAACAGTATTATATATTATCTTTTGATTAAGCAGTTTGTAGATGTGTAATTTACGTATGTAATTTCCTTATATGAACACTGTTATCCTAATCTTAATAGTTTTGTTGTTTCAAATAAAGCTAGATGATTAGTTTGATAAAACATGAAGAGAAAGCACCAACTAGACACAGCAGTAATTGTTGGGAATGCAACTAAAACAACTTAGCATTCCCATCCTGGTCTGTCAATTAAATCACTTCTAAGTGTTTTTTTATAGAAAAGGCTATCAAACACTAATATTGAACGAAATATTTATTATTCGTTTTATAATGTTTATTGTCTATACTTACTATTCGGTCCTGGATATGACCTTAAACTATATGCGATGGTGAGGCCCTTGCTTGCGGGCTTTAGGGAGTGTTAAGCAACCCCTTTATTTGCCATTGTTCCCAGGTCCACTCTTACCCGGAATGGTAGGACCTGTTAGGGTCCCAACAATGGATTAAAAAAATCCGACTTGTAAAAAAACAACAAATATATTCTATTGAAAAAGGTTATTTACAATCACTGGATTCGGCATTAAATAACCAGGAAAGTATTGATATGCCATAAAACAAAAACAACCAACGAACCAACTTTACTTATTAATAAGACCACTTGTTATTTGTATAAGGTCAAATATGATGCAAAATAGAAATCATTGTGAGATGAATTCTAAACAAAAATAAAACGTATCATCGTATTTACTACTTTATTCTTTTTCTTAGATATTATGGATAATTTAGAAACATTGCGAGAGCAAAAATGAATGTAGCTTTTTGTCAATAATAATCTGCCAGTTTTTTTAATTTTATGTAAAGTTTAAGAGGAAGTTAGCGAAATATACATAACATTTAGAGAAACTTAATCGAAAAGATCTAGATAAATATGCAGATTAAGCTCAAAAAGGGCTAATCGCAAACGCATTGAAATTTTGCACCACTTTCAATTTACAGATTGTAATCTATAAGCTAAAGAGCAAAACTTATGGCTGCTTATAAATAGCATTTCTCTAAAGAAAAATGTATATTAATATTTATTAGTAATCCATAGATTTTTTTAAACTTTTTGTCGTATCAGCAATCTGTTGTTTCATTTAAAAATAATGATACATATATATATATATATATATATATATATATATATATATATATATATATATATATAAAGATGTATCAAGAATGGGTATGTTTGGTCTGGCAGAACGGTGGTTCATAAAAATTGTGGTGTCTGGGTTCGCGCCTGGCCCACTAAGTATGCAAATAAAAAAATGAAAAAAAAAAACGTTTACAAGGGGTTTTGATATAGATGCACATAAGAATATTATGATAAGTATGTTTCAACTTTTATAGGGAACGTATACTAAAATTGTGGTGTCTGTATTCGCGCCAGTACTCCATGGAAATATTGCACAAACTTTAACAAGGACGTTTCATATCTATTCGCGTAAGTATACTGTGATAATTATGTTTCAGTTTGAAGAAATATGGTAAAATAAAATTATGGTGTGTTCGGTCGGCGACTGGTCTCATATGTAAATGTAAATATGTCACAAAGTTTAACAAGGTTTTTTAACAGGGATGAGGGCCCACAATAACACATTAACTTTAACCTTAATTAACGTTAGCTGTTATTCATGTTTTCGAGTTGAATCATATTGTGTCGAATAAATTCACCTCATGAATTCACGTTCTTATTAAAGTGAAAGCCAAAAAAAAGTCGGAACTTTAGACAATTCTCAACTCAAAATTTGCATAACTCTTTTTTTACTTCTCCACTTGCACGTGGTACTCTTACGAAAATAGATAAATAGATAAATAATAAAAAATTACTTGTTATCGTGTCAAAAACAAGGAAAATCCAGCTCACGTGTTTACGTGTCTTTTTAAAAACATTTACATACCCTTTTTATTTTATATATCTGTTTAAGCTTTTGTTTGTAAATGTGCTAGAAGGAATTCAGTTGACTACAACTCTTTCTGCGTGTACTTTTCATTACAATAGTACAACCCTTTAATCCGACGGGGCAATACTACACCGTTCAATACTGTAAAAAATGAAACGAAGGTGTTATGCTTGAAAAAGGGCGTCATTTTCTTTTTGTTCATAATATTTGCTTTAAAAAACTAAAGTAATTTCGTGTGTACTAAGTAATTTTGCTGTTTTGGATTATTTTACGAAAGTAAGTAAAGCTTTATTATTTTTCAAAACTGTTTTTATTTCTTTGTTTTTCGATATTTCGTCGATAGTATTTAGTAAGAATTTTAAGCAGAAAAGCCAACAAATGACTACCGGAAAAATAACTCTACAAGAAATTAATGTAACCATATCCAATAAAAGTTCAGTTCATGTTTTTTTTGTGTTGAAATAGTTTTTAATGATCTTTACTGGAAATAATTTCACCGAACCGAAATTAAAACGAAATTTGAAGTGAGATCTACTAACATGAATTTTTATATAAACTACACATGCCATAATCGAATATTCCTCAAGCATTATATAACAGAAAACATGGAAATATGTTTATAAATATTCCTTACGTTGACGAACCTCTCTTAAATTGTTAATCCAGAATGCTCAGGTGCCCCTCCTTCAAATTGAAAACGGGGATCTCCATTAAAAAGTCGCTGCCATTTTGATTTTTTAAACCGGTTCGTGAGTTAATAAACCTTTTTTACAAACTACTTAAAAATACAAACCAATGAAAATTTCTACCATAACAGTAACTTTTATTGACTATGGTAGCATTTATTTCTTGTATATTTATATATATATATATATATATATATATATATATATATATATATATAACATTTTCTCTTTCTAAGGAAACATCATTTCGTTGGTCATTCTTGGCTACGAATGGAAACAAAGTTGATATAAAAATATATTTTCGCGAAAATTCTCATTACTTTCATCATATTTTGCTTAGGGTAAAACTTTTGAGTATACCAAACCTATCTCTTTACAACCCCCTACTGTTCATAACCTATCAGACGTTCATTAATCACAGTCCATTTTCTCTGGGCTGTTTTGAACCTAGTCAACGAAGGGTAATTCTGCTAGTATATATATATAAATAACAACTGTAGAAAAGCTGAAATTTGGACAACTGGTACTCGTTGTCATCCATAACAACTACTAAAATTTTAATTATTTGCAAAGGATAAAAAAAGACTTATAACAATTATTTTTTTTTATTTCTAAAATAGTAACATCCAAAAATAAGGAGCAAAATAGAAAAAGGCAATATAAACAGCTAAAAATACAATATTTAATAAATGACCCCTTTCTCTGGATGACAGCTTCAGATCTTCGACTAGAGGAACGAATCAGTTCTTGACAATCCTCAATACTTATTTTAGACTCTTCTTCTTGAAGCTTCACCCACAAATCCTCCGTGTAATTTGATTTCTGTCTACAACTTTCACTGCTAAGGTATTCAAAACTTTTTCAATTGGATTTAAGTCAGGACGTTGCGGTAGCTAAACGATAATTTCGAAATCTTGCTCGCTAAGCTACCCCAGTACCACCTTTGCCTGTGACAGGTTGCATTATCTTGCATAAAGGAAGCACTATCGGAACCTGAATTCTGTATGATTGCCACATGAACTTGAACAATGTTTTTTAGATCTACATGTTTGCACGAGGTTGAAAGCGGACAAGAGACGTTGTACCTTGGCAGGAAAGCATTCCAAATACCAGTACGCTTCCTACCCCAAACGTGGCAGTTTTCTTTGTACACTTGGCACTTCATCTTTCACCAATACGTATCTTTACATTGTTTTTATCCATCATTTTCAAATAAATTAAACGTGCTTTCATCACTGAAAAATGCAATTGACTAATTTTCATAAATGACTAAGTAAGACTTATTCTTTAAAAGAAAACTAATAATTTGAATATATAATACTGTTTCCATTATTTTCCTCAATTTTGCCCCTTCCTTTTGGACGCTTCTATTTTGAAATACTTGTTATAATTATTTTTCTATCCTTTCCACATGATTCAAATTTTAGTATATCTTTATGGATTATAACGACTACCAGTTATCTAAATTTCGGCTTTTCACAGTTGTTATTTCAACCAAATATTAGGTTTTAAAATGTTCTCTCTTAGTTTTGGACGCTTCTGTATATATATGCCCCTAATGATTTGTATGAATATTTGTATGGATGAGGAAGTTAACTTTATAATTAAGACCTGGTTTAACTAATGCTATATTTTGGATGATATAAAATTTACTAAAAATGGTAAAGTTTCCAATTTTAAAAATGCATGAATTTCAATATAAATATATATAGTTTATGTTCAATTACCTTTATAGTCAAACAAATTCATTGGCTGATCAACAGTCTTATTCTCGCGCCGAGTATTTGTATTGTTTTTTTTTTCGCCAAAATCCTTACTGTCTTCAATCCGAAAAGATGCCCCTCCTAAATGTTTATTTATTTATTTAAATATTTTTGACTAATTAGGATATAAACCAATGCTATGGGCGATCTTTTTTATAACTATGGTTAGGACAATCAACCAATGAGTAGCCTCCGCCCTCATTATAAAACTCTTCGCCGATCTCATACCGCCATCTTTATTCTAAATAATTACTCAACACACTAGATCCAGTTTGCATTTATCCACGCCGATTTGATTGACCACTGCCATCTTTGTATTGCCAGATCGGAATCTGAATTCGAATTGTGGCAGGTGAAATTTATGTTGCAAATAAAGATACGAAAATCACGCAATGTTATTCAATCTCCACCAGAGAATCCTAACGACCCCGAATTCATCGAAACAACACAACTTTTGCAGAACTAATTCAAGTCTTACACGATAGAAGGCTGTCTCTAGTTATCAGAAATGCCTTGGATAATGAATGTACACCGTTAAACATATTAAGAGAACACTATTTTTCAAAAAGGAAACCCAAGATGGCATATCTATATACAAAACTTACGTCTTTAAAACGTATGTAAGGCGAGACGATTACTGACAATGTTGAATGGCAGAAACAACATCAAATGCATTAAAACTCACGGGTGAAATAATAGTCCATCACTTATGAATCTCAGTTAAAGACATGGGACGTACAGCCGATTATAACCCATTTACAAGTGTTATAACCTTCCATAACCTTCCGTGAATTTAAAGTGGCATTGCGTAATTACGAAGTGATATTGGGCAAAGATGACTCTAACAATACCATTAAGTATAGAAATGCTTCTCGAAAACCGATACAGGCAAATTACACATCTCATTACACTGTTTTCCCCAAAAGTAATTTTCCCAAGAAAAAGCATATAATTATCTGCTATAATTGTGGACTATATAATAACTAAATTTTCCAATATATGTTCAGAAATGTATGAAGAACATCCAATTAATTTAAAAAATGACGATCCAGTGAACGAAAAACGTGTAGTATTTTCATCGATCACAACGAAAATATGAATACTGACGACAACTGCAGTGAGACTACTGACGTAAATATTAACTCGACACGTCGATATCCAGAAGAGACAGAAAAAGGCCAGACTTCTTAAAAATTGAAAAGCTACAAGACTACGCAATGGAGTATAGTTACTCGTTGAAAAGCGCACTAAAAGCGTATAATGAGGCGAATAATTCAGAATATGACCAAGAATGGAAAAGAGCTATGTAATACGAATTGAGAGATCTATCTGAAAATAATACCTAGGAATTAGTGGCAAAACCAAGTAATAAGAATATATTGTTTTCTGGCTGTGTTTTCTCCAAAAAATCACAGCTTCTAGCAGGCAAACTTTTAAAATAAGCTTTGTTGCAAAAGATTTTTCACAAATTTCTAGTGTCGAATATCTTGTCATATTATCAGCCAACGACAAATTTAACGACAATTAGAATTTTATTGAAAATTTCCGCTCAATACAATTTAAAAATAAATAAAATGGATGTAAAAAAACGCTCATTTTAATGTCCCAATTTACTGTGAGATTTATATTTACACCCACATCCGAAGGATTTAAAATGCAAAAAAAAATTTCGTATGGAACTGAGTAAGTCACTATACACTCTAAAACAAAGCGATTACAATAGGAATTAAACCCCCCATAATCATTTAATAGAACAAGAGTTCTAGTAGACGCGTGCATGTATACAAAAAATATAGGTAAGTTGATCTTAGTGATGTTTTAGGTTTACGATGTATTACTCGTATCAAATTGTGACAAACATTGTAAATATGTTTAAAAAATTAAATTAAACAAATAAAATGGCCGGTCTCGGACAATTGCCATGGGCCTTCGTTATAGAGTTTACCTGTGAAACTGAAACTATGACAATGAACTAAAATTGCAAAAAAATCCTGCTGAACTTTGAAATGCGAGATGAAACACCAACTATAATTAAGAATATGGAGACCGAAATTAAATAAATAGACGATCGATTATACAGAGAAATTATGTGAAGTTTCATCTATTTGATGCCCATCTCAAGGCTTGATATATGTAACGTTGCAACAAAATTATCTCCAGATTCATCAAAACCGAGAATTAAATACAGCTCGTGCAAAACAAGGCATCCGTCATCTAAAAGAAAACTGGGACCAATCTTGTGCATTTAAAAAGCCGACATATCCTCTAAATTAGAAGATTAAGATCAGGGTTAGACTGATGATCGAAAAAGTATAATGTTTAAGATCGTCAAAGACTTGACCTATGATCTACTAGAAAACTAAAAAAAAACAACTAATTGTTGGTCTTTCTAAATGTGAGGCAGGGTTTTTATTTTTTTTATATCTACGCACATAGCATAGGATACCATTTTCCTAAAAATACTTCTAAAATCTAGTTTAAAACCAGACTAATCATGGTGTGACCCAAATGCTAGGACGATCTTATTTATAGCTACGGTTAGGACAATCAACCAATGAGAAGCCTCCGGCCTCATTATAAAACTATCGGATTTCAGATTCAAGTAAGTTCGCTGCCAACCTCTATCTTGAACGAATGAACCACTTCTGATCGTGTCTGCATTGATTCTTCGCCGATCTGATGTCGCCATCTTTATTCTTAAGAATTAATCAACACTCTAGATAGTGATTGCTTTGATTCTTCTCATATTTGATTAAAGAATTATTATAGTGTTGATTAAAGAATTATTATAGTGTTTATTTATTTAAATGTAGTTTTGAGATACACAATATGGGCGGACATCACTAGATTTAGATACCTGTATCGAAAAACACCCCCCTCAAAATTCGACGTGCAAATTTGTAACCATTAGGTGGTTTGCATAATGCCTATGGTTAGGCTATTTGTGAGCACTAAAACAACGCCGTGGATGGATCTTAAATATAAGTGTTATTCGTTTCAGTAGGTGAAACTTATCTTATCACTTGACATTTTAGTAACTATCTATACTAAGTCTTACGACCGTCGTTGGCAAACAAAACAAACATGATTTAAGACTTAATGTAGTGTCTATCTGAATCTTTTTTCTTTTACCCTCTTGTCCCTTTGCTATCGCATCATCTGGTATATAAAATTTTTAATCGTTATTCACCTCGATACCAATTCTGGTGCGCGAGATTTTGACTTTTTATATTTTAATTAATAATGTTTAATAAATTTGGTTGGTTCATACCTATCCGTACATTTTGTAGCAGTAAAACGACAAACATAGCTATCTATCTATTCATCAATATATCTATCTATCTATCTATATGCCTATCTATCTATTTACATAAATATATATACACACATACATGCATTTATATATATATATATATATATAATTTTATACACACACATATACGCGTTGTGTCTAGCAGTTGTATTTTTAAATGTTTGATATTTGCGTAGGCAGCGCGAGACTAACGTCAAAGAATGAGAGTTTATATAGCAACGTTCTTTTAATTTGAATAAAGTAAAATATGCATCAAGTGCTTTTAAAAGCCAAATACAACGTAATATTAGAAAAATAAACAAACATTTTACTTGTTTGAAATTTATCACAAATATATTTCAGAGGTATCCTCCATCTTAAGTTTGTTTTTCTTTTTTTTCTTCCTTGCCATGTTATTAATTTGGAGGAAGATGTCTGTAAAGAGCCGTGTGTTGTTTCTAGCGGTTGTATTTTGAAATGTTTGAACTGTGTGTAGGCAACGTGAGAGTAACGTCAAGGGTCAAAGAATGAATATATATATATATATATATATATAAATATATATAAATATATATATATATATATATATATATCAACGTAACTGTGTTCAAACATTTTAGTCAATCTATTGTAATAAACAACGAGGAATTTTTCTCAGCCGTAACCATTTTAAAACTAAACAGACATCATAATTTGACGAAAAACTACTCCATGCAAATACGTCCCTTCTTAAAATAACTTAGTTTCGCGTTAATACATATGCTTATATATATATATATATATATATATATATATATATATATATATAATTTTCAAAATTTGTTTATTGCATTTGATCATAGTCTTTGTTTTATCGGATAAATGTTAAGTGTCATATTAATAGAATTTACTGTTCACTCTGTATAATATTTCATCTCATGTATTTAATGCGTAAGGCAATACCATTATTACTTCGAAATACTGTTTTTCCTCTTTTGCCTTCTTTACTTGTACACACACGCATGCGCGCACACACGTACATATATGTGTATATATATATATATATATATATATATATATTTAGAGAGAGAGAGAAAGAGAGAGACAAAAAGGTGAGGCAGAAAAAGGATGAGACAGAAACAAGTTAAAGGGAAAGAGATAGAAGGCGCTAGAGAGAGTAACACAACGATTAATATATTAATGCATAGATGTGTGTGTTCATAATTCAGATATATTAAAGAATTAAATTTAAATTTTCTTCCTGTGTATGTAATCTACACTTACCTATTATGATGTAAATTATGATTTACATTGCTTTCAGTATCATCTTAAATATCTCGCTAAAATTTGATGATTTCCTTTATTTACATAACTTATCTTATTCTTCGAAATTGATTTGTGTCAATGTTTTCTATTCTTATGCTCATGTGTTTCCTTGTGTCTTGTATGTGTAGAAACTGAAAAGTAAAATATTTTTCTTCAGACACTAACTGATTGGTGGTATGGACGAGATCCCGTTGACACACCGGTTCTCGCCAGATCAGCGAAGTCAGGCAATCTGGAGCCTGGCCAGGACCAGATTGATGATCATTTGATCAGATAGGTACTCATTAGGGAAATCGAGGTAGTGTATTTACCGCGAGGTAAAATACCAAGTCAAGAAACTGGCATGGTCTATCCTTCTCCCGAGGGTAGATGGAACCTTCTTAAGCAATGGTAGGAACTCCATCTTTTGACGCCGTCACGATAAATAATACCCTTGATAGCCCCTGAGAAGCATCACGTATTCACTACGGACAGGATTTGTATTGCACTACAAACTCGTGTAGTGAGTTTAATCTCGGCTACACCTGCGCTGAATGGATCGAATACTATCTTTACGTCTCAAGTTGTTATACTTATCCTTATACCAATTAGGCTGGTAAACGAACTTGTTTGCATACTTTTGAAGCGACAGAGCATAGAATATGTGTATTCAAAATACACAAATCAATCAAAGAGTAATTGAAGACTCTACAACGTTTCTTGAGCTCAGAAATAATTATTTTTCTATTCCATAAGTGTTATTGCACTTTTTATGAAGCATTTCCTTATGTTACACGTGTTACATTATTTAAGGACAATCTCGATCTCACGGTTGGTTACCGATATATTCGTCTCCATCAATTTAGACTCGTTGCCCATTACCTAAAGGTCATGGAGTTGCCATGCAATATTTTAGTATATTGTTCCGGCGGACAATTAGCGAATGATCGATGTCGGCTTGGATTATGGCCAAGAAATAGTAATTGAAGCGGACTAATACAGGATTAATAACGCACTCAGTCATGCGATTACAACCTGGCCAATTAATAAATATCTGAACATTGGAAATGATGATGACGGTTTATAATAATAAAGTTAAACTAATGAACGTACGCGGTTTAATAAAAAAGGGAAAATAAGAATTATTTTTCAAATGTATCAATATAATAGCTATGACTATTCTTGCAATGCTATTGCAGAGATGCATGATTACATATTGAGCGCTGCTGAGAGATAATAATCTTATAAATTCGGAAAAATAAGGTGGTTTGATATTCGAATATATTATATATATAATAGTTTACATTTCAGTTAATAATGTTTTGGAACAGCAAGCTGTACAGCAAAATGAGTATCTTATATTAATAATATGCATCCGACAAACAGCATACTGTGAATGATATTTCTTTCGCACCGGTTGCATATTCGCCTATATTGACTTTAGTTCCATAAAAATACTTATACTTTCTGAAATCAAACAGAATATGTCTATAAAACAAACATCTATATGTTTATTTATATTGTGTTTTGTGAGCTTATCGTACTTATTCTTGTTTAAATATACTACAAAACCCATGTCCGTTTACATCGATTGCCGGAACCTAGATTGATGTTGATTATTATTATTAATAGCTGCCTTATTAATCTACTGTAAATTTAATAAAAGGTAAACAAACAAATATAGAAAATATTTTAAGATTTATCTCATGGAAAGCGGGTAATACACTAGATATATAATAAAAACATATATGAACTGTGTTAAATACTTTGTCGCATATTTACTTATTTTTCATTGCACATAGATATGGCACAATATTAAAAGTCAGAAAAAGCAATACTCTATGAGTTAGCGCTCTGGTTTAGTAAAATAGCGATTAACATAAATGGAGTGTTGCTGTAAGAGCGCATCATGCGAGCGGATATGAATTAAATGTATAAAGACTATTATCAAATACAAAAATAAATTAAACAAATATTTATTAGTTTAAATAACCGACGATGGAAGACCAATATATAACTAGGGTATAATAGAACACCAATGTTACTGCTTTTCTGTAAAAAAAGGAAACGGAATATTTTTTGTAACAATACGGTTATAATATTAATATTAATAAATAAATATATCAAATATATATTTGACGTATTACCTAATGAAAAAAGAGATAATACATTAGAAATTATATATAGTTAAGAAAAATTATTCGTGATGTATAATACGCAGAATATTAAGTTGTTTACGACAGCAGCAATATGTTACACATGTTCTGACAGCCAGGTAAACGGTATTCCATGACTAAGCGCGTTGGTTGATGACGAAATAGCTATGGTTATACACGCGGAAATGTCCCAATTGACCACCCCAAGCTGTCGACTATACATTAACTTGTAACGCATGCTAAATGGCAGCGTTTCTATTCAATCTGGAGCACACAGCCTTTGGACAAGGCCGTCCGTGTGATGCAAATACAGTCGTTGGCTTGACGGGTTCATTGCTGAGTACAAACTTTCGAATTAATTTGACATGCAGCTTAGAGTCAATGGTTAAGCTAATATTGTAATAACAATTGAAGTATTAATACATTTAAAATATTTTTTAATACGTATAAGGAGTTAGCTCATATATTAGATACTGTTTAATAAGAACAAAACAGTCATCGGTATTATCTGAAATTAAAGAGTATGTCATGAATTTGGTATTCTTAATGTATGTATACACGCCTTTTTGTGGTGAGCAGAGTTCTTTTTTATGTCTAGAGTTTAGAGCAAGAGAATAAATGGGAAAACTAATGTCTTTCTAACAAGAGAACCGGTATCAAATATGTTTCTTTAATTTTATACGAAATCACAAGATTAATATATTAATCATAGTATTTTCTTCATATTCAGTTTACAAAAATGTAGTATGAAATAAAATGTACCCTTTCTCATCGCCAATGACGCGAATATTATCCCGAAGAAAACCACATCTTATCGATATATAAAAATTCAACATTCGTGGAGTATTATTATATTATGTAAAACGAAATCATTTTGAAAAATCTGACATTTTATGGGTATGTTTCTATACAAAATAATACGTATTACTTTAAAAACAGATTCACTGGTTTATATAACTGACATTTCGGTTACTAATATGTCACTGGTGTATAGTATACTAATAATTTACTTTTTTTTCAATAAATAAATAGAAACGATAATTATTTGCAACGTTCTTCTTTTATTTTGATAGTTAGAGGGATGGCAAAATAAAATGGAAGATAACGAGAGTTTGTTGGTTTTTACATCTGCAATTCGGGGAACATACATTCTGTATTTGTAAGCACACACGTATCAAAAACTGCAAGATTCATCCTGATTGTTTTCATAAATAAAACAAGCTGAATGTCTTTCTGACTCATGTTTTATCCGCTTAAACAGGGGCACCATCTGAGACGATTTTGAAAACAATTACTAATGTAAACATTATTATTGAAAATATCTTATTTTAAAACCGAACATAATTAAGATTTAAAAATGCGATGCTAGTTATAATTATAAGCTCCTGTATTAACGATGTTGGTTTTGGATTCGTTCTTGCCTGCCAGGGGGAGATAGTTTTTTTTACCTGCAGTATAAAATAGAGCATTTATGCTATTTATTAATAAATCACTGTAGACGCAATTTTAGAACATTAATATCAATACACCTCGTGATTAGAGAGAGAAAGAACTAAAACACGTGTTCATGTTTAGGTTTTCTTTTATGCATTATATTTTACGAGATGTCTTAAAGATCCAGACTCTTTATCACAAACATTAAACATTACCCTAGACTCTTGAAAATGCAATATGTTATTGCTATGTATTTTAGTACATGACTGTCCATTTTTTTATACTTTCAGGTTCAAATAAATAGTACATACTTATTTGGAATATACAATATTTTAGCCCATTTTCACAGCTGGTGAATGTAAAAAAAGAAATCTTAGAAGAATAGTATGCAATAAAATTATGTTTATAACTTGAAAAAATGGCACAGACACTTATGAAATGAGACAAATTGCTTGTGGGGGGTCTTGAATGAATCGAAGATCACGGTTTGCGTGGCAGAAACAAATAAATAAGCACGAAATCTTTAAGGAGTGATGAGAGGTAGAAGAGTTCTTACGTGCAAGATAAATGTCTAGGGACAGACGCATAACTTATATGAATGAATAAATGGAGTTAAGGAAAAAAGTTGAATTTATTGAACAGAAAAAAAACAAATGGATACATATATTTAAAAAAATAGTGTAAGAGAGAGAAAACGCACGTTACTAGTTTATTGTTCGTTTAATAATAAGGGAGTTTGAGAAAATATAATATATTTGTACTTTGGTCATAATATGATATAAGGAAATCTATATTTACCAGGTGTCCGTATATTTTGTGAGGTAGTTTGCAATAGGCTTAATCTAAAAAGTTCTTATATTCGGATTTATCCCAGGGAATAAGCAGCGTAAAAATAGTAGAAAGATGGCCCCAAAATGTGTTCCTTATCAGAGTTGATTTAGTAAGAAAAATTATGATGCTACTATCGTTTATTTATAATCATGATAAATGTCACGTTCTAGTCTTTCCAAAAATTGAACACCTTGAGTTTGAAACCTTCTAGAAACCTTCGGAAATAACGCTTTTCTGTTATATTTTCTATCTTTAATAGAATGCATTTTAAGTGTAAAGGTTTTACATGATTATATATTATATAAATATGTCAGAAATTTATACAATATAGTTTATATTATGATATATTATAATATTATTATATATTATTAATAATATTTGTTTATATTTATTTTATATTAATATAATGTTTCATATTATTATTCATGTGTGAAATGGTAATTTATGTATATTTCCAAAGAAACGCTGCCCTCTCAGGACACTACCGCCTTTAAAGTAACGGTTGTTTAATATATATGTCTAAACTTTTATTCTGCACATGATATACAAGGGTTCAGATAAAAGTCTAAAGTGTAAAAACATACACGAATCAGACATTTAGCTTAAATATCGAAACATACCTTTTTAGTACTTCTCAAAATAAAACTCCACATATAAAGAAAACATGCTTAAAATAAAATAAAAAAAAGTTTTAAAAAATGTGTTTGTAATTCTTCGTTTTTCTTTGTATTCCAGTGAATGGGAAACTTAAGTATCAGAGCATTTAATACGTATACATTTTTAATTTTGCCATTCTTAAGATTTTGTGTGTGGGCGGTTTTTATCAATATCGATGAATGTATTTGATAAATATACATTTGTTTGTTTGTTTTTTTTGTGTGTGTTTATATAATAATTTTCTCTTTCACAAAAAGTTATATGACGAATCATATAACTTTTTGGGAAAGAGAAAGTTATTTTCTAGACTGAGCATCAGCAATACTATCTTTTTGATTATAAAATTTTATTTTTGTATGTGTAGATGCCATTTTGTAAGTCTTTGATGTTTATTGATCATCTTTTGTACGAAAGTGAGTGTATTTTGATCATGTGGATTTGAACAGGATGTACACTTATAATATGATAAAAGATGGGACTTTTCTTACTTAGGATGGAGATACACATTACTTAGAAGGTTTATACACAAAGTTCATTATAACGAGGATGGACACAATGCTCCTATAATGGATGTTTCACATTAGCTTTAATTGCTGAAGAACACGACACAAAGACGCAGACGCAACCACGAAGACGCAGTTAAAAAATATGTGTTCTCTTATTACATTCGGCCGGTTGCAATGATGATTGCACCCAGGAATTCCAAAGTCGACCACATGATTAAAACTTTTGAACCTTCGCTTCCAAAAGTCCAATGTCAGCTTTGTCCACCGTCTCCAACTCTGTCTCCCCTCTGTCCAACTCTGTCTCCCGTCTGACCAATTCTTCTTCAACTCTAGCTTCTATATTGAGAATTCATTTCTGCCATGACGTCATGCGCATGTCCGAAACGTGCTGGACCTCGTGGAGAACTCACGTGGCCTAAACATATTTTGTTTGGCACGTTTCCAAACCACTTTAGCAGACAATGAATTTTCTTTAACCTATTTTTCGACCTAACTTATTTTTCAACATATTTAAATTTGCTGTTTGTCGTTCTTCTAACTGGCCTTATTTTAATTCAGTTTTCATGAAACCAATCGAATACTCAAATTCCTTTTTAAACAACATATCGAACCTATTTCATGTGAAAACTGAACAATGCGAATATTACATTTCTGACCCTATTCCTGAACCTTGTTTTACTTATCTAATGTTTTTTTTTTACTTACAAGAAAAGGAAGAACTTTCCTGTAACACTACCGATACCTCCTGGAATCAATTTGTAATCTAAATTTTTTAGAGAAGTCTGCAGTTAGAAAAGCTTAACCTCCAGTAAGAGTTGCTTTCTTAAAAACCTTTACTCCAGGATTCACTGTATGTGTATGAGATTTGTTATAGGGCTTGCTATTGTTTTAACAAAAGTATTCGATAAAACACTGCCATACGGAGCCATTTTGTTCTTTGTATTTTGTTGTTTTTTTTTGTTGTTGCGACATGATATTTTCTGATATGATTATTTGCGTGGTGACAGACAAAATTGAGATGTAGGTTAATATATTTTTGAACAAAACATTCGTAAAAATCTACAATATAACAGGTGCCATATATTCCTGCGAATAAGACGTCCTTTGAAGTTAAAAATCATCTTTAAACAACAGTTTTTATGAATCACTGTTCTGCCAGATCTAACATACCCAATCTTGTGTCTCGATACATATTCTATTATTATATGCAATCAGTTTTTTTTTTAATAGTTTACCATATAGGAGCCTATTCGTGACCAAACAAACGCACACATACACACACAGACATTCAGCTTTATACTATAAGATTATATATATATATATATACATATATATATTTATATATATATATATATATATATATATATATATATATATATACAACGCCTATATAATGTCCTTGCTCATTTGTAGTCATTTATACCTCAATAACAACTCTGAACTGAACATATATCTCCTGTATTTGGGAGAATGAATATATTAGGAAAAGCACATCTATTCTTCAATTTCCGAGATTAAATATCCGAATTGAAAGAGTTTTTTTTTAATAGTGTGCATTTTGAAGAATATACTTCGTATAACGCATCATTTAGTATTACTATCTTTTAATTGTGCATAAAAAATTACATGCAAATATTTCCAATTAAAACCCAACTTTTAATTATTTAAAAATACTTTTATTTCCTTCCATTAAAAATACAATTTTTCAAATATTTCTGATTAAATAGAGAATGCAGTAAAGAATCGAGACGAATAAAAAAGAAACCATATATGCTGAGGAAGTTTAAATATGTAAATATTTTTTTCTGCACTATTTAGATGACTTAAGATGTATTGTATACTAGCCAAAGCAGCTAAAACAAAAATTATAGAAATAAAAAACTTTATAATACTGAAGGTATTCGATCATGAATGTTATTTGAAATTATACTATAATACAATTATAAACAAGTAAAACATGCATGGTCCACTACGAGGCATAACAAATAACAAAGTTAAGTATTCCCCCCACTTAGCCCCAAATCTCACCCGGACACCTCAAATGCTTGTGAAAATGAACGCACGGGGCAGTTTTATACCTTGACATATGGAAATCTGATTTCTGCACAATACATAAAAAGAAATGACTAAGTCCATTATTCACCTCCCCCCATTTTGCCTCCAAAAGTCGCCAAGGCTTTAACACATTTAAATTTGACTTCAGCACCATACAAAACTGCTAAATAGACATACACAGAAAACTTTGGACAAATATGGTAAAATAGTCTCAATAATGGAGGGGTTTACTAGCCCTAAAAGAGCCCCTGGGGCATACTGAAGAATAATCGTGAAGTATGGACAAACAAAATTATATAGAAACCAGTCAGTTACAACTTTCAGAAAGAGTTTATAAAAATGCAAGGCATCAATTTTTTTAATACAAATGTGTCAATTTAAGCCATTTTAAAACGAAAGACACTCCGCGGGGGCACGAAATTTTTCTCGGAAAATCCGTTATGTTACTTTTTTACTCACACATGTTTAAAGTTTTAGCAAAGTTAAAAAAAATCCAAAGCCTAGTTATTGAGAAAAGTGCGTAGAGACGAATGGTCGAACAGACCAACGGACAAGGATCCACCCTTTTATCGAGGAATTAAACGATAGTATTTACTTGTTTGGTAACAAGAAAGTTTAAAAGTCAATGAATCAATAAATATTTAGATATGCCAAGGCTTGCATAGTTTTTAAAAACTCTAATCTGTGTGAGAAGGAAATTTCTGATTCCTAACAAAAAAAAAAACTTATGTAAAATGAAGGTGCATATACTCTAATAGTTTTTATTTTAAATATTCGAACATGAAACCATCGTAAATCTTACTCAGAGATAGAAAATAGTTTATAGTGATTCGGACCTCTTTTGCAAATATTTACGTTTTGTTTACGGTTCATAAATAAGTATTAAGACGAATTAAACAAAGCCACATTTGATAGTCATAAATCAATTCTATTTTGTGAGACGGGGCATTTAACATCAACAACTTTAATAAAAGAAAGACAAAATGATCAAGTCAGCGCAGTGACATTAAATCATCATAAATCTTATTCAGAAATTGAAAGTAGTTTATAATGATTCAGAACCCTTTAGAAATATTTAAATTTTGTTGACGGTTTAGGCGAATAACACAAATAATTTTTTTTTTCATTTGAAAAAATATAAAAGTTAAAATTATATTTAAAATGTTTAACCTGTTTTATGGTATTCTGTTGTTAATATTATAAGATGCAGGTATGTATCTTTTTAGAAAAAAAGCAAACGTTGTACAGGAATACTGGAGTATAATAAATATTAATTAATTAAGAAAACAACAACTTGGCGTTATTTTGTGCAATAACCGTCGATACTTTTATCTATATTTCCATTTACAGAGAATAAAATATGTTTGACTGAGGAATTATTTTGTTTTATGAACAAAATGGCATTTATTTTGCATGATCAATATTATAATTCCGTGACAATAATTATCTACTAAGATATTTTCAAAACTTCTCATCTGATTAATTAAATTCATGGTGACGCCTATAACCGAAAAGTTGATGTAGATGGTTTGCATTCAAACACCTAACATAAATAGTATAGTTGACTTGCGTGTTCTCTCTATCTTTCCCTCTCCCCCCCTCTCTCTCTCAACTTCAGGAGACAGAACCAGTTGCGCATACAACGAACATTAAGAACAAGCCCATATAAGAAAGTATATAATATTGAATGTAAAAAGAGATGAACATGTGCAAGAAATTAGGCATAGGTTATTTACGAACAGAAATGAAACAATCGCAGCTGCGTCCCTATATACTTCAAGTTTTGTTAACACAATGCAAAATCTAGTCTCAGATTTACTACCAGTACTATTATTTATAGTAATAATATTATTAGTATAGTAGTTATTAGTACCATCATAAACGTATCAACATATGCATATTTATCATTGTTATGATCATCAGAACTTTTATAATCGTAATTAGCATTACATATATAGGGGAACGATACAGTTTCGGGCCTAAAGAAAATAACACAACTAATTTATTTTCCAACTTTAATCAACAAAATTAATTCAGGACACTTGATTATGTAGTATAGCTGACATCTATTTAATTTTGCCGCTTTCAGTCCAAATCACAACCTCGAGACTGATCTGGAACCAGGAGCATATCTTTTCTACAAGCGCCGGCGGGAGTTTGGCGAAGACTAAACGGATAGAAGCGACCAGGCTGGCTTTTGTGTAGTTGGATATCAAGTTGCTGATGTTCTGGACGTATAACCAAACGAAGTAGTGGAGCAGTTCAGATCAGAGGATATGTGTCATTCAAAGAAGTGTACAATCGTAGTACTCTTTCTGGAGCCAATCATGGGCTTCTTTAGACTTGAGGCCGGCGCTGAGTACTTTTGTCACAACCAAGGTCTTCAGCGGCCACCTGATTGCACCGGGACATCACTAGATTTTCAAGCGCATCCAGGTACAATTTGGTGTTGACTTTCTAGCCAACTTTGAAACTATGAGGTGCCATGATTTGGCTCTCACACGAAATATAACCAGAGACCATACCGGTGGCCGGAAACTTCATTGAGATGTGTTCTGAAGCGTTGAGCCGTTCGGATTTGCATTTTGAATGTGCTACAATGGTTCTGTTGTCATAACTTGGGTTGGTAGATGTAGCGACGCATCGTTGAACTTTGTGTAACTTTCAGTCATGATAGACGACTTTCATCGCTCTTGTGATATGTACACAAGTGACAAACTAAAAGATTATCTGCAAAAATGAACGTGTTTAGCAAACGGTAATAAAACCATGTCGTCTTTTCATAATGCGGCAATTTTATCGATTCGTCCTGTAATGCATTTTATTTTAAAATATATATATATATATATATATATATATATATATTTATATATATATATATATATATATTACAAGATCTATTGTAAGTCAATTGGTATTGGTCCTGGTATGGCTTTTCTATTGTAGATACTATCCTCTATTGTTAAATCGTAACGCTTACATTGTTCAGTGATAGCTGATTTCTAGAACAAGCATGAACAAACAGGAAAAACCTTTTTACGTTTGGTAACACAATCTGAGAATTCGAAAGTTATTGCCCTCTGTATATTTTGTTTATAGATGTATTTTTAATGTTTTCATAATGTATATTATTTTTTTATTAATGTATGAACCTAGCGGTGCTATTAGTGCATATTATTTGTGATATCTTTTATTTTATTTTGTAGAAGGTTTTCGATTGTTTAAGTGAAATTTAAAAAATGTTAGATAAAAAAATATTTTACACTTTTATTTAAAAAGGTTTTTTATATTTAATGTTTTTTGTAGTAATTTTTTTCTATAGATTGTTACCCTACAGCAAACGGTGTATAATTAATATTAGACTATTCGAAAATATTGGTCTCAAATAAAGTTACATTTTTATAAGAGATCTTTGTTGTGTCTCGGGAATTGTCCGTCTTCTATAATAAAAGTGAAATAGAATAATGTGTTTAACGGACTGATTCAAATTATTGTAATTAACAACAACTCGGCGATTTTCATAGCAAATTAGCAAATAGCATTACTCTTAGCTTAATAATAGCATCATCGATAAAAGTAAATCCCGAAGCAGCACAACCAGGAGGTAACGATAATCTAGAATGCAGCTCAACAATAATTACTATTCAATCAAGAATAATACGTAAACTAGATGGTGTTCAAAAAGTCTTAGACACATTTCAAGTCCTTATATCTGCTTAACTTTGAATGAGAAACAAAGATTAGTGTTATTTTAAACCTAAATACATAAAGTTTTCTGTGGAGCTATTCCTTCTAAATTACTTTCCAGAACCAGCAATGCCGTTAACTCAACTAGAAAGGCGTTTTATGTGCTTGAATTTCCAAACACCGAATTATACCCTGGCCTTCCAGATATCCAGATCCTACACCCTGCAATTCGCGGGGGGGTGAAATGATTGGTATATGTGCCTCATATTCCAAGAGACGTGGATGAGCTTAATACCCGTTTTACAGAAGTTGTTGAAACCATTAAAAAAGCAATGCAATGAGACGTTTGGAAATCGTTTCTACTATCGGCTTGATGTGTGTCGTAAGAACAATCGAGCTAACTTGAACCTCTTTAAACATTTCATGTAAAAAAATATATTCTAAGCTTTCTGAATATATCAGAGGATTTTTTATCTGTAATACTCGTCGAGATATTCAATGCCAGCAAAAGTAAAATGTACCTTCTGAGCACCCTGTATTTCTTTAATAAACATATATGAAGTATAAATGAATTGCACTCTCTACAAGATCTGTGCTAAAATTTCCAGACTTGTCACGTAGGTTTTCTTTATTACTGCATATCATATTCAATACAAAAAACTAAGCAGACAAAAAAGGCGCGAGAGAGCGAGAGAATATTTCATACAGCATTCAATAATTGCACACTTGTACACTTTGACCTTTTATCTTTCTCTCCCTTGCATCATTTTTCTATTAGTCTCCAAAACAGCAAAGTGAGAGTAACATATTATATATATATATATATATTGTTCAGTCAGCATATTAATCATGAAGAAATCCTATTTGAAATGTTATTATAAGGAAGTATGTACTATAAATGATACGTGTAAAGACGACTGTAAAGTAGCTAATGCATAAAGAATGATATGTGCTGCATAAAGAATAATCTGAAGGTGTACAGATCAACTCCAAACTGAAACTGTGTTTTAGCGATTTTACTCTACGTAGATGTGTTTGTTTATTTAATGAGTACATAAATTATTATACTTACTCTAGATCGTGGAGTTTAATATATATATATATATATATATATATATATATTATCATTATATTTTGGCTTTATATGTGTAGTTTACACAAATCACATCTAAATATACATATAAGTGCTTCAACGGTTATTTATTAATCAGGGATTTTATAAAACGTTTATAGTAGTTTGTAGGCTGTTATAATATCGTTTTTATTGCTAATAACTTTTACTCATATAAACGATCTGACATATTGATATATTAAATTTTAAAAGTGTTATTATTTTATTAGACGATAATTTGAATAATTGATAAATTTATTTTTAACCCATTTTGGTTTCACATATATCCTTATAGAAGATCTCTGATCCGTTCAATTAAAGCTGTCGGACATCCTTTTATATAACTAACATCCCACTATCACCTTTGACCGATTTATTTGCATAATGTCTGTACGTTCAATGTCAACACAAACATAAACTTCAGCGATGACATTGTTTCGTCATTACCCTTCTTTTCTAAGTTGTCTTAACCCGTCCCATTAAAAGCCTTAAGGATATAAACAAATTGTATAGCTTTCTATATATGTGTCTCTTTTTCTCTTCATTCAATTGGACGAACGGAAAACATTCCTGGATTATTTTTTAAAGAATCAGATTGTTTATTTTATTAATTTTAAAGTCTGTGACAAGGTTTAATCCAAAAGCAGAATTCAGAACTGGGTGGAGCACTTCCAGAAGTATGGGACCGTGGATAACTTCAACGCTGCCAGAGAGACCGCCCAAGCCACTCGGCACGTCCCAAGAAGCGAACAGCTGAGCTGGTCGAGAGAGTAAGAGAGTCTCTCCAGCAGAGTCCGAAACGCTCTGTGCGTAAGCGAAGTCAGTCCCTCGGCATGTTTTGTGAGACTTGCAGGAGAGTGCTGGTGAAGGATATCAGTCCCCCCCCCGATGTTTTCTGCTGTAGAACAGAAAAAAAGGCCGAAGACCATAGTGTTTTGAGGTGATGTTTTGTAATATAATAAAGTAGTTATTACCAAAGTTTCATTTAATTCGGAAAAAAAACATCGAGAAAAGGGGCCTAATTAGATTTGGGGCCCGTTTTTTGGGGTCACGCTGTAAACCATTATTTCATTATTATACATGCATATATATTTTTATCTAAGTATCTTTTCACTTGTATCTTTATTTTAAATACGATGTTAAAAGGTCAGATTTGAATATTCTACCTATCTCCGCTTTTACCAAAGTTTTATTTTAAACGTTTGGATTGTAATTAACACTAGGCAACGTCTTTCAGTGGATACTTTCTTAAGAGATTTCCCTACCAAAATATGAAGATTCAATAAATATATGATAATTCATTGATAAAGAATCATTAATAATTTCCCAGGGTTCTATATCGAAAAGAATTGGAATGTACAGCAACGTTGAGTTTTTCACCCAATTTATAATCTAACAACATTATCGCAATTTATTCAAAAATTCCCAGTTTCCTTTCAACCCTTATTTTCTTTATCGGCCTTTAAACGAGTTTACATTTAATATCTTTTTAATGTATGTGCTTAAAAAAAGTAATTTCCAACCAGATTTTATTTTTTGCAATTGACTTAAAATCTTAAAAGGTTAAGGAAATTAATTAGCATTGCACTCTTAGTCCATACAATAAATATTTGTTTTGGAAAATGTATATTCATTAATAAAATCTAAATCTAAAAACTATACATTCTTACGCACAAACGCACACACACATACATCCACACATAATAATATATATTACACCCACGTACATACACACATAATAATATATACATGCACACATAATAATATCTATTACACATACGTGCACATACATGCACCCTCATATATATATATATATATATATATATATATATATATGTGTATATATATATATATGTGTGTATATATATATATTTACCAGTGGTGAAAAAACCGGACTAGAGTGCTCAATGTGTAGCCAGAGCAGTATATAGGAAATTTATTATTGCGCGTCCATCTATGAATTCTGAGGATGCTAGTTGGATACTTCCTCTTCTTTTTGAGGATCTTCCTCTAGCTGAAACAATATGTAAACTCAATCTGGACTCACAATAATAAATCTTATATATATATATATATATATATATATATATATATATATATATATGTATATATATGTATATATATGTGTGTGTGTGTGTGGGTGGGTGGGTGTGTGCACGTGTGTACGCCTGTGTAATATATATTATTAGAATCTTTATACGTTACATATAATGTTTTTGAATTTTCTGTGTAATCGTGTAATTATTAAATATAATGATTTTTCTCCTGAACGCAACACCAATCGTAATATTAAATACTAGTATTTCTCTGTGATATATACATATGGCATATTATTTATATGTTTACTAACAGGTTTCTTTATTATTTACAGATTTATCGCTGTATGTAGTTTAATTTTACTGTATTTTTATTGAGGATTTTATTGAGAATAAAATAATAATGTTGCTTTTTTGAGATTAAGGGTTTTTCCTAGGTAAGTTTTGACATATAAATCGAAAGGGTTCTGAACCATATCTTTTCTCTTCTTTTAATTTTTGATGTTTCAGCATTGGATTAGGCTGGATATATTCTAGTTTCACATTTTCGTAACCAATATTTGTTTAGTGTATTAGATTATACATATTGTGAGTGTTAAAATATGTCAACTAGAGGAATCATTGCTTATTTTTTACTGAAGGAATTTGGGAGGTGTCCCCCAATGGATTTGGAATGGTTGGTGTGTGGCTTTACGTACATTGAGTCGCGATTAATTTTTTGGAAGATGCATATATTGTTTTTTTTTAATCTAGCATTACATCTCAAATTAAGGTTTTATATTTAATACTCTTCTGTTTGTAAATTGTTTCTTACAGTATTAAGAATTATTTTTCTCATTTTTGTACAATTGTTGCCATTTGAGTTGGCTATGATGCTAATCTCTTCGTATCTGTACTTATTTATATATAGTTACTAAATAAAAGGGAAAACAAGTACTTTAGACATCCGGTGGAAATCGGTATCTGCTGTTATCGCCTGCGAATATATAAATTAAAGTTCAATATATGTACATATATATGTATGCATATATATATATATATATGTGTGTATATGTGTGTATATGTATACATGGGTGTGTGTAAATAAGTTAAAGGTTAACATAAATATTATCTAGTGAAATTCTTAAAAAATTATAAATATATTTATACACAATAACAGTAATCATACACCCCCTTAGATTATAACGAAAGTATATACTTTAATTTAAAAGAAATTGTCGTAAGGGTGTATAAATGAATGTAATTTTTTCACATTTAATAAAATGTTTAACGAGTTTCCTTAATGGATACATATATTTATGTCATATAAGAAGATCAGCCCTTACTCAAATTCAATTAAAATCCATCTTGATTGTAAAAAAAAAAATAAAGTGAAATAGCAACCAGATCTTACTTAAATGAAATTGGCAGGCACGTTGCTTTTTCCAGCATCTCCATATACCTTTCCGTAATCCATTTCCTATCACTTTGTATTTAGATCTCTTTTCTTTTTTTCTCTGGCCTTCTATCACTAACTAGCGACACACACCCTCTTCCCATCTAAATTTTAATCTTTTGTCCCTTACATTTTCTCTCTAACACTCTTTCCTTCACTCGCTTTTAATTCTATGTGTACTTCCAACTGCCAAATTTTGTAAACCCCTTTACTTCCGTCCTTAAGTGAAGGCACTCGTTAAATAAACTTTCTATCATTAAAAGATGCTACACCTTAAACATGAAAACCTATTATTTATTAAACATTTTTAGATTTTCACATTAGAGATAGAGAGAGTAGCAACAAGCCAGGCATTACCTGGTCGTACAATACGCTTAAACATGACATTTTAGGTCATGCAGATTCCGTATTTATTACTGTAGAATCCATCTTCTATTGAATATTCTTCACTCTGAGGAATCTTTTGCTCCCGGAACTAATTCGGAAATTATTAAATACAATAATGATAATATCGCTCATCAAATTCGGTCTCTGTAGGTTTACAATGTCACGTCAGTTGATATGTGGGCTTGGAATAATCTTTTTTCTCTTATAGATAAAATGCAAAAAAATCAACAGGGGAATATATTAGGTTATACTGGGAAAATTACATTGATGTAACTAAAAATATTCCCTTGCAAAAATTCGTTTTATCTATGAGCGAAAAGTGACTATTTTTAAGGGTTGGTCGTATGTTCGATATTATCTGATAAATTTCCGTAAAAACACATGTAAGAACACTACAAGAAATATAAATTATTCTTGTGTGAAATTCGCGAATGATAGGCTCATTTGTTTCGGAACCAAAAAAAGAAGAAACTTATTATTATTTTCTCACTAATCGCACTCAAACAAGCCATCATCAAAGATTGCTATTTTAGAACAATATGCGGCGTCGCCTGGTGTCTTGGTTACAAAAACTCCCCCCAGATTTCAAGTACTCTCAACCTATTTCGACAACCTTGTAAACGAATTTGCGTTGTCTCAACAACCGCCTACTATTAATTTCTCGTTGGCAGCGAACATTGGTTTTCACTAGGATTTGAATTGCAATAAGTCTCCTTTAGATTCCAGCTTTCTTTGGAAGCAGTCAGCGGAGGCCTATTATTATTATTATTATTATTATTAGTAGTAGTAGTAGTAGTAGTAGTAGTAGGATTATTGGATTGCAAGGAGTTTTCACACAGATGATCAAAGACCTCTCTTTGCTTACAAACTGTGGTGTTCCCTAGAATCTTAATAACAACAGCTCTCCTCAGATTTCCAGTTTTCTCCACCTTTTTCTATAACAGTTGAAAATTAATTTTCGATATCGTAACGGCCGCTTACCGTTGGTTTCTTGATGGCCGCGGCCATTGATCTCCACTTGACTATCCACTAACCTCCACAAGTTTACTTCACACTCATGTAGTGGTCTAGTTAGCGCTCTGTCATCGGTCTTTTCTTTCTTCATGGATACTTCTCGACTATTTGGCATCACTTTTTGCTGAATTTATTTATGGTCCATCCTTTCGTCTCTTTTTTTTTTTTTACAGATTCTGCATTGGATGTTTTCTTTTCAGTTTTTTTTTTGTTTTTTGTAGATCTGTGCTTTGATGTCGTTAGTTATTACCGAGGTATTCTGGGCTGGATTGACGTGATGGGCAGATACGAAAGGATAAGCGGGTAGAGAACGTGTTGATATGCAGCTTCAATGTTCTTGATCCTTCTTGTTTTACCTCTGCAGCTGTTTCTCTAGCCAGCGCATGTGGCGCAGGTGTATTTTGTCGCCGCAATCACGGGTTTTCCTTAATATTTCAGTTGTTTTTATTATTGTTATTCATTGTACCTTTCCAGTAATTTATTTGCTTCCAAATTCTCCCATGCGTTTTTCAAGCTTTTTGGAATTGCTCTCAATGCTCCTAATACTATAGGTATTATATTAATGTTCTTCATTTCTTCTTGTATATTTGCTCCTTCTTCTTTTCTTTTATATTCTCCCTGTAGTTACATGGAAAGCAAAATCTACGATTTGACAGGACTTTTCTTTTTGTTAATTATTACATCCGGTCTCCTTGCTTGGATAGCTTTAACTGTTTGTATGTCCATATCTTATAGGATTACGTGATACTCGATTTCAAGTAATTTTACTGGCGTATGCTTGTACTATTTGTCGAGAAGCAATGCACTGCCCACTCCAATATGTTGTGACTGTTCTTGTTTTCTTTTTTGGCCACTTTGCTTATTTGTTTACTATATGATTCATAGTTTCCTCTCTTTTTCCAGACTCTGCATTTGTGGTTTTTGGGTGGATCTTTGCTTTGATGTGGTTAGTTTTTTAACTAGGTTGCAGTTATTAGGATTCAGTTTCTCGATAGGTGTGTCCTTGTCCCTGTCCAAGTGTTTTCGTTATCCTCATTTTTTGAGCATGCGAATTACACTACATCCAGCAGACTATCGTCAAAATCAGTCTTCAGATAAATCTATTGCCCTCCGACGTTCTCTTTCAGCCAATCCCGGGACAGGTTTCAGATGTGAGAACTTTCTCCGTCCTGCTGGAACAATAACCTGCTCATGAGCGACGGGTAGATGGTCTGGAGCTCACTCTTGAAGGTTTTGAGGACCTCCACATACCGCTGCTTGGCGAGTGTCACTGCTGCGCCAGATTCTTCGATGAATATTGACCCGATGATGCCTCTGGGCAAGATTCCAGCCCACAACAAATAATTACACACATATAGTTCGTAGTAATATAATTAACTAAAAACTATGATAGTTCTGCGACAGTTTAATCAAGAACATATCTATATCTGGAACATCTCCCTTTCCCTCTCTCTCTCGTCCCCCCTCTCTCTCTCTCTATATATATATATATATATATATATATATATACATATATATATATATATATATATATATATATATAGACAGAGAGAGAGAGAGAGAGAGAGAGAGAAAATATTGACTAGTTAAAGAGAAAAATAAGACATAATCACATTTTATATATAAAATATTCGAAGGCGTACGCATGTGTAAAATTATATGAGAAAAATCAAAACACTATTTAGACATAATTCCAAGAGATAATTGAAATGTTATGGAAACAGAATTCTGTGATAAGTTTGTTCTATTTTAATTTATGTTAACGCATATAGTAATTACATTTTTATTTTGTTTTCGTAGTCATCATGGATAAACTGTATATTTTTACATCTTATTTTTCGGCTATTGCCACGAATATATATTTTATTAGCTTTAGATTATATTTTCCAGGTTTTACACTCGTTCTATTTTTTCTTTCGATATCAATATGTGTCATTTGGTGCTACGCATGCAATTATTCTATATGGTCTGGGAACGAATCTGGCATATATATTTCAGATTTTTGAAGTGAGATGATACTTCTTGCTTTAGTTTATATATGTTCTCGTAAAGTTTGCAATTTCCAAATGGCAGTTATCTAATTAATATAATGAACCTTTTTTGTAAGTGTGATTATTATTAGTTTCATTTTCATGATGTTTTTGTTTGTGTAGTATAAATAATTCGGACTGATTTCATACTGTATGCTAGTTTTATTAGCTGTCGAGTAATGTAACCTAAATCCTCTTTTATATACATCTTCTACACCGGAATAATTTAAGAGCAGGCACGGAAACACATATTACACACTTATTATAGATTTAAAACCCATCTTCGTTTGCGGTGTTTCAATTTATAGTTTATAATAATTTGATTTTACTGTCACAAGTAGACAAAAATATAGAGTTCCACAGGAAATTCTTTGACAGAACTTAACTTTTTCTTTACGTTTTTGGGTATAAATATATATATATATATATATATATATATATATATATATATATATATATATATACTAGCAATTCTGCCCGGGTTTGCGCAGAACTTATGATTATATGTATATATTAAAAAGTGTCAATATGTAAAACAATGCCTTTCTGTATAATAGTCTTCCTTATCTACCATAGAGAAAAGACAGACATATATTTTCACTTTATATATATATATGTATATATATATATATATATATATATATATATATGTAGATTGGCTGCAATATATAATAATCATTTAAAACGTATAAAAAAGACTCACGCGCCATCACAGAGAATCGAAACCAAAACTTTCAGCTCACGAGTTATTTTGCCTTTTCCGTCAATGACTGGGCTATGGAAACATGTTTACTGCAAGGCTAAATTTAAAACATGGCCTAATAGATAATATTTATGCATTTGTAATGCCGGCGTTCGATCTTCACCTGATGAATTTCATTTTTTTTTAATTTTCGCACTTTTTCACCGATTTTTCGGGCTAAAACTATATAACAAATATAAAGTTTTGCATGGATTCAAATATTTTATGTGTGAAGCTTTCTGTCTGTAGAGCAAAAGCTGTAGGAGAAGTTATGTATGCAAAATTTGTTGAACAAAATATATACGTATACATAAATATATAGGGAAACAATTTTGTTTTTACTATACACTTTAAATCAAAGTAAAAATCATGTATAATATCTGCATGAATATAATTATGCGAAATAGTTAACTAAAGATGAGTATCCCATGAGAAAACGAAAAAAATAGTAGGGAATTAATTCAAATCAAAGATTAAAAGAATATAAAAATTAGCTAGATATGTTGCTAGTGAATGCAATTTTACAACCCAGATATATAAGAAAATTGTATTTTTCTTTTTAAATAAATAGAAAAGAGGGTTGTTAAGATGAATACCAATACACACAAAAGAAAAACACATTCATAGGAGTATATATATATACATATATATATATATATATGTATATATATATATACAAGTATGTGTGTCCGGCTTTTCCTGGTTGTTTGGAAGTGTGTTGAGCAAAAAAAAAGTGGTAGTAGAAAGGCAGGTTCGAAACTGTACCAGGAAGGAGGAAAAGAACGCGAACAGTATATATATATATATATATATATATATATATATATATATATATATGTATATATATATAAAGATAGATAGATAGATAGATAGATAAAAAATGAATAAACTTGTTTCGTTAAATAAATGAAACAAATGTCTCCTAAAAATTAACACTTGAATAGCAAATGTGTTGCTACTATTCTAAACATTCATTTAACAACTTATTAAACAACACTCACTGTAAAACTTCAATTTTACCTTAAGATAGTATGAATACGTGTCATGATACCTTCTTTTCAACTGTAGCGTTAAGGAAGTCTTCATTTTTGCAAACCCATTTACTCATATGCAATGTGGGTTATTTTTATATGAAAAGGCGCATAATTAATAGAAATCATTATGCAACTAAAATAAAGGAAACACCAGATTTTGAAACGCAAAAAAACGTCCGGTAGGAAACAAGTAAAGAGAAAATTTACATTCATATTCGCTATACATATTAGAACGTAATGGCAATTTAATATGTGTTCTAATTAAATTAAATAACTGACAATTTGTAATATATATTTTTTTCTTAAAAATCAATGAAACACGGCCCTCTTGAGAAAAACTTACAGTCTAATTATATAAAGGATTTTATTACCAGGTTTACTGAGGGAGAAAATTTCAAGTGTTGAAATTGATTAGCAAATATTCCCTACCTTTCCCTAGCTATATACTAAACAAAACTTGCAGTAAAAATATCGATAATCTAAAATACTATCAACATCGTAGCACGATACAGACTCTAAACATTGCATGAATGAGTGTACGCTCTTTCTGATGAATGACATGTATATTCTGACAGACATAAATGAGGCATAAGAAGTGTAGGATATTTTTGTTACATATGCAACACCACTAACCAAGACCAAGAGGTCAATCAAGGATAAGGTTTAAAGAGTGTACATTAAAATGGGGGCATATAGTAAATCGTTAGTAATGCAAATTTGGTAAATTTGTTAACTTATATGGAACGGCTAATCAAAAACTCGTTTACGTTAGACTTGAAGGCAACCGTATTATAATGAGCTTGAAAGCAGGAAAACGGAAGACAATTCCATAGGCGTGCAGTTCTAAGAAATAAGCTTTGCTCATGGAATCTACCTTAAGGTATAGACACAAGTAAAGAGTGAGGGACATTAGTAATAATGTTTTCTGTTAGACGAGTGTTTCTTGTGAGAGTGTAGAGAGGAGAGGCCATAGACTTGAGTTCAGCCGAGCACTTGCCATAAAAATAATGATAAATCAGAGACAAACTCGCAACACCTATTGTGTATTCTGTTAGAAAGAGGCTGCAGGGAAGAGAAAAAGGAATTCCCTGCGAAGCTACGAAGTCTACTTTGAACTATATCAAAGCAGGATATGTCTTTTCTAGCAGCTTCTCCCCAAATGTGGAAACAGTCCTGCATCTTTGGACGTACCTGGCTCTTATATAGATAGAGAATTGCATCAGCAGCGAGATATGACCGGATCAATAGAAGGATCCCACTATTTTTCCAGCAGCCTTGGCAACGGATTTCATGTATGCGTTCCATTTTAGATCAGGAGTAATGGTCAGCCCAGAAGCTTGTCAAAACATGAGACCTCCCCAAGACGAGAGCCATTCATTTCAATTGATGCCAGATGGGGATCAGCGCGTTGATGATGTAAAATAAAAGTTTGGTTTTAGATGCATTAAAAGTAACACTCCACTTCTTTCCCTATTGTACCACTTGCTCATGATAAGAGGAGAGAGAATCAGATATAACTTGGTCTTTTACGGTTTTAGATGTGCTACCATAGATAAAATTGTCAGCAGCATAAATGTCTACGAATGATGTAAGGATGTGATTTGGAAGATCATTAATGTAGATAAGGAAGATAGTTGGACCCAGAATGGACTCCTGAGGGACTCCAGCGTAAATACTGAGAGCTTCTGATTTCTGCCCATCAACCTCTACTCTTATGGACCTGTCCGAAAGAAATGATTTAATAATTTAGAAGACATTTCCAGTTAAAACGTAGCTAATGATCTTGTGAAGTAAACCTTTGTGTCATACTCTATTAAAGGCATATTATATGTCAAGAGCAATTGGCCTAGAAAAGTTGCATCCGCCGAGATATTCGGCAATCATATGAGATATAACTGTAAGCACATCTGCTGTAGATCTAGCAGAACGGAAACCATATTGCGTGTCACTAAGAAGGCTATTTTTGCTGAGATGCTTGATTACTTCTCTATTTAACACTGATTCCAGCAACTTACTCAAGACGCACAGGAGACTTTTTAGCCTGTACTGAAACGGAGATGAACGATCGCCTGAATTCTTAAACACAGCGCATACTGATGAGATTTTCCAGGGTGATGGGAAGCAATTCTCCTTAAGACAACGTTAAAACAGTTTTGTAAGGATGGGCGCTAGCTCGAGTTGAAGACTTTTGAATGCTATAACTGGAATACCGTAAGGGCCGGTTGCTTTACTGGAATCAAGGTTTTTGATTAGCTTGGCGACATCACCTACATATATTTGTATATCACATAGCGTGTTTTCTGATACAGCAGGAAATATTGGAGATTGGCTGCACTGGTTGCAAAGGGAAGAATTAGCTGCAAAGTCCTTGCCAAAGTGGTAGGACCCAAGCTGCTGCTCAGCTTCTTTGGACTTGACGAACTGAACATACAAATCTCTTGCGTTCTTTATTAATATTTTACACTGATTGCTGGCAGTCCAGAATAGGATTTAGTTTAAATACATCTATGACGTTGGAAGCAATGGATGATGATTTCTGTGCGAAATGGCAGCAGCACATTCTGAATAGAACCACGGCTAGCTGTTTAGTTTTAGCTGAAATTTTTTCGAGAGTATGCAACGGTATATACCAACAATTAACCATTCCGTCAGGTCTGATACTATAGAGGAGCATCATTTTTTAAAAATGGAACGCAGAGTTACATTTGATATAAATTTACGGAAGCTATCCAGTCACCCATAGAGTATCGATATATTGTACGATAGAGGGGTACATCTGAGGACTTACTACATTTCATGAGTATCTGAACTGATACAACAGAGTGGTCAAAAGATTCAAGTGCAGACAGAATGGAAGCTGAACACAGTGCAAGACAAGTTAATGTTGGTTGTTGCATTATGTGGGTGAAATCACCAATACGATTTTTTTAGGATTTATCGTCCTAGAAAAAAGGAACTCCTATTCTGTTTATAGTTTTAATGTCTATATTCTAAATTCGTAATGGCGGTGTATTCCAGTATTCTGTAGTACAAAGGATGGCAGACGAGCGGTCTGTTAAACCGTTATGCATGGGCCTGCATTAAGAACGTAAACTTAGCTTCATTCTCCTATCGTTTATCGGAGTAAATTGAGTCAATCAAATTTATAGAATTACGTTTTGTGAAGTGTGATTATAACTCGTTTTATTTTCAATATGTTTTTTGTGTAGTATTATTTATTCGGACTAGTTTCACTCTGGGTGAAAGTTTTATAGCCTGTCGATCGATGTAATCCTAAATATTTTGATACATCTACCACACCGCAACATCATAACGGCAGAAACGGAACACGTACAAAATAGGAAATGTTACACCTTGTTAAATCTATATACTATTCTCATATCGATCAGTTAGCAGCGACTAAATAAAAATGTAAACTCCTATGCCATACTAACATATCATTGTCCGTAGAAAAGATCAAACCTCATAACTTCATAGCCAGAAAATGAGTTTGACTGTTAAAGATATAAAATCCTCCTTCGTGTGCGGCTTTTTTATGCTTATGAATTCAATAAATACTAAAGCATCAGCTGCGCATACAGTTAATATCAGAAGATAACTGTAGTTTTTAAGTGTGTAAAATCCATAGGCAATATCATACTGAAATGAGATAGGCAATTAAAATCAGGACTAAACAATATAACCACAAGACATCGACAAAAGGCTTTCCTTTTCTTGTGCTTTAAGTGAAATCTCAGTTCATTTCATTGAAGTTTTTTTTTTTTAGAAAAAGGTTAACACAGTATACAAGGAATATATTTAAACTTTTTGATAAAGCTATTATAATGAACTTATATTTTTATAAATTATTAAAGCAAACACTAAGGTATACATTTAGATGCTCATCACTATAGGAAGTTTAAGTACGGATTCCGATAAGTTGATGCCAAAGAAAAATCTATACATCTATAAAAGTGTAAATTTCTGTGTGTGTATCTGTGTACATTTCCCTTCCAAATAATTCTGCCAATCTTCGATCTACGGACTCGAGATATGACATAAGATGTATTGAGATTTGGGAAAATCTTATTAATTGATTTTCGACTAGAAAGTTGGCTGTCAAGGATCCAAAATTCTAGTGTTTGACCTTTGAAAACTCTACCAAATTCCCCCGCCAATTTGGGGTCTAAACAGTTGAAATTTTAGATGTAGGTTAATTGGATCAACTTTTTGATTTGATTTGAGCCGAAAAATTAATATTAAGTGCTCAAAATTGGGGCGAAAGTTTAAGAACAACCCCATTGACTCCGGCGGCCTTTACCAAATTATTCAGTCAATTTCTGGTCTAACCATTTGAAATTTTGCATAAAGTGTATTCAGAGATGGGGCAAGCTTTTTAACCGGTTTGGGTCGAAAATTTGAGCTGCCAAGAGGTTAAAGTTCAAAAGAGTTGATCTTTGCGGTCTCTAGCAAACTATTCGGACAATTAGGGGTCTAAAAATGTAACATTTACGCATAGACGGTATTTAGAAATGCGGCAAGCATTTTAATCCGTTTTGGTGCGATATTTGGCTGCCAAAATGTCAAAGTTGAAAGAGTTTACTTTTGCAGATTCTACCTAATTCCTCTTCCGATTTGGGTCTAAAACTAGGAATTTTAGATGTAGATAACTTGGACATGGATAAAGCTTTTTATTTTGAATGAGACCAAATTAATAAATTTTAAGGTGTCAAAATTGGGGCCGAAGTAAAAATATTGATTCCTGAGATCTCTACGATATTTCTCAGACAAATTTTAGTCTAAACAGTTTTAATCTTACATGACGTGTTTCACACGTAGGGCAAATTATGAACAGTACATAGGGCCCGAGCAAAGCCGGGTTGAACTGCTAGTCTATTTAAATGGTTTACACAAAGTTTTTGAAATGTTTTTTTTTTTAATTTCGTGATTTCAATTTTTTTATTCTACACTCTAATAAATTATTATGAGAAAAAACTTGTCTTGGTCCAGTGTATTGGAGCTTCAATTAAAAGTGTTACAAAATGTATTTATATATACAATTTAAGTAACAACCATTTTTGAAGATCTTTTCATTCTACTGACTGTCTGTCCTAATTTTCTTTTACTTTAGTGATAGATGAGAAGCCACACACCAAAAAACGGGAAAATAATATAAAAAAACACTAGTAGTTTAATGACTATTTGATATAGTTACTGGATGTTTCCCAAGTGTAGAAATTGTTTTTCTTAAATACTTTGCAAGAAAATATGTACTATTGCTATTACTGATTATTGTGGCAGTAGTTTTCATAATGTAGTAATTACATTACCATAATTAATCGAAATATCAACATTTGTAAGTGTGTAGTCATTTAACTTTATATGTTTGCTTAAATCAATAAAATCGTATTAATTCATTATTAGGGTGCGTCGTTCGAAGACAAAGCATATTCTGATTAATATTTATAATAAATAAATTTTCATCCCGATCGGCCGTATTTTAGTTGAAAGCAAAGAGGTTACTTAAATACATTGTAAATCACATATTGGAGGGTTTGTTATTTATCTCTTCCTGCTGTGATGATTTTTGGCAAAATATCACGTTTTTCACGGTACAACTTTTATGCAAAAAAGTCGGAATACCCTCTTTACTTTAAATATTGATGTGCAAACTATTTTTTCGGAAATATCTATATGTTAATCCGATAGTGTGTAATGCTTTGTGTCGCGGGTTGATAAATTGTTATGTACTTCCATTTCTCGTCATAAAATGTTAACATGTATTCTTCATAAGTTTTTATGTTTTGGTTTCGATTATAACTGATGGCACTCCAGTTATCTTTTTTTTAATAAAAATTTTATCAAGCATTCTTCCTATATTTTTGTTTCGGTTTGGATTATGGCTGAAGAGACTCATGTAATATATATATATATATATATATATATATATATATATATATATATATATATACATACATACATATACATATATATATATATATATATAATTCTTTTTTTAATTTTTGATTCGATTCAAGCTAATGCACCAATGTCGTATGGATTTTTTTTGGGGGGGGGAAATCGCAACGTTATAATATATAAAAATCGATAGAACATTAAGTCTATAATAATATATAAGAAATATGCAAGTATTAAAATATCATATTTTACGAATTTTACGACCGGGCTTTTCCGGGCGTTCTTGCTAGCTTAGATAAATAATATTGCAGTTTAAACAAAAAAACTCCAATAATATTAGAACGTAGCCATTTACACTGAACATCTACAGAATGCGGACATCAATATATTACACATGGGTTTGTTCCCTGCGGAATTTCACAGGCTCAGCTAGTTTATAATAATTGCTTGATTAATTTCCTGGTTGTAAACAAACTTATTCACTTCATCAATGCGCTTTATTTAGGAAAAAAACAGAATAAGGTAGAAATGTTACAGAGAACTGATTAATAAATATTAATCGTTCTACAACTGATCAAGGAACAAAGAGAGCATCATCTAAAATATTCCGATTATTAATCGATGATTATGAACTGATAGGAATTTGGGGTTATATCTATGTATCACAGCTTCTCTTAGATAATCATGTGAGGCATATGGTATTTGAACCTTCATCGATTGCGTGCTGATTATCGAACAAAAAAACAAATATAATATAGGCGTGTATATCAAGTATACAACACTAAAGACTAAGGTGCATAACTTTAAGAGTTGCACTTTTGGAAAAGAACCATCGCCGTATCAAAACTCTAGCTATCTTTAAAAAGTTGACTCAAATATATTCATGATTGTGTAGCAATGCATGAATATTTATGTAAAAACAAATAGCAATACATGACTTATATGGTATTAAGTACTCGTGTATAAACAGTGTTTTAATTCATCTTTTTTATATTTTAACCTTTAATAACAATTATATATATATATATATATATATATATATATATATATATATATATATATATATAGTAAAATGATTCATAATTTGGAATTATAAATTTGTTTCAAAAAGAAATCAAATAAAATTTTAATATCGTTTCGGGAACGATGTTTTAATTTAAATAGGCAATATGTCTTGAACAATGATTTGATAAAAAGATTAAAATCGCGTATGCACTTGTTATAATAAAAAATTAAATCCCCGTTGTATTACTTTAAGAATAAGACATTAAAATCAATGAAATAGTTAAATTAAGGTGATAGTAAATGTTTAAATCGTAGAAAGCAAATGATAAAGATCATTAAAGAGAATTATAGTAGTGGGATAATTGTATCCTTAGAATGAACACACTTACAGGGGAATTTACAAAGAGGTAGACAGTTTATAACTAAGGATAAAGTATAGAAGAAAACATATAGAAAAGTAAGAGTAAATAATGAAGGCCGGGCAGGATACACGCGATAGAATTAATTTGTTACATATTTCACATTAGTAAATGAGAATATTTAACTTCAGAGTTAATAGGTACAACACATTTACGTAAGAACACGCCAGGTACTCATCAAATTCTATCAAACTTATCGTATGTAAAGTTGTTTAATTTTCCACATTTTTTTATTAAATACTTCATACACTATTAATGTATATAGCATAGGATTACATGGTCAGAATCAATTATGCGCATTACATTAAAAATAAAATTTACTGAATCAAAGCCGGTCTGATGCAAAATACAAAACCTAATAAGAATAACGGTCTACTATCTAATAAGATGTACCTTTATCAGCAGTTTATTACATTACAATGTGCAATCCTTAAACTTAGCCCTAGTAAAGTTATATAAAAGCTATATAATCATATTCCGAATTAAAGAATGTACAAGCAGTAAAACGATATATTAACACAAACGATGTTTATAATCAGAAAAATATTACATTTGTAACATGTTTGTATAATGCCAACTCCATTTCACTTTTTAACATGTAAGTATAATGCCAAATTCAATAAACTTTAGAACATGTTGATATAATGCCAAATCCAATACACTTTTGTAACATGTTGATATAATGCCAAATTAAATACACTTTTGTAACATGTTGATATCATGTAAATTCAATACACTTTTGTAATATGTTGATATAACGCCAAATCCAATACACTTTTGTAACATGTTGATATAATTCCAAATTCAATACTTTTGAGATATGTTGATATAATGCCAAATTCAATACACTTTTTTAACATGTTGATATAATGCCAAATACTATACACTTTTGTAACATGTTCATATAATGTAAAATTCAATACACTTTTGTAACATGTTGATATAACGCAAAATTCAATACACTTTTGTAACATGTTGATATAATGCCAAATTAAGTACACTTTGTAACATGTTTATATAATGCCAAATTCAATACACTGTTGTAACATGTTGATATAATGGCAAATTCTATACACTTTTGTGATATGTTGATATAATGCCAAATCCAATACACTTTTGTAACATGTTGATATAATGCCAAATCAAATACACTTTTGTAACATGTTGATATCATGTAAAATTCAATACACTTTTGTAATATGTTGATATAACGCCAAATCCAATACACTTTTGTAACATGTTGATATAAAACTAAATTCAATACTTTTGTAATATGTTGATATAATGTCAAATTCAATACACTTTTGTAACATGTTGATATAATGCCAAATACAATACACTTTTGTAACATTTTGATATAATGTCAAATTCAATACACTTTTGTAACATGTTGATATAACGCCAAATTCAATACACTTTTGTAACATGTTGATATAATGCCAAATTAAGTACACTTTGTAACATGTTGATATAATGCCAAATTCAATACACTTTTGTAACATGCTGATATAAATCACAATTCAATACACTTTTTAACATGTTGATATAATGCCAAATTCTATACACTTTTGTAACATGTTGATATAATGCCAAATCCAATACACTTTTGTAACATGTTGATATAATGTCAAATTCAATACACTGTTGTAACATGTTGATATAATGCCAAATTCAATACACTTTTGTAACATGTTGATATAATGCAAAATCCAATACACTTTTGTAATATGTTGATATAATGCCAAATTCAATACACTTTTGTAACATGTTGATATAATTCCACATCCAATACACTTTTGTAACATGTTGATATAATGCCAAATTCAATACACTTTTGTAACAATATTCATATGATGCCAAATTCAACACACTATTGTAACATGTTGATATAATGCCAACTCCAATACACTTTTATATTATGTTGATATAATGTCAAATTCAATACACTTTTGTAACATGTTGATATAATGTCAAATTCAATACACTTTTGTAACATGTTGATATAATGTCAAATCCAATTCACTTTTATAACATGTTGATATAATGCTAACTCCAATACACTTTTACAAAATGTTGATATAATGCCAAATTAAATACACTATTGTCGCATGTTGATATAATGCCAAATTCAATATATTGTTGTAACATGTTGATATAATGCCAAATTCAATACACTTTTGTAACATGTTGATATAATGTCAAATTAAATACACTTTTGTGACATGTTTATATAATGCCAAATTCGATACACTTTTGTAACATGTTGATATAATGGCAAATTCTATACACTTTTGTGATATGGTTATATAATGCCAAATCCAATACACTTTTGTAACATGTTGATATAATGCATAATCCAATACACTTTTGTAACATGTTGATATAATGTCAAATTCAATACACTTTTGTAACATGTTGATATAATGGCAAATTCAATACACTTTTGTAACATGTTGATATAATGCCAAATTCAATACACTTTTGCTACATTTTGATATAATTCCAAATTCCATCCTGTTTTGTAACATGTTGATATAATGCCAAATTCAATACCCTTTTGTTACATGTTGGTATAATGCAAAATTCGTTGAACTTTTGGAACATGTTTGTACAATGCCTAATTCATTACACTTTTGTAACATGTTGATATAATGACAAATTCAATACACTTTTGTAACATGTTGATATAAGGCCAAATTCGGTACAATTTTGTAAAATGTTGATATAATGCCAAATTTTATACACTTCTATAACATGTTGGTAGATTGCAAAATTCGTTCAATTTTTTTAACATTTGGCACATTGCAAACCCCATTACACTTTTGTAACATGTTAGTATAATGCCAAATTCAATACACTTTTGTAACATGTTGATATAATGCCAAATCCATTACACTTTTGTAACACGTTGATATAATGTCAAATTCAATACACTTTTGTAACAGGTTAGTATAATACCAACTTTATTACACTTTTGTAACATGTTCGTATAATTTCAAATTTATTACAGTTTTGTAACATGTTGGTATAATACCAACCCCATTACACTTTTGTAACATGTTGATATAAAGCCAAATCCAATACACTTTTGTAACATGTTGATATAATGCCAAATCCAATACACTTTTGTAACATGTTGATATCATGTCAAATTCAATACACTTTTGTAACATGTTGATATAATGCTAAATTCAATACACTTTTGTAACATGTTGATATAATTCCAAATTCAATTTACTTTTGTAACATGTTGATATAATGCCAAATCCAATACACTTTTGTTACATGTTGGTATAATGCAAAATTCGTTAAACTTCTGGAACATGTTGGTACAATGCCAAATTCTATACACTTTTGTAAAATGTTGATATAATGCCAAATTTTATACACTTCTATAACATGTTGGTAGATTGTAAAATTCGTTCAATTTATTTAACATTTGGCACATTGCCAACCCCATTACACTTTTGTAACATGTTAGTATAATGCCAAATTTCATACAGTTTTGTAACATGTTGATACAATGCCAAATCCATTACACTTTTGTAACATGTTGATATAATGCCAAATTCAATACACCTTTGTAACAGGTTAGTATAATACCAAATGTATTACACTTTTGTAACATTTTCGTATAATGTCAAATTTATTACAGTTTTGTAACATGTTGGTATAATGCCAACCCCATTACACTTTTGAAACATGTTAGTATAATGCCACATTCAATACACTTTTGTAACATGTTGATATAATGCCAAATTCCTTAAACTTTTGTAACATGTTGGTATAAATAACACTTTTTTAAGATGTTGGTAAAATGCCAACTCCATTATACTTCTGTAACATGTTTGTATAATGCCAAATCCTTTACTCTTTTGTAATATGTTCATATAATGCCAAATCCATTACACTTTTGTAACATGTTGGTATCATTCCTTGTTCATTATATTTTTGTAACATGTTGGTATAATGTCAAATAATAAAGGATATTATTGTTTATATTTATTAGACACCCTGCATCTCCAGTAACTTGATTGTTCACCTCTCGAAATGTTTAAATAACCATTAACTGCATCGAATACGAATTGTAAATCTTCACTTAAAACTTGTCCCACATAAGTCTTTCAACATTTAGATTTTGTCACGTGGCTATTCAACAGCACGTTATTTGATATGACAAACACCAGTTTGTCACGAGTAACATGATAAAAAAGTATTAAGACCAATGGTGTAGAACACTACGAAACATTCCATAAGATGCAGATATTGGAACATAAGTGATGTATATTTGATTGAAGTGCTATTCACTCAAGAGTAGTCGACATTTTATGTTTGCTCAGCACTACATTAATGGGGTAAGCTTACTGTGCACAATATTATATGGAAATATCACGAACCAATCTGAATCGCTGTGTTACTTGGAGAAGTAAACAAAACAAAACATTCAGCAAGCAAATATTGTTAGAGTTCAAAGAAATTACCAAATTGTTTTAAATCCCATGAAAAATGTTACAAGTGTTGTTGTTTATTTTTTATCACAAAATTAGTTATAGAAAATTACCCTCAAATCGGGTAAATTTAAAATCATGTTGAAAGGATATTAAGTCCTTTATTACATTCATGAAATCTTAATTCTTAACATTGATCAAATATTTTCCCAATAAAAAAACACATCTACACGTATATAGGCTATTTGTCTAGGAAATATCCCATCGAGCCAACTGTAGTCTATTTATACTGCACAATTATCGGTAAATTTCGATTATTTTTTTAAACATAAGTATCAAACAAAAAACTGTGACTAAAAATCATACTTCATTAAATTGCCCTTTAAAGAACAGGGGCGCATTATTTTCTTATTTGTAATTATTATTTCATGTTGTGAGTTCCCAGGAAAACAATTCAATTTAACATGATTTTAAATAAACATAGTCTTAGTGGAATACGGAAATCAACAATAAATTAAATAATTACTGAATGTTTCTTCTGATATTTTGTCTCATACAAAACACACAACGTACTACATTAATATAAATATAAAATAAGCAACATAATCTTTATGTTAAGTAAATTTTCTATTCAGCAAAAATCATTTTTCCGCAGTGAATTTTGGCCCACTCTACCGCATATTAATATTATTTTCATCCATGAGAGAAAAATGACTTCAGGTGGTCGTGTGTGTCTAGTTTCAAACTAAAACTATATTTGCATGTAAAGTGGAAGTTTATAACTAGCAGACCCCTTAGGGTTGGCCAATCTTAAAATGAGCAAAATCATTCTTCTTAATTTTTTAAATGTTGGATTAAGTGCTATAATTCGAATTACTCGTAAATTATTGTATTATATCCAACATATAATATTGATTTCTAAAGTTTAGCAAAGGCATGGTGGTAATTCTGTCACAAGGATAAAAACTGAAGAATTTTTCGATTCTGTACAATGGCTGTCTTTTGAGCTATTGGCAAATAGTTGTAAGAACGTTAACATCTAACCTTTAACGTACAAAGATATGTGCGCATGCGTACAAAATCACTTTATGTATGCTTACTCTACAATGCTATAATTTTAATCTTCAACATTAACAGATATTGTTACCGTCTTAAAGTATAATCGAATTTGTTCAACAAGTCAAAATCACATTTCCAGTCTGTAGATGAAAATTGACGAACTAGTTCCGTTATAACCGTTCCGTAGAGAGTAAGACACCATCACTGATATATATATATATATATATATATATATATATATATATATATATATATACTTACATATATATATACCATCACTGATATATATATATATATATATATATATATATATATATAATGCAACTTTTTGTCTGTTTATATTAATACATCTTTAATGGATGATAAATACTTATAACCAGAAACACTAGTATTTAATGCTTAATGTCTATTATATAGAGGTTGATTGGTTGGTTGGTTTTTTTACGGCATATCAACCCTTTTCAGGTTATTTAATGCCGAATCCGGTGATTTTGAAGAATTTTTTATAATAGAATATATCTATTTTTTTGCAAGTCAGTTTATATTTAACCAATAGTTGGGACCCTAACAGGTACTACCACTCCGGGTCAGAGTGGAGCTGGGAGCAATGAGAATTAAAGCGTGGCTCCACACTCCCCAGAGCCCGCAAGCTGGGGCCTCACCATTGGATATTTTTAAGGTCATATCCAGGACCCCCATTGAGGGACTTTTACCCTCTGCAGGGGGAGACAGTCGGCGTAATCTAATGACCCACCGACAGGGCCGTCTATTAAGGACGTGCTGCTGGTCGAAGAATCCGAACCTGGCAACGAAGTCAATATTGTCCTCATTTATACCAGTAACCGGCATGAGAATCAATGGAAATTTGACATTTATTAACCAAATACCGGTAAATCATTTTCAAGACAATATATGGTGATCCAACAACCTGAAGTCGTGGTATCGCGCAAGGATTGCAGACTGCATTTTATTTTCTCTACAATGCCCTGCATTTTACAATTTATTTCTTAAAGGGGCACACGAATTATGATTTATGGTATATTCTAATAGTTCCTGTTCTGGAAAAATAACAGATTTAGTACACAGGATACATTTCTTACACCGAAACAGGTCTTACGTTGCATCTGTATTTTCTAACCTGGAATTCATTGTATAGTGAAAGTTCCACGTAGTTTCAGAAAAATATGTCAATTACCCCATAATTGTACCTATTAGGATACATCGACGTTAATTATCACTATTTTAAAAACATAATTTCAGGATGTTGAGAGATTATTCACTTGTACAATCACATATGCATGGGCACGGTATGTTCGATGTATTTGTCAAATGCTGGTTCAGCACGTAATATCTATTGCAAGAATATATATTTTTTTTGTTTGGTCTATTCCTATTTATTGTTGTGAATTCGTTATCACCAACTATCTGTTATTGAATGAATTATTGATTTCTGCTTGAGGCTATACAACAGTAAATGTATGTATATATATATATATATATATATATATATATATATATATATATATATACATTAATTACTACTTTAGAACCGTTCACTCCAATTACTCGCATAGTTTTATGATTTCGTCATGTGAAACAGATTTCTTTTCTCTGCGCGATTATGTGGCGCATGCTAAAAGCAGCAATTAGATGTTCTTCTTGCGTAGTCATTCATTTTTAGATTAATGTAAAGCTCTTTAACTTCAAAAGAGTCCTTATTCGTTAATTATATGTGAGAATTTTTGGTTAAAAAATCGCATGGATTACATGTATCGACATTTAACCTCTGCCATCGATAGATATTACAACTACTGGCGATGGATTGGGAGAAAATACACTAGAACTATGTTGTGGTTGGACAAAAGTTAGCATCAGAATGTTCTAAAAATATCAGATGTATAGATAACAAGCATGGGATTTATTCCGGCAATGTCCGTTTGAAATGCAATTGGGAAATATCTATATTTCTAAAACATATTCTTGAAACCACATGCATCGGCATGAATTTTAAATCAGCTCCCTGCAAATAAAAAAGTATTATTTTAGGGTAAAATTAAGGTTTGATTATATTTTATTTTATTTTGTATATTGCTCGACAAAACTCGTTATCGTAGCTACATTTACGTAAAACATGTATATTTACTTTCATAGTAAAATACTCATTGTTTGCAATAAAATACTATTTTCAACACAAATCAGAAAAAGTGTAATGTTTAAAAGTAAACCTCTCTATTTCTATACAAAAATACAAAATAATCAATGAGTAAGGGAAGGTGTTCCTACTTGGAATTTTTAGTCCACAAATATAAAGTTATACGTTTTAGCATGTTACGTGATCGGTAACGGGGCATAATATTTCTGCATGTTACGGCTTGCATTAATATAAGGCGGTGATTTCCGCCTATAAATTATTCATTGATGGTATTCGTTTGTGCTTATATTTTCTAGCTGTTTAATGTAATAGAAAAGCATAACACTTGAATTTAATAGCTAGAACTAATTACCTATTGGATTTTTTAAAATAAGAGCATTTTAAACAGAAATTTTGAATCAATGTTAGTAACATTAATCAGTAAAACACACAAACATCTACATATTTTGTATCTTTTAATAAAATAGAAAATATGTCTATATAAGACAAACAATAATACGCAATGGATAAATATCATGTAATTAGTAACTATTTTTTGTACTTTTGTCTATGTCTGAGTCCCTGTCGACCGTAAGAAGGCGAGTGTACCTATTATGTAATTATCGATGTATGTATCCTTTTCTAATTCAACAATATTTATTTTTAACCAAAAGTTCGGACATACTGCTTTTATTTTTCAACTATAAAAGTACAATATAATGTGTAAAGACGCTTAACATACGTTGAGTATTGTGTAAGCATCCCGTGACAATTAAACGTAAGGTAATGTTGACTCATATTCATTAATAAGCTAATAGAAATTTTCAAGTAACAAAGAAAAATTAACATAAAAATTTTGATAAATATATACATTTATTATAGGTGATTATGTATAACATGCCACAAAGTGTTTCTGTGTAGCTTTTATGTGTGAAGGGCAATTTTTATGTTTTTTTTAACTCAAAAGTGGTTTAAGTGTATTCCGCATATTCTAGAACCAAACGTTATAAATATATTTAACAATTTGATTATAAGTAACTAGATCAAGGTTTAATTATATCATGGGTAAATATATAACATTTAATACTTTTAATATAAGTAAATATATATATATATATAATAGAGTGTTATGAGTTAATATATTACATTTTTATCGATTATATTATGAGTAAATATATCAATGTTTCATTGATTATGTTATTAGTAAATAGATGAATTTTTAATTGATTATTTATGAGTAAATATATCAGATTTTAATTGATTGTTTTATAAGTGAGTATATGAAATTTTGTATTATTAATTTTATAAGTAAATCTATGCAATTTTTAATTGATTATGTTATAAGTAATTTATATAATTTTTTTTAATTGATTATAAGTAAATATATAAGATTTTACTTGATTGTGTTTAAGTGAATACATCAAATTTTAAAATATTTATGTTACTAGCAGGGGTACCCGGCGTTGCTCGGATGTTTCGAGGTGTGTGCGGTTTTGAGTAAATCAAAACAAAAGAATAAAGTATCAGAAGTGTCTTCCTGAGACTGTTCATAAAGTTCCCGTTGTCGACTTCTTTTTCTGGTTGCAAAAAAAAACAATCAACAACTTTTTATCGACATTGTTTCACTGTTTATGAATATTGAAATACTACACATTAATAATATGTCAGTTTTAATCACTTTTATCGACATCTTAAAACTTTTCTTACTCTTTTTAAATGACAACGTTAATGTTTATGAATATTGAAATAAAATAAATTAGTAAACATTGATTAATATCTTTTTTTTTACTGTTTATGTGTGAATGTTATCGAGTGTTTCTTGTCTGATATTGAAATATTATATATCTGAAATATTGAAATTATTCTTATATTGAATATTGGAATAAAAGACATTACTACACATTTATTAATAATATCTTATTGAATATTGCAATAATACTTAAGTTTAATTAATGTTATTTTCTTTTATAATAGCATTTTATTTTGAAATGACGACGTTTGTACTGTTTACGAATATTAAAAGAAAAATAATTACTAAACATTTATTAGTAAGAAAATGGGTGCTAGTGCACTCTTTGATTATCCGCGCTAGTGCACTGATTATCCGCGCTATATTTGAACTCCTATTTCTAATATTAAAGTTTAATGTTTTTTTTCGTGCTGTAATAACGTTATTATTTAAGAAGCCATTCTTAACATGGGGAGGGTGCAAATGCGCCTAAAAAAGTAGAATCACATTTTACGGAATTAGCTAAGAGTGTTAATTTACAATAACAGGTATGGGACTATTGGCACTCCTGCATGTCAGTAACATGGAGCTAATGCGTGTAATTTAGTTTCAAGAACCGCCGACAGATGTTGTTTGTTATGCAAAGAAACGGGGTCGATAACTATTGCTGTAATGGATAATTATAATTGAAAAAAAGAAAAGAAAAAGAAGTTTAATTCAACACACAAAAATGAAAACAAAAAAAAAGTTGGGAAAATATTTTAATATTCATTTTAAGAAAATGCTATTAAAAAAGAAAAAGTCGATAAAAGTGAGACAGAAACAGTAAAACATTAAAAAGGAAAGCTATTAATAAATGTTTAGTAATGTATGTTATTTCAATATTCATAAACATTAACGTTGTCATTTACAAAGAGTAAGAAAAGTTTTAAGAAGTCGATAGAAGTGATTAAAAGTGAGATATTAATAATGTGTAGTCATGTATTTTATTTCAATAATAATAAACATTTACGTTGTCATTTAAAAAGAGTAAAAAAGTTTTCAAAAGTCGATAAAACTGATTAAAGGTGAGATATTAATAATGTGTAGTAATGTATTTTATTTCAATATTCATAAACAGTGAAACAATGTCGATATGAAGTTGTTACTATGCCAACGAAAACATGGTCTTACAAAGAAAGAAAGAAAGAAAATAAAAGAACGGAAGGAAAGAGCAAAACGGAAGTTGTGTTTGTGAAAGTAAGTTTGGTGCGTTTCACGTAAATGTAAATGCAGGTTTTCATAAAACTCTAACCATGCGGGTTATAACGAAATCGAAGTAATGTAATAGTGAATTCAATTCCAGGTAACGGATTGTGTTCTGTTTTAATTTAATTTTATTATAAGAAATGCTTTATAAATTGTGTTTATGTTTTATGCTATTCAATGGCAAGTAACCGTGGTTCGTTTCAGCGTAAATCCAGACCAGTTTTTAGATAAATTCTTACCGGTGATCGGTTTTAAATGTCTCCTGTGAACGTTCTGGAACGGTGTAAGTGAGTGGTGGTGGTAGGATGAATTTGTTAGAGAGAGTATACTTTACTACTTCCATTAAATGTAACCGATTTTTACAGTGGACTCTCACCAGACAGAATATAGGAAACTCTGATCAGCAAGATACTGGACAGCTAATAAGCCTATAACATACGACAGATGTCGCGATTCAGTTTGTGAATTATACGGCTGCACCAAATGTATAAAGGTGCAGTCCTATAAATGTCAAAGTCGGGGGGGAAAAATGAGTTCATTTTATTTATATAGAAGATAGAATAGAAGATAGATAGAAGAAGAATAGATAGAATATAGATAGAAGATAGAAGAAGATAGATAGAAGATAGATAGAAGATAGAAGATAGATAAGTAAATATATAAAAGTTATAAATGATTATGTTATAAGGTAATATAATTGTTTCATTGAGTATTGTATTAGAAAATATATGAACATTTTAATTGCTTATACTATAAGTAAATATATAAAATTATAAGTAACCATATGTGATGTTTAATTTATTATTTTTTGAGTAAATATATCAATATTCAATTGATTATTATAAGTCAATATATAACATTTTAATTGATTATGTTATAAGAATATACATCAATGTTTAATTGACTGGTATTAGTAAATATATCACATTTTAATTCATTATGTTATAAGGAAATATATAAAATATCTAATTAATTATGTTATAAGTAAATATATTTAATTCTTAATAGATTATATTAGAAGTAAATATATAAAATATTTACTTCATATTGTTAGAAGTAATTTGATCAATTGAATTAATTTTTATATTTTAAGAAAATATTAAAAATTTTAACTGATTATGTCGTGAAAAATGTATCATGTTTTTAATTCATTATGTAAAAAGTATTTATATAAAATTTTAAAAGTATACAGGTATAAGTAAATATATCAAATTTGCCATCGATTATGTTAGAAATAAATATATAATTTTTATGTTATAAGTAAATATATAACATTTTCAAGTGATAATGTTCTAAGAAAATCTATTAGTTTAAAATGACTATGTTATACGTTTATATTTTTAATATTTTTGATTATGTGATAAGTAAATCTAAGAAAACATTTATTATGTAATAAGTAAGTACGAGGGATAGCAATAAGTAATGCCCCTGACCCGTTTCCCATAGAAGTAGAGCAACGAAACTTGGCACAGTTATTAGCCTTTCTCTACGTAGGACACATCCAGGGTTATGCATTTTTCCCATCGTTTGATACAGCTCTGGAGACCGTTTTTTGTAGAACACCCCAGATTGCTCCTCCAACCACGACGTGACTTCAGAAATCAAGGCTGCATTATCTGGGAAACACTTTCATGGCTGGGAAGATGTGAAAGCCAGAGGGCGCAAGGTTAGGAGAGAAGAGAGGATGGGGAAGGATTTCATAACCACACGCCCGTGCTTGTGATCTGGCGACATGTGAGTTGTGGGCCAGAGTGTTGTCCTGCAGGAGGAGGGTACCTTTACTGATCTTCCCCCGCCTCTTGATTTTGATAGTTTCCCTTAATTTTCTCAAAATTGAAGTATAATAGGCTCCTGACCCTTTGGCCAGGAAATCTGTCATCACTATTTCGTCCTGGTCATAGAAGACTGTGAGCATGACCTTGCCAGCGGATGGCTGCACCCTTGCCTTCTTTGGAGGTGGTGAGTCACAGTGCTTCCACTGCATTGACTGTGATTTGGTCTCTGGATCATAGTGATGCACCCAGGTTTCATCCTGTGTAATCAGTTTTTGAAAACCTTTGACTCCTCTTCTTGCGCTATCTCCAAATTCATCCTCGAGCACTCGACGCTTTCTCGCTTCTGGAATCGTGTGAGCAACCTAGGAATCCATCTGGCAGACACCTTATGCATATGCAAATGGTCATGAATGATAGTTTCCAGTAACCCTGTACTAATCTTGAGATCTTGGGTTATTTGGTTAATAGTAATACGCCGATATTCCAAAATGGAAACCAGGACTTGAGAGACAGATACCTCATCGATGGTAGAACAGGTCGACCGGGTCTGGGAGGTGTTTCCACAGACTTCCGCCCATGTTTGAATTCACGATGCTAGCGTTTTACAAGGTTATATATTGGGGCATTATCAACATCAGTTTCTTTCATTTCATCAAAAGTCTACTGTGGTGTGCGTACTTTCAACTACAAAAACCGGATCACTGCACGATATTCAACAGGCTCCATTTCATACTTGACTCAGTCCAAACACCTGTAAAACAGAACCCAGAATTAGTTCAGAGCTGTAATTTGCCACATAACCCATATAGATATAAATCATTGCACATGCAAATTTCCAGCTAGATCAGCCATCTGGAAGTGGGCCAGGGGCATTACTAATTGCACACCCCTCGTATATCAAATTTTAATCATGTTATAAGTCAATATATCAAAGTTTTATATTGTTCGTTTGTGATACCTATTACTGAATGTTACAGAATAAATAAAGGAACATTTTATTCAACTCATAATATGGTACTGTGTTCAGGAATATATAATCTTTAATCTATAAATATGATTTTTCTTATTTATTCGTATTTTAAAATAGACGAATGCTCTAAGAAGCATTCTTATCTTTTTTTTCTGGCATTAATTACGTCTAGTTTTAAACTCCTTTAAAATACTTGAATAGCATAAATACATTCGAAATTGTCCAATAATTTTATCGCAGGTTATTTCAGCCCAAATACTACACCTCGAACCCATCGGTGACGACGGAATACATGTGGGACAGGGAATCTAAGAGGACTCCAAACTTTTGCCCATCTATCTGATCCATCAAGTTTTTCCTGCCCTCATTGTTGAAAAGAATATTTTCAATGCTTGTTTTCATGTAATTTTTTAGCTCAGACCGAACGTTTATCTTATGATTTTTGTTAAAAAAACGTCTTGATATGGGCTTAATGCTTCTTGCAATTTAGTTTAAGACATTTCAGCGTGTCTTTGTGAACAAGGAAGGTATCCCCGCCTGGCCAGTCCAACAGCACTTTTGCTGCTCATCTGCTTGATATGTTGACGGCGAGTTTTACTAACCTCACCGGCAGATACTGATTTTCTTCTGTTTTTATTTGATGTTCTTGTTTTTAATCTTTTGTGGATATTTTGGGGGCATTTTCAAACGATTATACGATTAATAGCGTCTTACACTTGAACCCCTGGATATATTTTTTTCTTAGAAAATCACGCATATTTTCATTATATTTATCAAAATAACATGTAAAGTGATGTAGGATTGTATGATGCAACGGTTAATGCACCCCCCACAGGGTGCGATGTTTAAAATCTAGAAATAGTACAGGTACGCTGAGGAGAGATGTGGCTTCGAAACACGCATATGCGTAGATTAAGGTTTTATAAGTAAAATAATAAACAAATAACATTTGTTTATTTATTTTCGTCCAAAAATATTGGTGATTTTCTAAGGGATTTTTTTTTCTTTAATTGTCAATATTGAAGGCGCTATTGACCGTATTATTGATAAAAAATCAACAAATCTCTATCTCTCCGTCTCTCGCCCTATCTCTCTGTCCCTCTTTTAGTGATGGGGCGATACCAACATTTTTTGTCGATCCCCATACAATTACCGATTCTTTTCTAAATTTCCGATTCAGATACGATTCCCGATTCCGATTCCGATTCTTACAACAAAAAACACAACTATAGAATTAGTTCATTAATGGCGTCGATTTAAGTCTGTTTAAGAAATGCCCTGATATTTGGAGCTTTACTTATTGTAGAGGAGAATGAGTTTAAGCTATAAATATTTATTATTAAAAAATTAACTAACAATTTGTTTACGTCTTTATTGTTCTCACTTATAAATTTTGAAATACAATCTATAAATAACAGACATAATCATTTTTTATTCGTATCCCACCGATGATTTATATAGAAAACACGAATTTAGGAAAACTCCTCCTCTGAAATCTTGTCAATTTTTGCTAGGTAGAAAAACGGGTCCATTATTGAAGAAATGTTGATTAAAACACGTGTTTACCGTTCTTGAAGGAGAACTTGTTTTTAAAAGAGAATTCATATTCCATAAAATGCTTTAAACATATTTTTACTTGTTTACATCTATTTTAAAAAAAATATAATGTATTTTTCTGTGTCCATTTTCTACCAAGTTTTATAAGTTTTTAGTGGTTCAACTTATTTTTAAAAGTTTATTTAGTTAAAAAAACACACACACAAGTAATGCCGAGTAATACTTTTGAACAAAAAATGTCTGACATGAGAGGATCACGTTTAGGAGTCTAAATAATCGAGCAAAATAGAAAATTAAAGAAAATACTAAAGTAAACGCCCAAAAGAAACTAAATGCGTATATATATTTTTTTAGGTAATGTCCAAGCTTACTGCTCGGGATAAATCAAGCTAGCCGAAATGGATACGGTTTATTATAGAACGAAACCGAACAAGAGACACAAAACCCGAAACCATATATTTATTTAAAAAAGTATTTGTCTTACTACGAAAGAAAACGTTTTTTGTATTATCAAATAATAAAACAAATATTTTATTTAGAAAAAATAATAAAGTTTTATCACTTTTTGTGTTTACGAAACAGCAAGGCACTTCTGCAGTTTGCAGACGGCGCTCATATTTTTTTGTACATTTCACTAAACTCTCACCAGCTGGCGTTCCCGGTCAAAAGACTTTCAATTATTAATTTGTTGTTGACCCTTCAAAGTTGATTTAATTCCAAACAATGTGTAATTTAAATCATTTATATGTTCGAAAAAAAAAGAAGTCATTTTTGTTTATAAAAATCCAACGTTGCTTTCATGACAACATTATTTTATTAAAATTTTCTTATCCAGACTTTTAAACAAATGTTTTTACAATTATATGTTGATATATTTTTATGCAATAAATATTTTGGTTTTCAAGTATGTTGCTATTCGGGGAAAAAGTCCTCATGTTAATTATTTGCCGCGTTATTTGACGTAGAAGAAATTGGAGATATCACCTTCTAACAAAAGTTGCCGCATGTATACAGCATACGTGCCCCCAAAGGAATTTTAAACAAAAATAATCCGTCAGTCTCAAGTATCTTTCCAACTCCCCCAAAACTTTAAAATGATTACTTTTATAAATTATCTGAGGTACTGAAAATGAATATCGCATTGAAAGTTAGGATAGATACGCAGTTTGCATGATATGAAGAAATCACTTTTTCAGAAGGTGGGTGATCACTTTTCCATGTAAATTTCTCTTAAATTGTGCACCCGATTTCTGGCCATCTAGTGAGAAGATTTTTTTTTTGTTTTTTTCCTGCTTTCATCATTTAATAAAGACACAAGGAAATTAAAACACACAAAAAAGTAAAATCTGTATAGAGATAGTGTAATTCCTTATGTTCTCAGTGGTGACCATTTTTATACACTCAAGTGCGCATATTTTTCCACAAACGAGTAATTTCCAAGATATTAAGTAATGTAGTTATATATGTTATCAGAAGCGTCTATTTTTGTAGGCGTAAGCGCGCGCATTTTTGGACGCGTATGCGTTAAAAATATGCCCATACAAAAATGGTCACCACTGATAACATATAGCATTATATTGCTTAATATCTGGAAAGGTACTTGCTTTTCATCAAATTTTAATTGTTCGAAAAAGATTACTACGTAATGTTAGAATGTAGTTTGGTAGGCAAATTCGCATTTAACAACTTTCGTTTATGCGCCCGCGTGCAGTGTAAACATTGTGTAAAAAATTGTTTTCATGATATGAAGAAATTACTGAGTAGCGAGAAAGCGGGCGCTTAATTAATTTTTAATTTATATAAGGAAATAATTGTTTGATATCATGAAAAATACTAATCTGTCACAAATTTAAATGTGATATTCGTTTTCGGCACCCCAGTTTCCATTTTAATGTTTCGGCTGGAGTTAGAAAGAAAATTGACGTTGACCAAAATTTCTTATATTATCAAATAATAAAGCAAATATTTTATTCAAAAGAATTAATTCAATTTTAACATTAACTTAATAATTTAACAAATTATTTTACATGGTGATTTAATATTTAATAATAAAAACAGTGTTTTCTTACCCTGTTTCGCAATAACCAAGGATTCATTAATCTAAATAAAATGTTTGCTATATTGATAATGCTTAAGTGTTATATTCTCTTTTTATTTGTATCTTAATAATAAAAATGTAATGACTAACGCATTTTTAAAACAAATATATGGTTTCCTTTTTCGTGTCTTAATTCTGTGACACTGTGATCAAATTTATTTTTTAAACAACAGTAAACATGTGAAAATAATAAAGGTGTACATCGTTGTTATTAATAACAATATCTCCTTCAAGAATGCTCGTAAACTGTGTGTTTAATTGATATCTATTCCATAATGCACCACTTTTCATACCTAGCTAAGATAGACGAGTTTTCCGGGTACGAGTTTTCCGGATACTTTTTTGTATGGTAAAATACTCCTCTCAACTTTCATATTTACATGACAATATAAGGTTATATATGAAACGAAATATAAGAAAATATTTTTAGTAAAATATGTTTGCAATTATTTAAAAAATAACAAAAAAACTACGATTTTACATTTTTTCTGGTAGACACATTTTCACCCTCGTTCTGTGAATTTGCGTCTGTCTTATCAGTGGAAATAATATAAAGTTACCTAACAAAATTTCTTCAATTATAAACATGAATTGTTTATTAATGGGGTTCCTCTCCTGGCCTATTGAGAATTTGCTTTTATGACAAGTAAACATTACTAATAGACCGGACATGCCGAAATCAAAGAAAGGCCGGCGCCCAAATGTGTCTATCTTAGAAGTGTGAAAAACCTCCAGGTAAATTAATTCATTCGAATTTTGTCGGGTTTGTCGATGACTATGCTCAAGTAAATACATTTACATAGTTTTTATGTTATTATTATGAATATAGATTTTAATGTCACTAGGTGCATTAGAAGGATTAATGTTCATAATTTTATCTTAAGTGGCAACAATGTAAAATTAAGTGTAAGTTGTTTTTTTAAGGAATAAGTTTTGGAATCGGAAATTTAAGTATTATTTTTTCCGATTCCGATATAAAATCTACATTTAACATCCAAACGAATGCTTTGACGATGATAATTACGAATATCAAAAGGCGAACCATTATAAGATACATCTGGCTTACTTAAAAATGCTAGGTTTATTTTGGTGCCTTTAAAAAATAAACAGCAAATATTTTATTCTGATGAGGAGACTTTGTTTCCAAAAAACTATATGTTAAAATTATTGTTCATGACTTACTGTCTATCTCAATAAAGCAGCGTTTCCGAAACGATCGTACAATTTATTGGTTTTGTTGTGTTCCTTTATATGAAACAGATTTTTAATTTTAATTATAAATTATCAACATCTTACTAAATATTAAAATAGCTTTAGGATATATGCGTATTGAGCTTATTATATATCTACATTACAACAAACAGTATTTTTCTTGTATTTTAATTTTATTAGTAGTTTTACTATCACATTAAAATACACTGTGCTCTTAAAATTGCTGTTTTAACCCCCTTTATATCTATCTATCTATCTATCTATCTCTATCTCTCTCTGTATATTTATATATATATATATATATATATATATATATATATATATATATATATATATATATATATGCTTCCTTCAGTTTTCACGATTAGAGGTCTCCGCAGTAACGGCGCATGTGCGTGAATTTTCTTTATTTTTGTGGTAAGTGTTGCGCAACTTCAAACCATAACTCTCCTGATTCGTAAATATTAAATGCCAGTGGCAAGTGCAGTTTTAGGACGACTGGAAACAATGCCGAGATAAGCAGAAAGCACCTACAGCGCACAGAATCCCAAAATAGGCATTCAACTGGTACTAGCAAGGCTCAACGTTGCTTTACTTCGGGGGCCTAACGAGAACAGGTTTGTCCACCACGTTATTATGCGGTATATATATATATATATATATTTATATATATATATATATATATATATGTATATATATATGTGTGTGTGTGTGTGTGTGTGTGTGTGTGTGTTAAATATATATTTTATTCTAACAAAGGGTAAGTTTTATTCATATTTACACGCATATATAATGAGTAAATATATTAAGATCTTTGAAAGACAAATAAATATAGAAATGAAGGTGAGACATGCCAAATTTTTCACCCAATATTTTACACAAGTCCACGTTGATGCTTGGTGTCAAAAGTAAAAGCAAATATAACTTTGTTCTTGCATTTCTTACTTGTAAACTTATGAGTAATCAGTGTTAATAGATAAACTACGAGTGAGCATCATATTTCTTATATATACTATGTTTCCATGGATTCAATTCTTATTATTAAGTATTCTATAGGAATATATTTACAAAAAATAGCAATCCGTTACGAATATATTGTAATAATGTTGTTTACAAAGATTGAACTTTAAAACTTACAGCTTACGTCCATTACAACAGAACAAACAATGTAAAACGACTAATTTTATTAATATACTTGCTTACTCCCATTAATACTGGTATTCGATAATATACCTCAAAATAGGTGAAAGTTTATGAGGTACGCACAAATATAATATGTTTCTGAACGGTGATGATGTACGAACAGAGAGAAATGTGTGTTATACTTGATAAAGTACGTCCAAAAATTTCATGTTAATAGTGGTAACATACGTACAAACACATATGTGTCGGTCTGTCTATAATATTTTACACTTTTGTAAGTAAGCAGGCCAGGGAGTGTTATTAAATGTTATTTTCTAACTTCGTGGTAAATATTTACCCTTCGAAAATCGCCAGCATATTCTTATTATTCTTTTGACTCTCGAGTGTGTATCCGTTGTTATCTCATATTCTACTGCTTATGTTGTGTTACTCATACTATATTTCATCAGATTATGTGGAGGTTTTTCACACTTTTATGATAGACACATTTGGGCGCCGGCTTTTCTTTGATTTCGGCATCGCCGGTCCATTAGTAACGTTTACTTGTCATAAATTAACTTATGTTAATAAAATCACCAAATAAAATTAATGATTACCAGATAAGTCAAAACCAACTGTCCTGTCCTACATTTCTGTTCGTTAAAAACATAAATATAAATTTATACAAAATGTTTTCAACTTTATTTTAACATGCAAATTTTGCAAGAAATTACGCGAGGGCATTTCAATTTGAGACAGTGAAATTATAACAGACACATTCAGAGTCTTAGTATAATATAGGATAGATAAAATAGGTATATCTGCGAATGTTATTTGTGTGTCTATCACTCACCTAATTTATCAACAATTTTATTTTCCTTATTGAGAAATGAACAAACGCAACGCGCCAACATGGCGCTTACTATTTTTCCGATGCCAATAAACTCAGCTGCAATTGTAAATCTTTTTTTCGCATAGTCAAGCTGGCATTTAAAAATATATAAATAATACCAATCTATACACTTGGGGAAGTGTTTCTATTATACATATGCAGAAACGAACAATAATTGGATTTCACTGTCACAGGAAATACTTTGACAGAACTGTTCTTTTTCTAGACCTACGCACTTCCATGAGAGAGGCACCTGCAATATGCACAGACAGATAATGTTTAAAAAATGACAAGCTTGTATAAACGTTTTAAATTACGTTTTTCCGGGGGCTTATTTAAGATGACTTACATTTTAAATGACAAAAATGTTTTGTTATATATATTTCTTTAGCTCTATAGATATGTACTAACTATGCTTTACATTTTTCTATAATCTATTCATTTTTTCTATGTGGCCATTCAATCTGTTCTAGTTTATATATGTCGTTTGCGGTGCCCATTTCCGCCTCTTTATTTCATTCTGCGTTGCCGAAACACGTACACTCAGCCTCACATAAACAAACACACATACACACACGCAATCACACACACACATATATAAACTATTTTGAAAAAAAATGTTTATATAAATAAATGAAAATAATGCACTCCTAAAAAACTTTGACACTATGATTATTTGAATACGTTAGATAAAGCTTAGTAGAGATTTTGATAGAGAAGGTATCGTGTAAAAATCATGACGATGTTTTTAAGAAACCCATTCTTATCATGAGAAGGGCAAATGTTTTGCTAGTCTTTTACAGAATCATCTAAAATTTTACTGAACAACCCTCACTTTAAAACTTGAATTAAACCTAAAGTTAATATAAGTGGCACGATAGCTTCTTTGTATCAGTACCGTTAAGAAATTGTTCAGTTTATAAAACCAATTAGTCATTAAGAATGTGAATTAATTTAATCTGAATACGTACTTAATTAATAGAACCCATATTGTGATTAAAATAAGAAAACCCTAGATTTTAAAACGTGAAAAAATGTGCGCAAGGATGCAAGTAAATTAAAAATTTACATTTATTTTCGCCATATGCAATTTAATGTAACAGAAAATTTTCCCTTGTAAAAATAAATAACATACAATTTCTTATATAAAAATTGTTTTTAAAAATCAATGAATATTACAACCCAGCCCCAGGAAACTTACAGTCTAATTACATGAACGCATATAATAAAATATTGTACTAAGAGACACAAGTTAAAGTGAAAATATTTTCTACTTCCCCCTAACATGGTACTTAACAAAACTTACAATTAAAATACCGTTAACCCAAAAGTACTGTCGATATCGTAGCGCGATATATTATCTAAATCTTGCATGAATGAATGTGCCTTATTTTTGATGATTTGACAAAATGATTGAAGACGTGAATTAGAAGTAAGGAGCTGTTTGATTATATGTATGAAATCACGAATACGAATTTTTTGTATTGATCGTATTGAAAAAAAACAACTCCTATATACATCGTGTTAATGTTTTTTATTTTGAATTGCTTATAGCGGTGTAGTCAGGGAGGCAGAGGAGCGGTTCTCAAGTTGTTACGCGAACGTTGGGATATATTAACTAACTGTATCTAAAAAAACGAATATTTTTTCGGTGCCGTGCGGGTATGAATGGCGATGGAAGAATACAGGGATTTCAAGTGAAAGATTATGAGTTAATTTAAATTGTGTGAAATATTTGACAGGCCCTTTGAATGATTACATATGTGAGATAGTCAAAAAGGGTATATTATAATATTTATTAAACTGTTTTTATTATATATTGAGATATGTAGAAATTAGTGCACACTTGCTCTGTGAGATAAATTATTACGCAAAATAATTTGGATTTTTTTAATGCCAATAAGATACATTGATATTATAATTGGTTTTAATATATGTTTCACTCGATCTCTTTTTTGTTTTTCACATGCACAAACATACACATCCACACACCCACACACACACTCACACATACACACACACACATATATATATATATATATATATATATATATATATATATATATTGCAATATAATTTTTTAAATTATCGTTGACTTTTTATGTACTAGTCCTTACTTTTTAAAGCTCAATGTAATTACAAACCATATAACAAACAAATGACAAAGATCTGAATATAGACTTCGCTATTTGTTTGTGTATATATATATACATATATATGTATATATATATATGTGTATATATATAATATATGTCTGTTAAATTAAACTCTAATCACGATAATATTAGATATCGTTATATTTTGTGCTAAAGATTATACCTAACTAGACGTGTATTTCTATCTTTAATTTGTTACTTGTTAACAATTATTGCAATTATTATCTTTTCTAAATTTAAGGTAAAATAGATTCCTTATCGCAAAATTGTTATGTATTTACATTTAAAAACGTATTATTTGTTTTTTTGTTTTTTAGTCTTGGATACTAATTGTTTCTTGATTTATATATTCTATAATGTTGTCTAAATACGCTATTATTGTTAATCTCCCGTATTTACTATATTTTCTAACCATTGTTCAGATAATAAATAAAAGGTAGGTTCATTCATAAAAAAGTAGCACTTCATTCATACTTTTCTGGTGTTTGTTCATCCATTTATATTTTAATGATTGGAATAATGATTAACTTTTATTTTCACTAATAATATTTCAAGTTCCAATATATGACTTACACAACTTAGTTGTTCAGTGTAAATAGAGACGCAGCATACATGTTAGAACTGCAAAAGTAGTTATCTAAGTGAGCACGAACGCCCAACAAACGCGACCATATTGTACGCTTAAATATGATATTTAAATTCTTGCAGATTCGTATGTATTACTATAGACTTAATGTTCTATCGATTTTTATATATTATAAAGTTGGGAATTAAAAAAATAAATAACAAATATATCCATGAGATTGAGTTCCTTCAGCCATAATCTAAACCGAAACCAAAAATTATGAAGAATTATTGATAAAATTATTTATGAAAAAAAATGACTGGATTTTCATCAGTTATAATAGAAAGTGAAACCAAAACTTATAAAGAGGTCTTGATAAAAAAAGTTACGAAAAAAATAGATGACTACAGTATTATCAGAATTAATCGAAACCAAAACTTATAAAGAATTATTGGTAAATTAAATTATGACAGAAATGGAAGTACATAACTATTAAACCACGCGGATGTAAACGTGCCACAGAAAATTACACACGCTATCGTATTAATATAGAGATAATATCAAGTTTAACGTCACAATCGATTTGCACGTGTGTTTGCCTATTTTTTACATAGCGAGGGGAATTTTTTAGATGGCGCGGGATGTTCATATTGGGAAAATACATATAACCGATTAAGCGATAGTGATGATGAAGAAGAGAAGGAGAGAACACCAGTTCTTATAACATTTCTTGGAGAAGGGTAGACATTTCTTACGATAGAGGATATGGGTCACATAACGCTTGGACGGGTTTACACAAGATTTCGTTATATTTGATAATAAACACATTAGCTTTTGAGTGTTGAAAGATGACAACATCTACATAACACAATCATGATTCTTTTTTCATTGATCAGTTAAATGCTGGTGACGTTAGGAGTTCACTTGTATCTACCTGGTTAATCTTCTACCCTTTACTTCCAAAGGGCCAGCTGACCATTGACATCTAACTGACTGACACAGAACTCTCTCTCTCTCTCTCTCTCTCTCTATGACTTAGTCTAACTGCCTCGATGACTGAAATTCGAACCCATAATATGGAGAAATGTCATCTGTCTATGACGTCAGAAGTGTGTTTTACAACGTGACTAATTCACGCGGCTATACATGTTTGTCCAACACTCACTTCTACAGACAAAACTATCCTCTCCTAACCTATTCTTGTAACCTAACCTTTCTCTGTAACATATTTTCCATAACATTATTTTTATTATACTCATTTTTACAATACATTAATTATGTTTAACCAAATACTCTGGCGATAAAAATGTTAAACTGTGCATTACAGATGTTTGATAATTACTGACCCAATTTATCAGATAATGTGGACAATCAATTGGACAGTTCCTTAAACATCATTGTTTCTGCATAGCCCCAAATAAAATTTTCTAAAGTGATTGATTTTATATATATGTCAAAATGATGTAAAATTTTATATTTTTCAGCTGTATACATAATACAATATTGACATGTTACGTTATAAATTACATAAATATTTAATCCAACGCAGAGGTCATATGGACGTATATATATATATATATATATATATATATATATATGTATATATATATATATATATATATATATACATACATATATATATATATACATATATATATATATATATATATATATATATATATATATATATATATATATATATATATATATATATATATATATATATATATAATAACGGGGTGGTCATCAAAATATGTATTTTTAACATTATTTTACTATTCCGTGTCTTGGTTTTTCATTGAAAATTATGTTTAGATCATTGTAATAATGTTTTTAAATCATTGAAATCGTTTTTAACACGTATCAGATGTTCTATGAACGCCCTCTTCAGAAAGTATTTAAAATGATTAGAATATAATCAAGACGTGTTAAAAATGAAAAGAACATTTTTGTAGTTCATTTGAAATGTTCCAATACAAATACACGATTCTACATTTCATTCGTCTGTCCAACTTTTATTACTGGTTCATTGTGCTGGACTGTTGTCTTATGTCTCTCTCTCTTTCTCTCTCTCTCTCTGTCTCTGCTTGTGTTTCTGTTTATATTTCTTTGTTTTTCTGATTTTTCCCTTTTTACTCTTACTTCAGTGGGGGTGAGGGGGCGTTGGTACTTGGTCAACTGGGTGCATGGGGGAAGGATGTGTGCGTGTGCGTACGTGCGTGTGTGTGTGTTAGTTAGTGTGTGTGTTTCCTTTTATTGGTTTGAAGAATGTATGTTCTGTTTTATAGTATTATAAAGTTATTTTCTTCCCTAGGAAGGTAACTGTGATCCAGGGGCGTTACATATGTGTGTGTGGTAGGTGGGGGCAGCTGCTCTGAAGTAAGGGTTGTGGTGCTTTCATTCAATTTTGATATTTATTTTTTGGATTCTTAGATTTTAGTATTGTGATTTTTCGTTTCACTCTTAGACTGTTCGGGTAATCTTAATATTATGTTTGTTTAGGTAAAGAGGCGTATTGATAAATATACGTAGGGGATTTTTAATGTATCTATTTATTTGTCTCCCCATGTGGGTATGGCCAGACCCAGGATCGGTTCTTGGTGTGGGGAAGATCTCGTTCCCCAGTGGAGAGGGGCCACTTGGAGGGGTATAGGTATGGGAGGAGGGATGATAGACGGGATGATAGTTATCTCAGTCATGAAGGATTTCTCCTCCACTGTCTGAGGTGTTGGGACAGATATTACACTATGGTTCTAGGTGTTTATAGTGTTGTTGGTTTCGAGGTTAAGAATGGTTAGTATTGTTCAATGTGTTGTATTATAGACAGGGATGTTATGTATGCGTGCGTATGTGTGTGTTTAATGTGTCGGTTCTGATTTATGTGCGGGTGTTTATATGTATATGTACGTGCATGCGAGTGTGCCTTGCATTTAATGTTTTTGTGTGTTGATATTAAGCTCTGTTTAGTTCGGGAGTTAATCTTGTTATGAATTTTGTTCCTGTGTAAGTAAATAGAAATAATTGTCTGTTTGGAAGATTGACATTATCTTGAAACTATTTTCACTGCGTGTGTGTACGTGTTTTGAATCATAGAGGTGTCTGCTATCTGCAAGTTTGATGTTGCTCTTATGTAAGGTCACTCTATTGCGTAATGTTTTGGTGGCGCCTATGTAGGATGGGTTGCATGCTGTGAATCTTAGTGCATAAACTACATTTCTGGAGGTGCAATTTAGATCCTTTTTTATTTTGAATGTTTGTGTTGGGTTTTTGAATGCATATGTGTTTCTTTCTATTATTATGTCACATACTCTACATCGCGGTTTGTTGAATTTTGTAACCCTTTTTGTAGTGCGTGGAACGAGTTTTGAGGAAGTTAGGACGTGTTTTAGGTTTTGGAGTTTGTGTTTGCTTCTTCTTATTATTGTTGTTTTAACTATGTTGTTTAGTTTGTCGTTCTGATTTAGAAATATAAGGTTTTTTGTTATATATGTAAATAGTTCTGGGTTGTTTGTCTTGTGTGTGGAGACGTACGCTAAAATACATGCTTTGTTGTTTTCTTTTGGGATTCTTAGTTGGTCTATTGGAATTTTTTCAGACAGTTCAATACCTTTATGTATTAGTGGTAATGGATATCCTCTTTTCCGCGGTGTTATTTGTAGTTCATTCAGTCTAGTCGAACGGAGGTGCCTGCCTGTTACTATTGTGCAGACTGTACGTGCCAGGGTGTAGGGTATTGATTTTAGACAGTTTTTAGGATGGTTGCTATTAAAGTACAGGTATTGTTGAGTAGCTGTGGGTTTGTGATAGATGTCTGTAATTATGTTGTTGTTTTTGATTGTTACTAGGATGTCTAGGAAAGGTAGTTCTGTGGGGCTTTGTTCTAGTGTGAAGTTTATTTTTGGGTGTAGATTTTGTAGCAAAGTGTGGAGTTGCCAGATATCCCACCATGTTGTCCTCCAGAGGATGAAACAGTCGTCTGGGTATATTTTCCAAAACTTTATGAAGAGTGTTTTTATATTGTTGCTGCATTTCTGCTCAATACTTTCATAAAGGGTCTCTTCTAGGCAGGCGAGTGTAAGGGTGGCATATGTTGGTGACATTTTAGTACCCATTGCTGTGCCTAGTATTTGGATGTAGTTTTCATTATTGAATTGGAAGGAGTTATTATTGAGGATTATGTTAATGCTGTCAATCACGAATTGTTTATTGAATCCGGGTGTAAAATCTGTGTATGTTTTTGTAAACCCAATATGCGTAGCTTCTTTTCCTAGGTTGTGTGCGGTATTGCTATATAGGCTGCCAACATCGAATGTGGCTAGTATTGCCCAATCATCTACTGACTAGATTGGTGAAGGTCTGTAATAATATATCTATATAATTTCAGAAAAGAAAAGTTCCTTTAAAATTTAAAAACAGTGATAGTGCTGTAAAATAGACGCATTTTTTTATTGGATTACATTATATAACCGTTAATATTTTTAAAAAGAACGGATGCAATTACTATTTTTTAAACAAATATATCCGCAATAATTTAAATAAGGATGATGTTCGAAATAAAATGTGTGTATTTTTGTTATGTATTTTTTTACTTGATATCTGTATTAATTATTATAGGTGGTGTTTTCTGTGGTGTGAGAGTGTTTTACTAAAGTATACAATTAAATTATATTCTTTTAGTAGGAGCTTCCTTGCCAATGGCAATCTATTCCACGTACAAGAATAAACAAACTAGCATTAAAAACTCCAAAATATTGAGACAAGCAAGCTAAGCTAGAATAAATTAAATTGGATTAAAATATATAGTTAAAAATAAATGAGAAGTGAAACTGATATTGGCATAAGCATTTAATGTAAGAATTGTCAATTAAAAACTAAAGTAAAAATACAAAAATATGAATGCCTAAAAGCTTAGAGACACTGGTAAATTGATGAAAATTTTATAAACATGATTTTTTTCTCTTACGGCGTCAAGAAAATAGTATAAATATATATAATTACAAATTAAAAAAAATTAAATTAAAAATTTAAATTAATGACATAATAACTATGGTGAAAAGATAAATTTTCATTATTATTTTTTCAATTAACAATTTACTTAATAATTCCTTTGTAAGAAAGAAATTATTAACCAAGTTCAATTATGGTATCGTAGTGTAAATAAAACTGAAATGAAACTATCGTAGATTGAAACTGATATAGTTGGGACATACAAATATAAACTAGAATTTGAATATATAATACATTATTTAGAAAATGAAATAATTAAATGTAATATGAAGATTGGCAATTGGTTGAAATAACATTTAAAAGTTAGAAATACGAAAATGGGGAAATTTATAGATTCCATGACAAACATTGAAATAATCAAGCATAAAAAACATAAAATAGTGGTGGGGAGATAGGTCAAACAGGTCCCTCTCTTAAATAGAGGTAAAAATGTAAGTCATACATGCATATATCGTGTATCAAAGGTATTTTGATATATTTTTGTATGACATAATGTTTGAAATTATCTGAATGGTTACGAAATATTGTAACAAACAGGAACATTCACAATATCTATCATTTTTTAATATTTTTATTGTGTTGATTTTGTGAAAATAGTATGTATATATATATATGTATATATATGTATATATATATAGTGAGTAAAAAGATTTTTAGTTGTCGATTATTTATCGGTGTCAAAAGGAAAAGCAAACAAAATCCGCTCGAGTGTACGATCGTTTCGGAAACGATATTCATTTTATTAAAATTTACATTAAAAATAATTGACAAATGTTTCGTCTTGGAACTAAATCACCTCATAAGCAGAAAATAGGCGGAGTTAAATATTTTTACTCAATAATAATATAACTATTTTGTATCTATATGTTACTACATTTATTAATACATTAAAATAACCCCTGCTGGTCTCATTTCTTCTAATATGTATATATATATATATATATATATATATATATATATATATATATATATATATACTAGCTGTACCCCGCCACGCGTTGCAGTTGCTCCAATCGGCGCAGTGGAAAAAGATCCAAAATGAGAATATGCATGCTTAATTTCGCATTTCCCATATTGTTCTATTTTTTTTTACTGATACAAAATTTTGGGGGTGTTTGGTGAGACTCGAACACATAACAGAAATTGCCCATGTGAAAAACAGTCAGTGTGTAAATGTAATCCACACAATTGTAAAGATTGTTCCCTGAGCTTTGTTGATGGTTATTGCAAACTGCAATAACATTGGAAAGTGCAGTTTTGTAAAGTGTAACAATGTATCCAGTTGTATCATAGGAATGGGTGAAATTAAAATGTTTCTTGTGAAAGGTCCTGTTAAGATTGCTGATTCTATAATATTGTTTGTTAATTTTTTACTGCAAGCTATGTGCCATTACAAAGCTTGGGTTGGTTTATATTTCAGAACATGAGAATTCGTACACCAATTCTCAGTTGCAGTACATGCGGTGACATCCCTGGCAAATATAGGTGTTGGACAATTAACCACTTCATCTGCTTCCACAACAGTATCAATCGATAAGTATTTGACTCTATCACTGGGAAGTTTACGTTGAATTATAGCGTAACGTTCATGGACGTCTTTGTATTGTCCTGTAGATTAGCTCGTTCACTCAGTCAAGTGGAATTCCTATACTTAGTTTGAATATCTTCAGAAACCATATAAACCAACTAATTGTGTGCTGTAATAACACTACAGCAAAGTTAAGAGTCAAAGAATTTCGCCCTTAACTCTGATCAACTGTCACTTTTCCGTACCCGATTCCTCACAGCGATGTAAAAATGTATGTACAGATCGAGCAGTTTGTCAAATTGACACGCATATTTTGAGTTAAGTGTAATGTATTCACATGCCACTAAAAGGTAGAGTATATGAGGCAATCATTTATTTCATCTACTGGTGTTGGTTGAGGACTGACAGATAACATTTATCTGAAATCACCTTCAAGCAATATTACTGCATTCTCCAATATTCTGACAATGCAACGCAAATCTAACAAGGATCGACCAAGTTATTTTTGCTTACTATTGTAGATTCATCCCAAATTATAAGTTTGGATTGCTGCAATATTTTTCCCCATACTGGATGTTTTGGATATGTTGACCATGAGATTTTTGAAAAGTTGATTGTTTCAAAGTGGAATAATAGTTCTTCTGCTTGGTAGCAAGGTCGCAGGTATTTCGCATGCAACAAGGGCTATATTATTTTGTCAACCTCTTTGCTGTCAAAATCAATTAAATTAGAAAGGTTTTAGCAGTTACTCCTGGTGCTGGTCAAGGTATCAGTAATTTCCAAATAACTTCTATTTTCACAGTAAGTAAATTAGATGACGAAAATAGGATGTATCCATGTTTTGACAATGTTTTACTTTCTCTAATTAATTTTGACGCCTGAAATATGATGAGGCATTAAGGATAGCCGGACAGAGAGGAAGATATATAGATAAAAAAATAGAGTGTGAGATGGGGTATAGAGAAATACAAGGAGACATAGAGAGATAGAGGGATTGAGAGATAGACTGAGAGGGGGAGAGTTAGAAACAGAGAGGCAGCGAGACAGTGCAAAACAGAGAAGGGTAGGCATATAGAGGGAGCTAGAGAGAGAAAGGGGTTCAAAGGGAGATAAAGCGGGTGATATAGAGAGAAAGATAGATTAAGAGAAAGGGAAAGGGACAGAGCGATGCAGAGAGATATTAAGGGAGGAAGAGAGAGAAAGAGAGAGAGAGGGGGAGAATCAGAACGTAATCTACACTTCACGGGTTTTTACCTCAATCAGTTTAGAAGAAATCCTTCGAGACTGAGGCATTTTTTTATTTTTGTTACTATCCAGAATACCCTTTTTTTCGGGACCGAGATTTTCCACACATTAGAAACCGACCGGGTTTTCTGTACTTTCACCTAACAATTTAATAAACACAAATGTATTTTAGAACGTGAATTCTCGTGAAAATACTATTGTAAAAAATAGCACGATAGCATAAGTGCGTAAGCGACACTTTATTTAAAATTTTTACTTTCCAATGGACTGTTTGAATAAATCCACAATGAATTATTTTCTTAGCGTTGGTTCGGCTTAACGCTAGGAAATGACAGTAAAATTTTAAAGGTAGAAACATTGGTAGAAAAAAAAAACAGAACCCCCCCCAAAAAAAAAATTCCGTTCATTTGTATTTATTATTAAATGTTTGTAGAAATTGTCATTTTTTTTTTGTCTAATAAATAAATTTAAAAGAAATTTTCGTTCATTTTTACGACATGACCCAGCGTATTCTTAACACCCCAATCTTCCTGTATAAAAATGGCTTTCGGAGTAACCATGTTAAGAACGGCTTTTGAAGTATTGGGCGGGGTGTTTAATCCGAAAGCCGTTTTTAACATGGGGAATGTAAGGGTGTTTATAATACACTGGGGAAAGTCGTAAAAATGAAACAGAACATTTTTTTTTACTTTTTTATAGCTTAGAAAAGGCGAAACAATTTTTTCCTGTATTTTTATCAATATTTATGTAAATACTACCTTGAAAAAATCCTATTAAGACGTAATGTTCGGTGGGTGAAACACCTTCAGATAAACAAATAAATTTAAAATTATAAAATTGGGTATTTAAACAAAGCAAGTTAAATTTTAAAAAAAGGGATTGTTTTACTTATCGATTAAAATATTGTAATTTGAAAGTCGTTGAAACGGAAGTGACCGGAAGTAAAACCGAGAAGCGTCTCCCACACTAGACTCACGAAACATATTTTTTTATTTTAATTTAGCTTATAATTGACCATTTCGATTTATTTTATTAACATAAAATACTCCTCGACTCTACGGATAGCCTGCCTGAAAATGTTAATAAAATTGGTAATGTAGAATATCGTTTTATGAATAACTATCGAACCAAGAATTAGATTTATATATATATATATATATATATATATTCATATGTATGTATGTATGTATGTATATATACACATATATACATAATATAACACGGAAGTCACATAATTGTCGATGCAATAATTTATTTCAACCTTATGGTATTTTCAAGCAACTAAGCTAGACAATTACATTTTTGATACTGAAATAAAGAAAGAAACCGAATCTGGCCCCGACCATCAAAAACCAGAGGGGATGGAAGTAGCAATCCACTTAATACATTTTATAGAGGAGGTGGGAATTAAGTTAGTATTGGAGGGATTTTTTTAAAAAACAACAAGAACATTATGACACTTAAACGACTGTCCGGTAACCCGACGTAACAACAGACAACCACCCACACCTAAACACATGCGCACACACACATACACACACATACACACCTAAATATGCACGTTCTTACCCGTAAATGACTTGACACGCGTTTACTAATCTAGGAAGAATTGGGAATAAACTGACAATCTGCTGCGCGTAAGGGAAAGAGAAGAAGAAAGAAAAAAGAAGGAAGAGAAGAGAGTGACAATCCGCTGCCTGTCATATGGTTTAAGTTCGTCTAGACTCTCATAGAAAGAGAAGGGAAAGGATAGACAATGAAGATTATACGCGCGTCATCGAGTTAATTTAGTTATGGAAAATAAGTCTATTAAAAGATATATAAAAAAAGTTATATACAAATTTTTAAAACTATCTGTATGTTTTCATGTTAAAATTGTTTTGAAATAAATATTATCTTATAATACGTTTAAATTTTCTATATTGTATTTGTAATATATTACTATGAATTCCAAAAATTGATTCTAATGTAGTTAATATTTTATGTGTTTTTATGTACTTAATTTTATTGGTGATTATAGCGGTCGTTGTTATTTTGCTCACTTATATTTCACTTCCTAATTGATTAAGATGAGAAAATTGCATTATTAGTCGCCCCCAATTCCATAGGACGTATTTAGTTTCGGTTAATATATACTTTTATTCATTCCATACACAAAAGTACTTTCATGCCGCATAAAGAAATAAATAAATAAAATAGTTATTATTTTAAAGTGCTGTGTTAATTTATATTAAATCTAATAATGTCTGGTGGTAGTATTTGATCTTTTGGACTTATATCCGTTTAATAACTAATGTATTATCTGCAGAAATGTTTTTCTTAATGCGATCTCATTTATTTTTAAGTAATTTGGATAAACAGGTACTTCGGAATACGTACACCCAACTTCAATTTCGGACAACAAATATCATCAAGTCGTTATAACCGAATTTATACCGGGCAGCACTATAATTGCCAGTGGGGTAGGGTGGGAGGGTTTATCGTAAATAATCTAGTGGTATTAAATTCGGTCTCGTTACCGTTATAGAATTATCTGTTCGTCGGATCTGGAGTTATTGGTTATTTTAAATGTACATTTATGTCTGCATCTGCCCATCAGTTCATCTCGTTTATTTAAGAGATTATTGTGTTCGTACTTCAGGATTCTTATTTTTTCCTCGAGGCATAAACTGCATCTCTGCCTAAAGCCATTTGAAACATCCGAATAACATAGGATTGACTATGAAACCACTGGGGATCGGTTCTCATTTTTTAATACCCACCATTGTTTAGCTAACTCAGTTTTGCTCTTAAATTCTGGGTTATTGAAAGAATGTTTATGGTCATAAAAATGCTGTTTCTAGTTTCCGGCGGCGATACCGAAGTATACATTTTTGTCCCTGTTATTATCTTCTGGGTTGATCGTGGCCTTATAAACCACGCACTCAACTTTACAATTACCGTCCAGTGGGCAGTTATTTTTCACTTGGCAGTTACATTTGTCTACTGTAACCTTCATTTTATTAGAGACGTTTAATATTTTACTATTATAAGTGCTAAGTATTCTGTCTATGTTTTTAGTGCACGAGTAACTTATTTTAAATTTTTTCTATTAAATATCTTCCTAAGTTGATTATTTATGGTAAAGGTCTTATCTATTAGTTTCAAGAATACTATACCTATGTTTATGTTGGATAGTTGGCAGTACGGGGGATTAACCCATATTATTTTCCGGCCTCTGTTCTTAGATTTATTTGTATTTTTATTTTCCTTCTTAATATATGTGAGTGTTTCACTATATCCGCTTATCTTTAGTGCTCTATTGTATAATTTTTTGTTTGCTTCCAAAATTTCTTTCTTAGCCGAAAGTTTATCAATCCTAGTGCTAATCGTTATATGTATTTTTTTAATTATGCAACTTGGATGGTTAGATCTAGTATTAATATAAGATGGTGTGTTATTATCTTTATTCAAGGGCTTGTATATCCCCTTTCTTAAGTCTAGGGTTAAATCTAGATAATTAACTTCTTTACAATTTGGGGGTATATCTATCTTAAATCCAAGGTATTTGAATGCTCTTACTATTTTTTTATGTATTTTCGATACCATGGGACCGTCACTATAAGGGATAACAATTAGTCCATCATCCCTGTATAATCCCACTAAATTAGGCTCTATAATTCTGCTAATTGTGTACATTATGAATATGCCCACTAGATCGGCAATCTAGGCTGAGTCAAAAGCACATATCGGGACGTCAAAGTCGTTGTTGTTCGATTTGATCCATGTTTCCTGATTGTTTAAAAGGATGGATCTGCAACAAACCATAATTAATCTTACCTGATCTTCGGATACATCCACGAAATTCCTAGCATAATTAATGCTGTTCATGAGTAATTCCTTGGAAATCGAGGGATAGAAATCCATGATATTGAATTAGATGAAACGTACTAACTTAATTCCCACCCTCTCTATAAAATGTATTAAGTGGATTGCTACTACCACCCACTCTGGTTTTTGACGGTCGGGGCCCGATTCTTGTTCTTTCTTTATTTCAGTATCAAAAATGTAATTGTCTAGCTTAGATGCTTGAACATACCATAAGGTTGAAATAAATTATTGCATCAATAATTATGTAATTTCCATGTTATATTTTTATGCTATTGATCTGTTTACCACATTGAGCTCTCATACCCAGATTTTCACCTGGAATTATTCCATTATAACACTATATATATATATATATATATATATATATATATATATATATATGTATGTATGTATATGCACGTTTCATTAAATAGCACATACAATTCTTGCTTCTTTTTCTTGTAATCCTCCTGTTCTCTTTGTCGGGCCATTTTCCGAAGGTTTTTTTCGACTAAAAAAAGAAATTTCCTGTAATCGCGAACGTTTTTTACCTCCATTGCTCATCCTCAGGCCAGTAGTAAAAAATAAAAAAATGAAATTGAAAAATGAAAATAACGAGATGAAATGAAAAGACGATTAAAAAACGATTAAAAGCCGATTAAAATCGCTTAAAACCACTAAATTACTCAAAAGCATTTAAGCGTGCCGTCCGTTTCATTCTGAGTCTGGTTAATCGTTGGTTTATTAATGGTACTTGACAATGCCTCAAAGATTGGGAGGCACACCTCGCAATATGAGACATTTTAATTAGCCGTGTTTTTTTTATTGATATGTCTCTAAATTCAATTTAAGGGGCGTGGTGTGTTATGAGGTGCTGATAGATTGAACTATTCGGGGAAGAGAGATAACATCATAAACGATGGGAAATGCTGGTTCGAGTCATGTCAACGCACGAATTATTTTTGGAGACACTTTCTTCTATGGGGCATTTAAAGACGTGCACGACATTTCTAGTTTTCACCATAGTGCCATCGGATGTAGGGTTATTATTTATTAGTAATTCGACAATTTTATCTTTTTTGTAATAAATAATAAATCTTATTTTAGAGGTTTTTTGCCGTGGCGACGATATGTTTGTATACAATATATTTTATTTTTTCGTCTAATTTGTAATTCTGATGCATCTGGTTACAATACTATATGTTAATGTTATTATCGCTGCCATTATTATTATTATTATTATTATTATTATTATTATTATTATTATTATTAATGGGAGTTATAAAGTGTCTAATCTGCTGGTCAACTATGTTGTTTGGGAAACCGTTATTAATTGGAGTTTGTTTTACGTTCGAAATAGTTTGTCTCACGTTCGGAAAATTGTTCGACAAAAAGAAAAGGAGGATTACAAGAAAAATAAGCAAGTGTTGTCTGCGCTATCTCATGAAACGTGCATAAAAGAAAAAATGCTGCCTAAATATACTAATATATATATATATATATATATATATATATATATATATATATATGTGTATATATAAGGATCTTTGTGTGTGTGTGTGTGTGTGTGTCTGTGAGCTCATTTCCTATGTACTCAAAAACTACTGCGTTGATTTTTATGAAATTTCTCACGAAGGTAAACTATACGTCAGGCAAAGTTCTTAAATGGATTTTGTGTCGGACTATCTTAGATAATCATCGATAGTCGACAATCGAAAAAATCCCATCAAGGAAAGAACCATGTTGACCGAAGTTAACCTTTTACACAGCCTTACACCACAAGTGTATTTGAGAAGTTTGTTGCCACACAAACTGAACATATAAAATCAACTATGTTTTTATAAGACTGTGAAGCCTTTGGAATGAATATTTCTGTTAAAAGCTCAGTACTTTACTTTTTTTTTTACTTATATTGAATCTGCACAACCAGTCATGCCAGAAATATAAAATAAACAGAAGGTACTTTGATATAATAAATGCGAGTTCGAAGATTAGGTTTCTGTTTAGAGCAGAATTCAGCATTATATTAAATTTTCGAACTTTAACCTTTTATGCAAGCAATTATATATAAAAAAATAACTTTATAAAATCAACTTTAGGTTCTCTACAGTGAACTGTAGAGTACAATATGCGCTAAAAGTAGTAAAGCCCCTTCATCGCCCGAGGTCTTCATTAGAGCAGACAATCAATTGATTTGATTGAAAAAATATGGACTATTCCATTGATTCTGATGTTAGTAAAAATATGGAAGTGTGAAATATTCATTGATCATAATTCAATCCTGGGCAACGTCGGCTAATTCATCCAATATTTACTAATGGTGTACTAATTCGATGTTCAAAAGACGAGACTCCTATTAATTCAATTAAAAATGCTAATATCATACCCGCGGTATAGTCGTTACTCCCCCCCTCTTTTTAAAGTATTTGGTTACCACTTCGTTTTAAAGGAAAGGATGAAAAGGTTCTATTTGAATATTAAGTTAAAAGTCAGTTTTTTTATGTTACTACAGGTTATCTCTTTCATTGAGTTATTACAATGTATCTAATAATTTTCTTTCAAATGTTGAGTCGATTAGTCCAAAATATGTAGTTATAAATCGAGGAAAAATGCAATTCATACCTGAGCATATGAAAACAGACTAAGAATTTCGAAATTTTATGGAGAAAAAATATGTGAATCAAGAATATATATCCATATGCAAACATAAATTCTTGTACAGTTTTACTATTCATTGCTATATGATAATAATTTTTTTTAAATGAAACCCAATTACAGGAGACGAAACCGGACTTACTCTTTTTAAGCGAAACTGACATAGGGTCGAACACTTCGCTAGATGAGTTCATAATAAAAGGGTACTCTAACTTAACATATATATCTGACCCCCAAGATCGCCATTGACATGGAATATGCGCCTACATTAAAGATGGCGTCCCGTGTGGTAGAGATATCTCCAGAGAAGACTCTAATTTACCTTATATGTGCTTCCCGGTTGCACTTGCTTACACCACCGCATTCATATTTGCACTCTATCGCCCCCATAAGAGCGGGGTTACTGTCCTTAAGAGTATATCTGAGAAAATTGACCTCATCCTGTCTGCTCATCCTTCGACTAGCATTCACATTTGCGGTGACTTCAATGCCCATCATGTTGAATGGCTGACCAACTCAAAAAAGACAGATGATGAGGGGCGGTTCTGTCATGATTTTGCCATTGCCTATGACCTCCCTCAGATTGTTCACGAACCCACCCGTGTGCCCTGTACTACTGGTCAGTATGCAATCCTTCTAGACCTTTTTCTCACAACTTCCCCTGAGCTATGTTCATGTTCCGTTCTATCTCCCCTGGGATCCTCCGATCACACAGTTGTATCAGTTAAGATAAAATGAAATACAATACGTCTTAAGATGCACCTCTCCACCGTACTGTATATCGATACTCTATGGCTGACTGGGATAGCTTAAGTACATTCATATCTGATCTACGTCTGCATTCCATGTTAAAAAAGGATGCATCCTCTATAGTAACAGACCTGACCGAATGGTTAATTGTAGGCATAGACCGATTCATACTATCCAAAAACGTTCTAACAAACACCTAACAGCCAGCCATGCTTCTTCCCAGAATGTGCTGCTGCCGTTGCACACATAAATCACTTTTTCAATAGCTACCAACGGAATAGATGTACTGAGACTTAAGCTACCTTCAGGACTGCCAGCAACAACTGTAAAAGAGTAATGAAAATGCAAGAGAGCTACATGCTCAGTCCGTCAAATCCAAAGTAGCTGAGCAGCGGTTTGGTTCCCACCGGTTTTGGCAAATAGCAAACAGGATCCTAAACAAGTGCCTGCATTCTATCCCAACCATCATCAATGGACCTGAGGTCATCTCATCAGCATCAGACAAGGCCAAACTATTAGCAAAGAACTTTGAAGCTAATTCTACCCTATGCGACTAAGGTCATCAACCCTTCGTATTTCCTCCTACAACAGAAAACACACCATCCAACATACACATCTTTGTGCACGAGGTCGCCAAACTAATCAAGAACATTAATTCCAGTAAAGCAACTGGCCCAGACGGAGTTCCGATTATAATGTTGAAAAAGTTTCGACCATAAGTTGCCTCCATACTTATAAAACTGTTTAAACGTTGCCTTTCAGAGAAATGTTTTCCAACACCTTGGAAAACTTCGCCAGTATGCCCTGTATTTAAGAACTCAGGTGATAAGTCATCTCCCTCTCAGTACAGACTTATAAGTCTCCTGTGTGTTATGAGTAAGTTGCTGGAATCCATATTAAATAAAGAAATAGCCAACCACATCAACAGAAATAACCTTCTTAGTGACATGCAATATGGTTTCCGTTCTGCTAGATCTACAACAGATGTGCTAACAGTTATATCCCATAGGATTAGTGACTCTCTCGACAAACGCTTCCTTTCTAGGGGAATTGCTCTAGACATATCAAAGGCCTTCGATAAGGTTTGGGAAAAAGGCCTACTTCACAAGATTTCAAGCTACGGTATAACTGGAAATTGACAGGTTCATAAGTGTAGTGGTTGATGGGCAGCAATCAGAGGCCCAGAGTATTACTGCTGGGGTCCCCCAGGGGTCTAATCTGGGCCCAACTCTCTTCCTGATCTACATCAATGATCTCCCAAAACACATACTTAAATCATCCGTTGACATCTATGCTGATGACACGACAATCTACGGCAACACATCAAAAGTCGTAAATGACAAAGCGCTCTCTGATTCCCTCTCCTCTGATCTCGAGCGCGTGGTTCAGTATGAGACGAGATGGCTGGTTACTTTTAATGCATCTAAAACCAAGCTCCTAACTCTAAATCATCAACGCTCTGTTCCTCATCTAGCATCAATTGAAATGGACGACTCTCGTCTTTGGGAGACTTTATGTTTTGACAAGCTCGTGGGTTTGACCTTTACTCCTGATCTGAAACAGATATCGCAAGTCTGTTGCCTGTGCTGCTGGGAAAGTGGTTGGATCCTTCTGCCGCTCCAGAAGATATCTCATTGCTGATGCAATTCTCTATCTATAGATTGAGTACTTCTGCCACATCTGGGCTGGAGCTTCAAAGGATAGCCTATCTTGCCTTGACAAAGTACACAATAGACTTCCTAGCTTTGTGGTGGATGCTCTCTTCTCTTTCCGGCAACCCCTCTCCCACAGAAGAGACGTTGCGAGCCTGTCTTTATTTTATTGTTATTTTCATGGCAAGTGCTTGTCCGAGCTCCGATCTCTGGTCCCCCTCCTTCATGATAAACACCCGTCTAGCTAAAACCACTGTCAGTAATTTCCCGCACACAAGTTATCTGTGCCTAAATCAAAACGTATTCCATGAACATAGATTTTTCTGAGAAGTGCACGCCTGTGGTATTCTCTTCCGTTTGCTTGTTTCCCACCTGGCTACAACTTGGACGTCTTCAAGTCCAACATATAAAATGCCCTGATTAATCACCCCCTTAAGTAAGGCACTTTATCAAATCTCCAATACCAACTATTACTACGATATAATCCCATTGATTATTATACACAAAATAACCCTTATCCCCGAGTTGCTTCCGGGCCTTGATAAGTAGTGATCCCCATGTAAAAAAAAGTAATTCATTTTTATTAGAATACTACCTGGGGAAATGATGAACTTGCTCCTGTCTACAACTGAAATCAAAATATTTAACACTCTAACCGGTTCAATACCGTTCCCGCTATAAACTGATATATAAAGAATATTTTAAATTAAACTACTTCAAGCTATGAATGAATTTCCACATGCGCAAAAGAAATAGGAATATGTCCGCAAGTTGAAACAAACATTTATTTCAATGTGCTAACATATTTCTGCACGAGTTATTCATCTATCCAAACAAAATAGATTACTTCCTATAAAATATCTCTGTTGCTGTATAAATACTATTTCCTCTTAGTTGCATTGTTTTATTATCAGTAGTTTAAGAATTTATCGGTAAAATATTTACACCAAGGATATATACATAATTAACTGTTATATGTATACAGTTAATCTGTTCTTACTTGTAGTAGAGTAAAACAAAAACTGTATTTGGAAAATATTAATCTCTAAATTCCGTCATCTTGGAATAGATTTCTATATTTGTATTGTTAGTTATTAATCTTACATTCCATAAATTTTTCAGAGCATGCTTGCCCTCAGTCAGAGATATGAAATCATTGAACCTGTTTTATATAAACTACGATGACGTAACTATATGTATAAAAATTATATGAAAATATTGGAAAATTTCAAGATTTTTGCGTGTAATCAGTCATGAATAATAGTTATAGCAATGTTGATCTCATCTTAATTTAATTACGACTGAATATGGTAGTAATTCACTTTATCATTAAATAAAATAAAATACATTTGTAAAACAAAATAAATTCACTTTCTATTTAACGATGTAGTGTAACCTCGAGTTAAAATACTAAAGACAACGCCTTGTCACAAAATATTCAACTGGAAAATCACATATACAAAAATGATGTACAATTTCTCATGGTCCGAGAAAACAATGGGGCGTCTGCTTATTTACCCAATTTATCCACAAACACCCCAGGGCGATATTTATGCATTTAGCTTAATTATGGTTTGTTGGTTGTAGATGTTGACAATTGTCAAGCTAGGAAAGCTGAATAAATAGCCCGCAGAGATATACTGCAGGGTGTGATTTAAAATCGCAAGAAGAATGGGAAAATGGCGGGAAGAGAAATAAACAGAAAATATTAAAAAATCGGAACTAGAATACAGACCAATGCATTTCGTGATGTAACTGTAAAATTAACGAATCCAAATTTGGGCTGAAGAAAACGCATATTAATGGAAATTTTACAGCCGAATCTTGATATTAAAATTAAAAAGAAAACATACAAAACTTAACACTAGGAAAACAGCTTTAAAATAATAGAAAAAGTAAGCGATTTACAAAACCAACAATTACAAAAAAACATCAAACACAAAGATCACCTGAGGAACAGCTGGCACTTTTGGACAAATAGATACGTCCAATAAAATAGGTTTCGGTCAGCTACTTACTTGAAACTAGAAACCTCTTCTTTATACAAAAGGTTAGTCATTAATGAAAATATTTCAGGCATTGAGCGTCATAAAATTATTATCAAGATATATATTACATGTTAGTAAAATAGAAGAAGAAATAACATCGCAACATTACCGTGTCTTCTAAATTTTAGTCAACGCTAAATTTTTGTCACGAGGTCTGGTGAAGGAAAATTATTGATCAACATTAAATACTCTTAATGTTGTTATAAAATCTCTACAGATTGATTTTTAAAGTCACAATTCTCACTCGATTTCACTCTTCAGACTTCTATTCTTGTATCTTAAAATAAAATGTATACCAACATATTTGAGATTCTGAATGCCTAATAAGCATTATATATGAGTGTCTAAAGTTATATGGCATCTTGCTTTGTCATGGAATGTAGATACTTTCCCATACAAGTAAACTTTGACTTAATATAGGATTCTCGGTATGACTACCCCTCGCTTACTTTAACAGTGAATGGTGCGTTTCCAAAAAGTGATGTTTCGTCATTAACAGAGAAGTGGATACATATATAATATAGCATATGTACATAGGATATAGAAGAAATAAGATAAAGGCTCACAAATTATTTATAAACTCAGCATTTTAAAGAGAACGGGAATCTATAATGGAAAAATCGAATATTTATGTATTTTATTTAGAGATGATATTTTTTGAAAAATTCGGTTGACATGATTTACACAAGTACGCTTTTTTAAAATTCAATTTTCACCCCAAAAAAGACACATTATCGTTTTAAATAGGGTGCTACTATCGGAGACATAAGTTGCAGGAGTTTTATGACGGGAGAGGAGTAGCAAGATGGTTGGTCACATTACACTTGAACTTCTGCATGTCAGTAAAGTTAGGAAAGCAGAATCCCGGAAGGGAGTTCCAAAGTCTAGTAGGTCTCGTGAAGAAACCATTGGAGTAGATGGCCTTCTTACACTTAGGGATCTCTACAGTGAAGGGGTGCGATTTAGCTGCTTGTCGAGTTTGTCAGGGGTATTCACATCGCTGCCGTACAAGTGCTTGTAATTCGTCAGAGCATTCACGATTAAAGTACTTGTAGAACAGGCAGCGTGATGCAATATTTCGTCGATATGGACAGAGGCTGAAGCCTGGTTGACAGTTCAGGGGTATCAGGTTGGGGACTCTTTTTGACCCCTGTCAAGGAGTGAGAGACAAGTAGCAGATTCCCCAGCGCAAATGTGACAACAGTACATAGGGGAATGGTGACCTTTTAGGAGTACAGGATACTTTCAGGTGTAAGTAGTTTTATAGCACGATACAGAGAGCACAGCTTCTTTGCAGCAGCCTTGGCAATGCTCTTAATGTACCTATTCCAGTTCATGTTCCCTACAAACGTTAAACCGAGGAGTTTAAAGGAAGTATTTTCTGGTAATGTGTTCCTGGCCATTGCTATTGATGGTTGAGAAAGTTTCTTGTAATTATTGAAGGGGATTAGTGAATCTCTTGGCAAAGGCTTCCTTTTTTGGGCAATTGCTCTTGACATATCAAAGGCCTTCGACAAGGTATGTCATAAGGGTCTACTTTACAAGATTTTCAGCTACGGTATAACTGGAAATGTGTTCTCAATCATTAAGTCATTTCTCTCCGATAGGCTCATAAGAGTAGTGGTCGATGGACAAAAATCAGAAGCCTGCAGTATTAATGCTGGAGTCCCTCAGGGGTCAATCCTGGGCCCAACTCTCTTCCTGATCTACATCAATGACCTCCCTAAACACATACTTAAATCATTCGTTGACATCTATGCTGATGACACGACCATCTTCGGCAACACATTAAAGGCTGTAAATGACAAAGTTCTCTCTGATTCTCTCTCCTCTGATCTCGAGCGCGTGGTTCAGTGGGGGAAGACGTGGGTGGTTACCTTTAATGCATCTAAAACCAAACTCCTATCCTTACATCATCAACGCTCTGATCCTCATCTAGCATCAATTGGGATGGATGGCTCTCGTCTGGGAGAGGCCCCGTGTTTTGACAAGCTTCTGTGTTTGACCTTTACTCTTGATCTGAAATGGAACACGTACATCAAGTCTGTTGCCAAGGTCGCTGGTTAAATGGTGGGATTCTTCTACCGCTCCAGAAGATATCTCACTACTGATGCAATTCTCTATCTATATAAAAGCCAAGTACGTCCAAGGATGGAATACTGCTGTCATATCTGGGCAGGAGCTGCTAAAAACAGCCTATCCTGCCTTGACAGAGTACAAAATAGACTTCGTGGCTTAGTGGGCGATGCCATTTTCTCTACCCTGCAACCTATCTCCCACAGAAGAGGCATTGCGAGCCTATCCTTCTTTTATCGTTATTTCCATGGAAGGTGCTCGTCTGAACTCTAATCTCTGGTCCCCCTCGCCAATCTTTCACAAAACACCCGTCTAGCCGAATCCACTGTGAAAATGTTCCCCCACTCTTTATATGTGCCTAAATCAAAACGTGGATTCCATGAACAAAGCTTCTTTCTAAGAACTGCGCGCCTGTGGAACTCTGTTTCGTCTGCCTGCTTCCCACCTGACTACAACTTGGATGTGTTCAAGTCCAACGTTAACAAATTCCTAATGAACTGCCCCCTTAAGTAAACACTTCATCATATATCCACACTAACGTAATGTACTTGCAATAACCCTTATCCCTGAGTGGCTTCCGGGCCTTGATATATGGTGACCACTGTGTAAAAAAAACACAAAAACAAGCTCAGTCTTAGCATCATTGAATGCGTTCATCCATTTTGTCTCCATCCCACTACAGATTGGAGGTCTTCCACTAGTGTTTCTGCCATTACATTTGATATGCATTCATTTGTTTCCCCTCGTGCCTGTTATAGAGAGTGGTATCCTCATCAAATATACACATCTAATAGACAGTTTTATAAGGAGGTCATTTATAGATATTAGAAATCTTAAAGGTTCAAGAATAGACCCTTGAGGCAATCCCGCATTTATATCATATTGTTTAGATGTACGACCGTCAAGGACAACCTGGATTTTTCTCTTACTTAAGAAGAGTTTGATTACATTTTGTATTCTTCCAGTGATACCATATGATTTTATTTTCCTTAGAAAACCATCGTGCCATACCCTGTAAAAAGCCTTAGATATATCTACCCTCTACCGCTCTACCCTCCCCTGCTTTGTCCAGTGAACGATATATAAGTCCAGATATTAAAGTTAGGATATTTGCTGTTGAACGGGCTTGCCTAAATCCATATTTATCGTCGGTCAGGCGTTTAGCAGCTGTAAGGTGACGGACAAGTGCTTTACTAAGGACTCAGATATTTTGGCGAAAAACGGGAGAAGGTTAATGGGGTGATAATTTAGTTGGTCAGTTCTTTCGCCAGACTTCTTGAAAACTGATACCACAGAAGCCGCTCTCCGGTAGTCAGGAATGCAAGATTCTTTAGGGCATTTGTTGTTAAGTTTGGAGATAACTGGAGACCCTCAGCGGAGTATTTTTTAATAGTACAGCCGGGATAGTATCGAGTCCACATGTTTTTGAAGTGTTTAAGTTTTTTAAATGTGCCTACAATTTACGTGAGAAGGGGTGATTTAAAAATTATCTACTGTGGCGTCTGTCCGCAAGGAAAATCAGGAAAGGACTGGTTGGCAAGGTCCAATGAGGAGTTATAGGCAAACCGACTGACAAGCAAGTTAGCCTTCCTCATGATTGTTTGATAGTGGAGGAATTGTTAACTGCGCATTGTTTACTACACGTTGATTTTGTGGCTTCTCGTCTTCCGGTAGCAAAAATTATCAAAAGACATATATAATATAAGGTATTTAAATAGGATACGGGGGAGATAAGATTAAGGCTTACATATATAATATAACATATTTACATAGAATATAGAAGAGATAAGATAAAGGCTCACACATTATTTACAAACTCAGCATTTTAAAGGGAACAGAAATCTATTATTATTATCGAGATTTTTAGAAAGAAATTGTTTTTTTAAACTTCCGCATACATGACTTTAACAGCTATGCTTACTGATAGTTCTGATTGAAAGACAAAGGATACCCCTAATGAAGAAGCAACGCATGTAATTGCGAGGCAAGGTTTGTGCAGTCTTCAACCACACCTCTCCTGAATCGACACTGATTGTGTCTTGTGGCAACGAGAAGTCCAGGACGACCGAAAACAATTCCAAGACAGGCGGAGAGCACATACAGCACCTGAAAGTCTCAAATGGTCATCCATTTAGTACTTACCAGGT